>NC_139220.1:45215077-45815077 GCF_055691185.1 Crinia signifera | reverse complement strand
AAGAATTTTAAATGTTTGTAGAGATATCTTCGATAAATATTTTTTCCCGAATTTGGTCTCATTACTTTTTTATACAAACCCTGTAGATGCCCAGCACAAATATGTTTACAATGAATATAGAGTAACATAGAGGATGACAGAGGGCCTGATTTAGAGCTTGCATGCGGCCACATGGCCAGAAACTCATGTGATGTCGGCCGCCTGTCCTAAGCAGGCATCACCACACCTGCATGTGCAGGGGAACGCCCATCGTTTTTATGGGGTTGGCCATAAAACACTGGACGTTACCCTGTTTCCGCCCCCTGGCCCCCCCTTCACCCCCATCCTGGAGCGCACATCTAGGTGAGCCTAAAACTTGCCGAAGCCTTATGCTCTCGGGGTTTGCACATGTGCAAACCCGAGCATGAGGGACAGGGCCAAATTCGGCCTAAAACGTACGGGTCTGAAACTGCCTTTTATTGGGGGGATATTTTTTTTTATAACTAATTTCGAATACAGAAAAAAATTGCTTAAAGAATAGTTTTAGAAAGGAATACAATAAGCAACTGAGCATTTATTGGAAGCTATTTTACTTCTTTACAACAAACGATGTGACTTTAAGTGAGTACGTTTAGTGGTATCTTGTACCATAGGAAGAAAGCTGGATATTATTATAGATAGATTCAGTGATACAGAGATATATATGAGACAGACATCACTTAGATAGATTACCAATCGATAATCAATATGAAAAATGGCAAAACATAGAAAGAAAATGAGAGAAGAAGAGAAAATATGCCATTCAGGTAGGTCACGCACGATGGGCTGTAGCTGAATGATAGATAGATAGATAGATAGATAGATAGATAGATAATTTTTGTCACCTATATTACATACAATGGAGGCAGACAACTTATGACTAATAATCGGAAGCAATACAATTAAAAGCATAGATTGAGTCAGGAAAAGATTGCAAGTTCTCTGGCCCAGAATATCTCTCTTCCTGTCAGCACTGTGTAGTGTAAATCATTTTTCTCTGATCCCCCTGGGACTCCCTGGCTCCTGTCCCATTGGCCACTACATCTCTTTACTTTGTAACAGGAGCTTCAGAAAGTCACAGACTGACTGGAGCTAATGACTGAGTTCCTGTGTCAGAAGGGACAGTTCCTGGCTCCTAATGGCCATTTGTACAAGTCAAAGGTCCTTTCAATCCCTGGAGCTGATCACTAATAGACACCAAATGCTGGGTGCAGACAGGAGAATAGGTGAGAGTTTTAGTACTACAAGGCATTAGCCTAGAAAGTACAGGGGTAATGCAATTTATTGTCCCATGTAATACTATGCTTAAACTGCTAATTGTCACTAAAGTTTCTTCTCAATAAAGTTTATATGGCAGCCTGCATAAAAAAATATTTTGGCCTACTAGACCAGATGAGAATATAATAACACACTCATTTATCAAGGGATATTAAAAACATGTACAAACTGGACATAACATAATAATCATAAGAATAATAATTCACATTGGGCATCATTTTCTTTTCCCCCTATTTAAGGGAAGCTAATATGCAAATTAACAATTCACTAAGTATTTATAATGAAAAAACTTAGTACGTTGGCAACATATTTTCATTTTTTGATACAGTCTCAGTACAATTGTTGATATACAATTGTAAATAAAAATGTAAGTTTGTTCTGGGCCAATAAAAGATTGCAAATGGCTTCTGTAAAATGGCTACCAAGTACATATAGAGAAGAACAGACGCCATTTTGTGAATCCTCTCATATTCACCAATATGCTCCAGAGACAGGATATCGAAGATTCTTTGGCTGTGGAAAAGTTTCCTCACCTGGTGACAAATCTAGGTCAACATGCTTCATACATTTTCATACAAGATCTATTTTAAAATAAGCGGCTGATTTTCACAAAAGTTCCCTGTAGTTCTGAGAAGATTTTTTCAAGATTGGACTGCACCTGCTGATCGAACACTTATGCCAAGCGTCCTTTGTTGTGTTTTGACAAATGGAAGTCTCCGGGATGCAGTTTAGCCTATTAATGACTAAAGAAATAGGTATACACCATTCTTTCACCGTTCCCATATGCAACCTAAATGATATATTTTCATTTTACAAATCCTTGTTCCTTGTAAAGTAGATTGTGATGCCAAGACTGAACTGTGATAGTGGCCAAGCACCTTTTCGTTTTAATTTGTGCAAGTCAAATGGCCTTGCCAATGGAACATACATTTAAATATTGTAGCATCAGGAATTACGCTGGTTTGAAGACCACAATTTATTAAGACCTATGAAAATAAAAACCCTATACAGGTATTCCTTATCCGCGAATATTCCAAAAACTGTAGGTTTTCAGAATATTTTTTTTTTTATTTTTTTTTTTTGTGGCGCACCCACACAATGCATCCTTGGGACCGGGGATGCCGCTGCAGAGAAGTCCGATGTACGCCCTGAAAGCCAGGGGACACCATGGGGGGATCGTCGGGGCACCTTCAGGGGACCAGGTGAGTATGCAAAAAAAAAAAATCCAAAACCCACAATAATACCTTATCTAAAATGCTCGTGGTCCCAAGCATTTACATAAGGGATACTCAACCGGTATAATTATTCTCCTATCTGCCTCATTAATTTTTCATGCACTGCATATTATTTGATCAATTTTGCATATTCGATAAGCTTCTTTCTATAAAAAAAACCACTATATATTCTATTAATCATACATACAAACAATATCTATAGACAGAGGGCATTTTATTTAGCAACCAATCAGAAACTTGCTTGAATTGACTACATGTAAAAGCAATTTGTTGGTTGGTTGGTAATATTTAAAGCAAATTTTGCATTTGAAACATGTACATTTATTTTATATTTCACCTATGTTGCCGCAACATGCGTTTAATCCCTATGGCTCCTCTCCGCTTCCAATGATATAATGAAGCAATTAGAACCGGGAAGGAGGTCAAAAGTCAAGTTCTGTGATGATCTACAGGTCTCTCTAACTGGAGAGGGGTCATCTGACTCAGTGAAACCCCTGCATATACCACACACCCTGAGATTATTTTATTTATTTACTTTAAGTATTGTGTACTGCCTCTTAGTAAATTAAGAACTTCAGTATCTGCAGGTAATATAAGGATAATAACTAGGTGATATAAGGAAGGGAGGAAATTAGACAAATGGAAGATAAATAAAATAATTGAAGTTATTTACAAAGCTTTAGACAGCACTGAAACAATGCTAAATCCTATTGGTGACTCTGAACATATTGATTCTAAAGAGGTATCTAGAGATTTCCACCAAATCGCATTGTTTTGCATGGTAGCTGAGCAATACCGGTGATGTGTACCGTAAGTGCACTTTGTAGACATCTATGATACAGTCAAGGCTTCTCTACCATTCGAAAGTTTTAGGGGAGTATTCAATGTTGGGTCACGGCTGTTGGGCTGGACCGACAGCCGTGGCCCTGTCCCATTCTCCGTCTGCTCGCCCGAGAATTTGCAGGCGGGATTCAATGAGAAGGGGGACATGGCTGGGAGCTCGTCAATTCCTGGCCGTTTCTGTGAGAACGAGCCCGACTGCTTGTGAAGTCGGGATCGCTTTGCCGAGATCCCTTGTTCAATGCTGTTGGGGTAGACAGCATTGAATAGGGCGCTGCAGCATCTCCCCCTGTCGGGAGATGGCTGCGGGAGATTGAATATCCCCCTTAGGCAGCTGTCTAGGGGCTCCAGGACCTGCTAATAGTATATGGTGTATACGGCCGATCTCGCATGGTCCGGGCTAAGGAGAAATCAGCCCTATTGTTGGAATGTTAATATTAAGCATTTAAGAATATTCACTAAGATGGACATCACCTTTATTTAAATCTTTAAAATTTTGAAATGGGAATAAAGTCTCTTTTTGTAACAATTAGGGAGATTTACAGTGAAGCAATACAACAGCCTGTAGTCACAGATTGTATAGGCCTAAAGCAACTGCAATCCCCGATAATGATCCTCTCAAAGTCAAGAGGTCTATTAGCAGGTACAGTATGGTGTAAAATGAAGTTGGGAAGATGACTGTTGATAGTCCTTATCTGGTCATCTTCTGCCACAGGTGTCCAATTTTCCGTGACTTTTGAAATCTGTTGCCCCTAGAGACGGCAGTATACTGTCTGACAATAATCTCTACATGAATATATACAGTTTTGTAGATGCTAAGTAAGAGGGCAGCGATTTAATATAAACTACAAGTTCTGCCCACAGATTGCAGCTTATCCGTGAGGTGATGAAAGACTGACAGTGTTTTGGGCACAGACATGAAGGCAAACATAAGTAAGCAATCCCAGCACTTGTAGCTGCTGTGGTCTGCTCCATAATGAGTTGCCAGCCAGAGTACAGAGTATTCTCCAGACTGGCTAAAGGAAGCACAGAAGCGAGGAGATAACTTGTCTCAGAAATGAAGTGCGGATGCATGGCTTGTCATACCCAGTGCAAAAACACAGTCCTGTGCTCTCCCAGGGGTTAAATGGCATATCTAATACTTTTCACCTAGCTTGATTTGACAGGTGCCTAACCTCAGCTCCCGAGTGGAGACAGCCTGATGGGCCTACTCCATACAGGGGGAACATTTTTGATGCTTCCCACTTATGACATGATTGATTTTCTTTCAACGGCCCTTCACTTTTGGATGTGTGGAGGGAGCGAAGGAGGGGGGGCTGCCTCCCACACTCCCCCTCCCCTTCCAGCTCGCCCTGACCTCAGCATATGGGCACTGCAAGGCTGAAGACTGATGACGGCAGGAGCCTAAAAAATCAATAGGCCCTGTCACTCAGGCAGAGAACTGGAGCATCTTTTAAAACCCCAATCACGGATGATGCTGAATGCACACAGAACATCCTCACTACATAACACACGGCTTCTTCCTGGTGCCTTCCTAGTCCTACGCTTAATATTGCTGTTTTTATTTC
This sequence comes from Crinia signifera, assembly GCF_055691185.1. Classification (NCBI taxonomy): domain Eukaryota; kingdom Metazoa; phylum Chordata; class Amphibia; order Anura; family Myobatrachidae; genus Crinia; species Crinia signifera. Next base: position 45,810,138 of record NC_139220.1, on the reverse strand, counting down.
CTTAACGTGCTGCCTCTGCAGACATGAGCGATGCCAATGTTTTATCTGAGACAGAAGAAAACACAAAGCCATTAGTGATGCAATTCTTGTTCCTGGAAAATTTAAATTGCACCAATGTTCCAGTGACCTGAATACTGTTATGATGTTGCTTTTTTTTGTTTCCTTTTATTCCATTGTCCTGTAGTTTTTTATTTTATGTGTTCCTTTTTCATCCTGTTATTTATCTGTTTATTTCATTTGATGTGTTGTATTTTGTAATAATTCAAATGCACTCTTATAGTGCTTGACTGGTTCTTGGGTGTTCATTGAATCTGTCTGGGAATCACATCACCTGATTTTGCCAATATAGTAGTGGGGGTGAGCACACCTACTGTAGGTCACCAAACTAATGCAGTGGTGGGTGGAATGTTGTGTACAGATCTTAAAGCAAAACGTATATGGCTGTTCTGGGTAATAATTCAATATTATATATATAATAATATAATTCAAATCTGTCCTCTTGCAGGTGACATTGATGTCACGGAGAGAGCGAATGCCGGTTGGCCAGTGATACCAATCTAAGTAAGCAGCCTTAGGTCACCAACTGTATGGGTGACATGAGTTCTCGATGATGCTATTTTCTCATACTGTGATCTGATGAAATGAATGGGGCAGATTTAATTACACGAGGTTGCGTCAGAATGGAAGAGCAAGCAAAAGACAAGCCCGATATTCCTACTGTACCCATCTGGTCTGTGTGAGGGATTCAATGGGACCTCATGCTTACTTAAATCGTACCCATTGGTTACAATATATTGTTTAACATCTAATTAACCAAACCCATATGTCACAATAGTACCCGCTTTGGTACAATAGCCCTGACGTACAAATCGTAAATGGGCATGGCCTTTTGGGATGAGGCTGTAAGTTTTACTATGGTGTGAATATTGGAGGCAGGGGATATTGTGCCGACTTTGTTCCTGCATAACAATATGTTGCACACAGTGTTTCCTTAATGTGTAAAAAAAAAAAGTCTGTTGAAACTTGCCCTTATCATCTCGCTATCCCATTCCCCTATAAATGCCTGTAAAATACTCTGTCACTGTGATTCTCTCTCTCTCTCTCTCTCTCTCTCTTTTTCTCTACCTCCCTCTCTTCTATTCTTTCATTGTAGGGAAACGTTTCCTGGAAAATATTACGAGAACGTAGAGAGTGAAAATATAATAATACACATAAAAAGTCTTGTCGCTATGCCAGGATAAATATTGCCGCTCTTTTCTTCCTACAATTTCTGTAAAGAGCTTAAAACCAGTAGAATAAAGTATATGTGTGTGTGTGTGTGTGTGTGTGTGTGTGTTATACGTGTGTTCCTGTGGACTAGTAAAGAATTATAAGACGTTCATTTATTTGCAGCAGAGATGAGTACAAGATGTTTTCTCAATCAACCATTTCTTACCTATCAAAGTACGTAGCAGAAGTTTAAAGAATCATCCATGAAAGTAGTTTTGATTCTTGTTCATCTAAATGTATATACATGGCCTAGACTGAATGTTCCATTTCCTAAGGTTCTCTGGGATCTCCTAGCCCTCTCCTTCCTAGGTGCTGGTCCTTCAAATATTCTCATTTGAGCGTTTGCTGATGGCCGAAGCTCCGATGAAACAGGCCGAATAGTAAGAGAGCCCTTATGACCAGTTGGTGTCTCGCAAACCACATTTTAGTTGAACAAAGCTTTTTTGAATTTTTTTTTATTGTACCTCCTTGAATTGCACTCAAAATTAATTATTTTCGGTGAAACAGTCCTTTCAAATTTCCATTGGAAAAAAAATAAACGAATTATGTTGGAAAATTGATAATTATGGTATATGAAGTTTTATTAATTATAGGATTAGGTAAGATTAAAAATTCTTGTCCCTAATCTTTAGCTGTGCATTATATTACATACACTTAGCATTGTCAGCTACAGAAAATACAGTAACCGTAGTGTTCAGGTCACGTATTAGCAACATCACAAATACCAGTCACCAGTCAAATGTGTTTACACAGGGGAGCTGCCGTATTATGTGACAGCAACGGAACGCCGCAACTTACAGGATACATTACACCGCAACTTACAGGATACATAGCTTACAATGCAGCTTTGCTGAAGAAAAAAATGGAGCAGAGGCGGGGAAGGATTTTGGTGCAGTGAGAGGGGGAAAGCAGTGCTCACACTAATGCTGAAGATCATTAATATCTATATGCGTGGAATATGTCTACCACAAAAAAATCCCCTGGTTGCACCCACTGGTGAATGACTGCAAAGACAACAAAAAGGTGAAATGTAAAGGTGCATACACACGGATAGAATTGGCAAAAGATCTGGGCATTCCCAACCAACTGAAATGACCAATCGCTCAAAACGTTCCGTGTGTATGAACGATATCGATGCCGGTCGTTGGTAGAGGTCTATGGTTTTCCTGCATGCAGAAAGATCATAGACCAATCGTTAGCGATGTGTACCAATCGTTTCATGTGTATACACGATGAACAATTTGGTAAAGCTGATTGACCGGCTCCCACTCCCCTCCATATCGTTAAAGAATGATTGTTTATGTGTAATCGTTTGTACAATTGTTCACTATTTGACCCCAAATCGTTTGTCCAGGAGTTATGAGGAAATCGTTAATGAGATTGGATCATTTGCTAAATCTTTCCGTCTGTACGCAGCTTAAGAGTGGAAACAAGACAATACTTTCTCCATATTTCCCTTAGGACAAATACTTTGTTTACATACTAAAAAATAAGTTATATATTTTATGGAATAATGCCCTATTTCAAATATGATAGGGGATGAAGTCCCCTCTACATGGTGCAAGATGCTATCAAAAGTGGAAAAGATGCCCATAACCAATCAGATACCTGAGGAGGGGGGGGGGATAATTCAATTGCTAGTGATTATGGGGCAGATGTATTAAGCCTGGCGAAGAGATAAACTGGAGATAAAGTGGAGAAAAAGTGGAAGGAGATAAAGCACCAGCCAATCAACTTCCAACTGTCATATTTCAAACACTGCTGATTGGCTGGTGCATTATCTCCTTCCACATTTTCTCCACTTTATCTCTAGTTTATCTCTTTGCTAGGCTTAATACATCTGCCCCTATGTCACTTAGGCAAATCATTGCAGCACCAGCCTCACTTTATGGCAGCACGATTTTGCACAAAATAGTTCACTATCCCATAAGGTAGCAAGCACTTTTGTTTGAATCTGGGTGCAAACTGGCTGGGTGAAGGGTGCAATTAAATTCTATATATCATTTAGTACAATTTAAGGTTTGAAGAACCTTTCCCATGTCTCTTAGTGGGTGATGTACTCAATGTAATTTTAGGGGATTATACCATCTTCACATATCTTTTAAGGCAGGCATAGCCAAACTGTGGCCCTCCAGCTGTTGTGAAACTACACATCCCAGCATGTCTTGTCATAGTTTTAGCATTCCCTAATAGAAAAACGGTGGCAAGGCATGATGGGACTTGTAGTTTCACAACCTCTGGAGGGCCATAGTTTGGACATGCCTGTCTTAGTGGATGACACCCTCTCTTCATAACTCTTAGGGGATGACACCCTCTCTTCATATCCCTCAGGGGAAGACACCCTCTCTTCATATCTCCGTGTTGGGCACGCTCTCTCCTTATTAGCCGGACTTGCCACACCTGGGACAGCAAATCCTCTTATTGTTTTCCAGATACCCCGTTGCACTATGGGTAGAGGCAACATTTAATGTAATATTAATGAGTCTGGATGCAGGTCATAAAAAGTGATAGGTTTTTGCGATGGTAAATTATAAATCGATATTGATTTTTCCCGGCACTAATGCAGTCGGCTTATTGTAAGACACCACAGGCAGAGAGCACTTTATCAGATTAGGCAGGAACCTGGTATCAAATATACATGAGCTGAAGGAGCCCAGACTCTTGTTCAAGACACACACACACAACATACTGAGAAGCATTAATAGGAATCGTATAAACAGATTGCAAAACTGGGAAGGTTTTCTTTGTAATCTCTCGCTAGTTCCAGACGGCGGGCCAAAATGCAATTCTACTTCCATATGTCATTTACAAAAAAGAAAAAGGGGGGCATTCATGTTTTCTTCTCTGTTCGGCATTGTATGCGTCTCTCTTGCCTTTCTATACCATCCTATTTGTAAATCACACAATGGAGAGATGTGTGCTCCTTCCCGAGCAATGACCTGCACAACTACAGCCGTTCTCCTAGAGTGAGGAACTCGCAATGCTTTACATCCCATCAAAGAGAATTAATCATGCCTTTCTCTGCTCATCTGGCAAGTTTTGTTTTAGCCTGACTTTCCTGGGATATTTTACCATACTCATTTCCGTGGCAGGCACTCAGCAACCTAGTAGCTCCCTGCTAAGAGAATCAAGACTCAAAAACAGCCAGTGATTTGTCTTTGATGCAATTAAAGCGGCCTCAAAAAAAAAAAAAAACATTGATCATTCTAACTAAAGCTTCATATCTTTCATTTTCTAGGATCATTTAGACCACGGGTGTCAAACACAAGGCCCGCGGGCCAAATCCGGCCTGCCAGACCTCGTCATGTGGCCCGCGCGAGGAGATAGCACGCAGGGGCAGTGTTTCCCAGCTCCTGCCTAGGCCACTTCCTCTCACCCACCCCCCACCCCGCGCGCACTCGCTCGCTCACCGGAGTTGGTTGCTGGGACTGGGACGTCACGCAGCTGGCGATCCGTGCTGGACTGCTGGTAGTAGCGGTAACCGTGTGTGCGAGGCGGCTGACTGAAATAGGTTAGTAGTTTATAGCTCGGGCTGGTCGCTGTACGTGGGGATCTCTGTCACTGAGGGTGACATTTACACACCAGGCCATGCTCTCCTCTAGTCACTGCGTGTCTATCTTGCTAGCCCACATTAAAATGTCTTTCCCAAAATGGTGTCACCTCCTCTAGCATCCCTAAGGCAGCTCTGTACCTTCTGTCCCTGTCTACCACTGAACCCTGCTCCTCAATATAATTAGTACTGGATGTGGAATTAAATTTCTGCAGCATAGCTCTGTGTTTGATGGCCCACCATTTTTGTTATCGCATTATTGTTATATGCATGTCCTGTTTCATACTGCTTTAAAGTACACCTTGTACAAGTTTTCTGTCAGTTGTACTTTTTGGAGGACCGGCCCTTTGAGGGTGACCAAACTGCTGATGCGGCCCCCGATGAATTTGAGTTTGACACCCCTGATTTAGACTATTAAACTGTGCTTTCTCAGGGGGAACAAAGCAATATTTGTATCGTGGGATTTGTGAGATTTGTGAGATCACAGTGCTAGGAGTTAGTGACATCTTTAAGGGCGCAACTAGACTCATGCTTCAGTTCAGCCTGAAGGTGATTCAGACCCGCTCAATGCGGGCAGAATCCGCTCCCTCGTCTGATGTTAGGGGTTTGAGCATGCGCAAACGAGTTTCAGACTCAACAAGGCATTTGAGCCGGGATGGGAGGGCAGGGGGTGGATGCAGAGGAACACCCAGTGATTTATAGGCGTGCCCACAAAAATGGTGGCGACCATCAACATAATTTCTCTTCCCTTCTACAGCATGGGAAAAGATGTGTTCTCGGACACATCCCCTTGCATGCTACTGAGGGGATGCGGGCGGTGCTTGCAGCTGGGGGGTGGGCGTTTGGTGGGGGCGGCGCTACCCTGCTAGGCAGAGAATATATGCTGCCTAGCAAGCGGGTGTGAATAAGGCAATAAATTTAATGTTGTAGCTTCCTATAGGAACAGTATAACACACTGGACAAGAAAACATAAAGATTTAATTGAATCTAACAAAAAACACAGCCAGTACGGCCAATCACTGATTCACTGAACTACAAGGTCAGATTAGACACAGGACCCACTACTGCATGTGCCCTCCTAACCTCTCCTACACCACCCTTCCAGAGACACATTCTCACCCCGGAAGAGGCTGCATTAAGGAGCCTGTGGGATAATTGAAGGGAATTACTTTATAAATACAAGATATCATTACCTCTTCAGCACTTGGTGGCTCATTAACCACTTCAGCAAAGTACAGGATAAAAAAAAAAGCCCCAGCCTAAAGATAGTCGGGCCAATTACCCGTACCAAAGGCATTCATTATTTGTGCTTCTCCAGGCGATCCCACACACAAACACCGGTCTTTAGGCTCTCAAAAGAGATAGATAGTCACCAGCCTCCCAGCAGGTCCTTGAGTGAATTTCTGGTCTGAGAATGGAGTGCTTGTCTTTTGTTGGGGGAATGTTAACAACAGCGTTTTAAACCACTTTACAAGTGCCCGTAATGACTATTGCCACTCTATCCTGTAAACAACCAGTCTGTGTCCCTTTGTAGCGTGTCAAGAGGTTGCTGTCGACTGAGCAAACTCATATTCACTGAGCCACAGCCTAGCAAGACATAAAACAACAATCAAATATAGCAGTAATCACAACAGCTACAATAAAAATAAAAAAACACAATCCCTGCAAGTTCTTTTCCTTTTCCCATGTGTTTATTGACAGTTCATTAACAAACATCAAACTGCCACAAGCTGTTTACTGAGCGGTGCAGTGAATTGAAAAGTGTTAATATAAATAAGCAACAAACTGAGAAAGTGCCAACAACTTGCGAGGAATTCTGCGCCTCTCCCTACAGCAGGCAGCGCAGGCGTCGCGTACTAGGCCACCAAAACCGGCTGTTCTCAGACCTGGGTCTACTACGTGTGACGATTAATAAAGTCTCAACCTGGATATGATGCCTACTATCCTATTGCATCTGTAATATATGTGCTCAGTAATGAGTTGTTCACACTCCTGGGAATGATGCACGCACCATAATATTGAATTAATGCCCAATTTTACACCTTAATATGTGCTATTTTTGCTGTATGATATGTGCATCCGAAATGTCTCATATAGAAATCACAGATTTTTCCTGCAAATCAGAGCTGTGTATAATATGTGTTATTGTTAATGGTATAATATATATGTACAGATAGATAGATAGATAGATAGATAGGCCCTTATTCACTCGCAAAGGCAAATTCCTTCTCAGATGGACAAAACCATGTGCACTGCAGGGGGGCAGATGTAACATGTGCAGAGAGAATAAGATTTGGTTGAGTTATTTCGTTCCTGTGAAGGGAAAATACTGATTTCTTTATTTTTACACTGCAATATACATTTCACTTTGAAGTAAAACCCCACCCAAATCGAATTCTCTCTGCACATGTTACATCTGCCCCCCCCCCCCCCTTGCCCACATGGGGCCTTATTCTGGTTCACTCTTAGAGGCAAATTCCTTATCAAATGGACAAAACCATGTGCACTGCAGGGGGGCAGATATAACATGTGCAGATAGAATTAGATTTGGGTGGGGTTTTTCTTCAAAGTGAGAACTATATTGCAGTGTAGAAATAAAGCATCCAGTATTTTCCCTGCGCAAAAACAAAATAACTCTAAATCTCTCTGCACATGTTACATCTGCCCCACCTGCAGTGCACATGGTTTTGTCCATTTAAGAAGGAATTTGCCTTTGCGAGTGAACCAGAATAAGGGCCATAGTGAATTAAAACAATCAAATGGGTTAACACACCTGCAAAAGAGCCTGGTAAAAATGGTTTCATACAACATACCCCAGGGCTGTGCATTGATGGAAGCAATTGGATCATTCATTTCTGTCACTGGTGGGATTGCATTTTCGTAGCTTGTAAATGTGTAGTAGGAAACGTCATAGAAATGAGAGGTTTACGGGTTATACTGCAATAAGCTAGTAGTACTCAGACGAAGACTGCAGCATTTTGTGCTAATTAAGTCTTGCTGGAAAGGCCTGCAGAGAAGAAGCTCTCCCCTCAGCAAGGCTGCGCTAGGGGGGGATCGATCACACTGATCCCACCCCTTAGAACCCCCCTTTTCAGTGGGAAAATACTTATTTTTATGTAGGGGTCAAGTCTACTGCTATAAGGCCACACACCCCAAAAGTACTCAGGGCCCGCACCACTTTATATGATTCTGATACTGTATCACAAACAATGTAAGAGAACTAACATACCAAGGAAGTGAACAATTACTTCCTCATATCATCTGCTGGAAAAATAGTTAGCGCCAAGCAGAGACACTTCTAGATATTTATTAATTATTTATTAACAGTTTCTTATATAGCGCACACATATTCCGCAGCGCTTTACAGAGAATATTTGAACATTCACATCACTCCCTGCCCCAGTGGAGCTTACAATCTATATTCCCTACCACATGTACACGCGCACACAGACATTCTAGGGTTCATTTTGTTGGGAGCCAATTAACCTACCAGTATATTTTTGGATTGTGGGAGGAAACCGGAGTACCCGGAGGAAACCCACGCAAGTACGGAGAGAATATACAAACTCAGCACAGTTAGAGCCATGGTGGGAATTGAACCCATGACCTCAGCGCTGTGAGGCAGAAACTGCATTCTTGCCACCAATGACATATATAGACCACTTATAATAGATAGTACCTGATTGGTTGCCCATAGCAACATCCCATGTCAAGCAGAGCTCCCATCTTAGTAAATTTCCCCCTTAATATTTTCACTGACCATGGGCATGGGCCATACAGTCAGATGTATAGGACGGAGGTGCCGAGCATTTATGACTGCCGTCCCACATTACCAGGAGGAACTACTATCAGACAGTGCTTTGTTTGCTTTGTCACAATACCAAAGGCAGAAGTGAGGAGAGGAACAGAGTAGTGACCACGTCAGTCAGTGAGCAGATGGGGGGGGGGGGGGGGGGGGCATTTGCAGATGGGGGGCTCTTTTCATGTGAATTGGGGGTGCCAGCTAAAAATCTTGCTTAGTGCACCAAAATGGTCAGGACCAGTTCTGAATAGTGTCATGTGACTCCCTTATGGAAGTCACATGACACTAAAAACTTCCTGACACTGACACTTCCTTAAAATTACCATATACTGATTTGCTAATACAAACGCTTCTGGGCTTACAGGCAGGGCCGGCGCCACCACTAGGCAGCCTTAGGCATTTGCCTAGGGCGCCGGCCACTGGAGGGCGGCAATTGTAAACAGCCCACCCTGGATGGAGATAAGTGCCTCCCCCTTCGAAGAAATTTCTCTGTGAGCGACGCAGCATCACCCACCCCCTGTGAAGTGACCCTACGGCCGCTTCGCTCAAACATTCCCTCCCCCCCCCTGTGAACCTACGCAGCCAGCAGCGCAGCATTACCCAGCGGCAGCATCACCCGGGCGCAACGCACCTTACCATGGAGCAACGTGGCGGCCGCAACGCAGCCATCCCCCCGCCCGTTGGAACAGGTGAGCACCGGGGCGCCCCCCTCCCTATCCCGCCTGGGGCGCTCCGGTGACTTGCACCGGCACTGCTTACAGTATATTATAAAATGGTTCTATATGTACAAATAGGCAACTAGATCACAATGATTGAGGACATAAAGTGCCCGAGTGCTCTCATTAGTTCCAAGTGGATTGAATTTATGGGGTGCTGAAGACGAAGCACAGTCGGGTAGTGCGAGGGGCATGATGGAGCAATTCAAAATCACAATTACTGGCATGGTACAGTGGGATTAAGGCTATGATGATGAATTTCAGCGCAAATCAATCCATCGGCTGCCCAGCATTTCGTAAAAGTAGGATAATATGTAACAAATTCACTGTAATATTGTCAATGTTTGAAAAGACTGAAGTAACACAAAATGTGTGGCCTCTTATAACTATTTTCCTTTAGGTTTATCACATGCACACAGGGGTGGACGCATTATGAATTACTGACAGATTGTCATTATACCAGTGAAGGAGATATAAAGGCCGTAAGAAAAGAAGATCAGTGTGATGCAATGTAGCTAATAAATTATTTAATATTCACTTCTATCATCAAAGGATTTCCCATTTCTGATCATCCTAGCACAGGTTACTCAGTCAGGGAAGGTTAATTCCATCTGGGAGCTTCCAGAGTCATGAAAAGTTCAGTTTATGAAGAAAATAGGACAAATCCTGCCCCAAATTGCTCTAGAATGGCTGAGTGTGCCATTGACAGCTGGACTGTACGCCAGGTCATCCCTGTACCATTACGGTCAGGCGACCACTGTTTGGTTTGCTGAATTAGTTATGATACTGAGATAACAGGTCTGCACGTCTTCATCATGACTTAAAAATAAAAAATAAACTAAGACAAATACACATTTTTTGTGATGACTATAAATGACATGTCTTCTATTTGCAGTGCAGATGTAACAATTCCACTTCATATAGAGAAAGCAGCCTATCAGTGTACTAGGAACGAATAACATCAGTGAGGCGCCGCATGGCTAAAGGCTTCTGCAGCCTTTAGTAATGTGCCAGTAGCAAACCACCCCCCCCCCCCCCCCCCCCCCAGGATCAGGCCAATAGCAAAAGTACAGCATACAAATGCGCTATAATGTACCCAGGGGCGTTATGGAACTCCCTTCCCTGCACAGTTCGAGAGGCCCCCTACTCTGGAATGCTTCAAAAACAGACTCAAGACTTTGCTGTTTAATCAAGCCTTTCTTTCATTCCCCTAATAATTGTTTATTAAAAGCATTTCTGTACTTCATTATTCCTGTACTGTATTACATTCATTCTATCTGTTAAGCGCCTTGAGTCCTATTGGAGAAAGGGTGCTATATAAAAAAAATATATATATATATATATAATTATTATTATTATTATAAGAGAGGAGGAGGCCAGTGTGAAGCCTTTTCCAGCCGGGCCCCCTCCTCTGTGCTGTGAGTAGCAGAGCGCAGTAGAGTCTGAGCACTAAAGCACTCAGACTTCTACTATCTCTGGAAAAATGGCGCAGTGGTAATTTTTGTGGCCAATTTCCGCATTGCTGCTGCTGCCAACAGCATCGCTGCATTGTGGAGTCTGAGCACAAGAGCGCTAATTTTTCGGTTGGTTTGCGGCCGCCGTTGCTGGATTTAAAAAAAACGCAACCCTGAATGTACCCAATCTTAGTGTTAGGGGCTTGGATTTCTACTCTAATAAGTCTGCACGGATTTGAGCACAGGAGTTGAGAATCACTGTTCTAACACAATTATAATCCTAGCAACCCTGACAGTGACATCAATTTTACCCAGGTGGATCCAAAACTGCTCCCTTATAACTGCGTACGGCATGAAAAATCTCAGCTGTCCCGCTCGCTTGTCAAGAAAATATAAGAAAATATGTCTTGCATAAAAATGTTATGGATGATAACATCTGGCAGCTGTGTAGAATTTGTCATTTTACAAGAATTCATGCAAGAGTAAAAAAAAAAAAGAACTATGTAACATTTTAATTCCCGCTCTGTGATTATGGCAAAGTGATTAGGTTATTGCGAGCACTGGGCGTAGAGTCAGTTTATACAACAAGCCAAGGAACATGACTTGTTGTCTTCTAATGAAATGAGAACCTTCGCTGTTAAACGTTTCGGTGGAAGTAATATCTGTGTTTTTATTACTGCATTGTAATGCCGCTCGAGCCAAAATCAACATTCACAACTGGACATATTTTTCAGTTTAATTGAAACCATTTACTAACATAGCACTGTGACTGAGGCCCTCCAGACCTAGCCTGAGGATCGCTCCAACTGAGAGCTGGTTTTAACCTTTAGAGTTTAGTTATAGGAGCAGAATTACATCCATCTATGGTGGTGGGACTGACTGTGTAGTGTGTAAATGCAATGTCAATTTGTGTTATTGTTTTCCTTGTGATCTCAGGCAAGTCAACTGATACACATGAACCTCGCTCACTGACAAATGACAATCGAAATCTTTATTCGTATACAATAATGCTATTCAGAAAATAAGTAGTGGTCCTGTTTATTAAACATGTTCTCCTGAAATCCAGCCATTTGTGCATGAATAACTGTTATTTAGGTAGCGGTGTATTTCGCAAAAGGGATATCATGTGCACCACCCAAAAGAAAAGAAGCTGTAAACCATAATCCAGCATGGGAACGTGAATCCCCAATTTAAGTAGCTCTGAAAAGCTTGTCTTTGATAGATAACCCAAACTTCATATTGTGTTTACAGCATAGTTGTCTACCCTATTGCATTCTGCAGGAGACTCCCTGAAATAGCAGCAATCTCCCTCTCTCCCTCATTAGTCTAGCAATCTCCCTCATTTCTCCTAGCCCACATTACACTGTTATATTTTTTGGGGATAAAAGGAATGAGAGATAGATACATTTACATTGAATCATCAGCACCATTTCCCAGCACTTTACCAAGCATACAGTAGTATATCTTTCTAACTGCTTTGGGGCTCATCTACATTTGGATATAAGTAATTTTAAAAGATTCCTCTCAGATGTAGCAGTACACACCCACGCTTCTAGGTGCCACGTTCACAATCTCTTTTCACAATCTCTCCATATATGGAACTAGACACGCCATTTGGGTGGAGCATGACACGCCCCCTCAACGGGGCGCTGTGCTAAATTCTACTACCACCTATAATCTTCCTGAAACTAGTTTTTAAAAGTAGGCAAGTCTGGTTTGCAGTTCTTTGTTAAGGAAAGAGCTACTGGTAAGGGAATTGTAAGAGAGGGCAGGGCCTGGTTGGAGACTTCACACTGGCCCCATGCTTTGTAGCTGGGGGTGCACGGAGTAGACTCGGTACTTGTTTCCTAGCACGGCCACAATCTTATGGATCGTGTACCTTTAAGTTAAGGTACACGATCCACACGATGGACCCGATTTCCTTTGAAATCAGGTCCATATGGCCGGCTAAGACACAATATCGGGGGCATCGCGTCGGTCGGGACCATTAACATTGGTCCCGACGCGACCGACGCGATGCCCCCGATTTTTCCATAGGCTTCAATGTTAAAAAATATTTTAACATTGAAATCGTGTCGGGAAAGGTAAAATATCGGGGGCATCGCGTCGGTCGGGACCATTAACATTGGTCCCGACGCGATGCCCCCGATTTTTCCATAGGCTTCAATGTTAAAATATTTTTTAACATTGAAATCCTGAGAAAATGTGAAAAATGTGAAATGGGCCAATATGACCCATTTCACATTATAGATGTCCCCGTCGTCACCCCACGATAGACGCCAACTCGAAGCGTGGCGAGCGCAGCGAGCTCGCGAGGGGCGGCGGTGCGCGTCCTCTGACCTTTTCATTCCCCTACTATCCACGTCGGCGTGGAGTTGAGAATAGAAAAGTGTGGCGAGCGCAGCGAGCCCTACGAGCCCGAAGCGTGGCGAGCGCAGCGAGCCCCGCGAGGGGACGCGTATAACTTCACAGGTATACGCGTCCCCTCGCGGGGCTCGCTGCGCTCGCCACGCTTCGGGCTCGGTGGCTCGCTGCGCTCGCCACACTATTCTATTCTCAACTCCACGCCGACGTGGATAGTAGGGGAATGAAAAGGTCGGAGGACGCGCACCGCCGGTTGGCGTCTATCGTGGGGTGGGGTTTACGCCGTTAAATTTGGGGGGGTTGGGAATATTTTACATTGAATCCAATGTAAAATCGGGTCCCAGGGACCCGATTTACATTTCATTCAATCAAAAAATCGGGTCGGTCGCGTCGATCGCATCACATGCGACCAAATCGCATGCGATGCGATCGACCCGATTTTTCCGACACGACCACCCCGATGTAAATCGGTGTGGCCGTGCTAGGAAACAAGTACCGTAGACTCTTGTACTAGGTCAGTCTACTGTGAAAAGGGCCTGATTCAGACCGGCGGACGTTGACGTCATGTGAAGACAGCTGCCAAGCAGGCATAGACAAGCCTGCGTTAGCAGGTGTCCGCCCAGCGTTTTCATGTGGCGCACCCACCGTTTTTGTGGACATGCCCATAAAATGCTGGGCTGGATCCTGGATCCGCCCCCCCTGGACACACCCCCAGTCAGCGAATTCCCCAGCGAGTGTGAAACCCGCCGAAGGCTTTCGCTCCAAGGGTTTGCGCATGAGCATAAATGCGCATGAGCAAATCAAAAACATCACCCAGCAGAGCGAATTCGGCCCGCTACGAGCAGGTCTGTATCACCCCTAAAGTTTTTCCCCTTCCTTTTTAGTTCCAAATCAGAATTAGGCCCTAAATCTCCTATTGCTGTAAATAACGGAGTCTTAAATAGACGGACTGAATTTGTAGACCATAAGGCTTACCCAACTGATGAATCATGAACATAAATATCTGATTGTTCTGGAATTTCTATGGTTTATGCCAAGAAGGTAAACAATGATTTTTCCTTAGAGGCATAGAGGTACATGACTTTCTGAATTTGTCTTATAAAAGACAGTACCTGATACTGTAAGTAGGATTATGTAAGATGCGCGGTTTACTACTTTGTTACCTCCACAGGGACGCTGATGATGGAGGGTATACTAATTACATAGGACAATTTCTCCTCCACTTTTTAACTGTTAGTGGCAGCAGTCTCTCGCCCAAGTCCGGCAAATACTGCTGTGCTCTGGGCTGTGGTGGCTCCAGGGAAACTGCAGTCTCCTCTGAAGCGTCGCTCATACCATTTTTACATTGGAAGGGGGATGTTTTGTGAGAGGGCATAGCCACGCCAACAAAATTTGGTTTACAAGAGGGAGAAAAGCAGAGGTGGAGTCTCGCTGGCAGGGGTGACCACTATTACCTGTAGAGTTATATACTCCCCTCTTCTCATAGCGAACCAAAAGCCGATTGGGATCCATTGGAAGTACCTTGCAATGCTTTACATGACAACAGGGTTGCCAGGGGTAACCATATCGGTATGACGGTTGGCTATCTTATCTATTTCAGTCTTAAACCCCGGGACAATAAACTCTCTCATTCCCTTTCCTCTGCCGCCTGTGGCATGAAGGGTGAACAGCAGAAGTGATACAAGTCTGAGAGGGCGGACTATCTATTTTTTCTCCTTTTTGTCATAAATCCTGAGAAAACAACACGCAGTGGAACAGGGTTCTTGCGTAATGAGATGGTACGAGAATAATGACCAATGATTTAACCACACAACCAACCCGAGTTAATGGGTAAGAAGTGGCTGGATATATGATGGTCACTTTTTTTACATTTTCTGAGGTTTTTTTAAATTTCTCATGTTGGTGAATGTACTGATCCGCAATTTGTTATAAATTTATATAGAGTATTAAAACATGGATAGTTTAAAATATTCATAATTTTCGCGGTGTGTGATAACTGATGAGAGGTGGTCCATAATTTTAATGAATGAAATAAAAGTTAAGTATTAAAGAATAGTCATAGTACATAGAATATTTTGGGACGCAAGGGTGCCCCCAAACTGAGTTTTCTTTTTTCTTTTTGGTTCTCCCTTGAACTAACAGTCACATTTGACCTATTTTCAAAACTCGGGGTGCACCACTGACTGTCACGCTTAACCCGGAGAAACTTTTGTTCAAGGGTGTGGTGACCGATTGTGAGTTTACACTCATAAAGTCAGTAGTCCCAAAGTATACAGGTTAGACCATAATTAACAATTAATAATTACCATAACATAGTGCCCAACAATACTGGTGCGGTCTCTATCCCGTTCCCCCTTCCCCTTTTATACATAGAGGGCATAGCCACGCCAACAAAATTTGGCCTAGAGTGCATGAGCCCGGCCCCTCTCTCTACGGCCCTACCAACTACCTTAATGCACATGAAAGCTGCTTTCCAAGGTTCCTTTACACACGATTGTAACAACTGATGCACAGGCTCTAAGTGTTCTGGCAAAACAAACAGCTGGCACAGCTGCCGCTACTTGGCTGCTGCAATGCCACACAAGGTCACATAGACAATTAGCAGCCACTCAAAACTGCTCCAAGGTCACAGCAGGTCCCACAGGGCCCATAACGATATCTAGGCCATCCAAAACATTCCCAGAGGAGAATTACATGACTACTGCGTGATGTCAGGAAATCACATATACCTGCCCAAGTCTCTTTGGGGTTCTTTTATAGGATACAATTTTTTTGCAAATTGGAGAGTTTACTTTAAATGTGATACAGGTATTAACCCTTCTTCCAAAAGACCTAGAAACGGATTCAGAGTTGTACGCAATGCTGGGGTTTACAAAACTGCGCATTTATTAATAGACTGTGCATGCGCCAATGGCCTCTATCGATGCCGCCTGCAATCAGCAGCAAAATTATAGTGCTATGGATTGTTGGATGGAGGGAGCCCCAAACCGGTATCTTGCCTAGGACCCCATGAGGTCTAAATCTGCCTCTGACCCCACCCACTTACCGCAGGGTTCATTAATCTATTTGGAGGATGGGAAAGTTTCAGGACATGGCCTACCAGGACAGGTTTGTTCTGCCCCAGCAAAACCCACCACAAAACGTAGGGGCACCCCCTCACCTCCTCTCCGGCGTTTGTATCCCGGAGCTCGGAGATGTTTGCGGCGGCTCGGGAGGACTTGGGCACCCGAACTCCTGAGTGCTGCCAAGTCCCTTCCGAGCCTCCCCGATCATCCCTGAGCTTGCCGCCTTCGTCACTGCTGTAAAGTGAATGCACAGCTGGAGGCACCACTGGTGCGCACCTACTACAGCATAGTGGTATGCCCAGAAATGTTCCGGGACAGCCCGCTGCGGCAGCGCAGCTGAGCCTGGAAAATTTCCGGTCATGCCACCCAAAAGGTTAAACAATGTTTTTTTTATTCTACAGCAAAGACACATCCTACGGCATCAGTGCACTTGGCCCTGTGTATGTGCACTCCTTTAGTCATTTCACCATCATAGTGCTTATAGATATAATATATATATATATATATATATATATATATATATATATATATAAAACACTTCAGCATGCAGTTTTTGGATGTCTTTCTTGGCAAATAAAACCCCTTGTTCCATATGCTAGGACACTGTTGCTCCATGCTGGTTAAGACTGTGGTCCCATTCATTTAAATGAAGCTGATCTCTCTCCTCGCAGTGTGGAATACTTCACCCTGAATAGGGTCTATTGTGTTTACTGCCCTAATGATTCAGTGCGCACACAGTATGGGATCTGAGCCCAGCGAAGGTGATAAAGGTGATGCGAGGTATGGGGGGATTTTATCTCTGTACCAAGTCAGCATTAATAAGTACTGATTATCACACACTGGTTCTACTTTATTATCCAAAAACAAGGAGAAGCTACGTAAAAACACAGAATATATATATATATATATATATATATATATATATATATATATACACACAAACATTTGCAGGGGGTGAAGTGGAACAGGCTTCTATTCTGAAAAGACATAAATGTTTTTATTCATATTTCTTTTTTTCCCCCCTACTATTATTTATTTATTTTCAGTACGTTCGCGATCTGAGGTCTTTGTAATGGAAACCATATGTCTGCCCAGAACTAAATAATTACAAAACAAGAAACAAGGATCGTAGGCAGTGCCAGGAAAATGGGTATTGTCAGAGCAATTATATTTTATTTACGGCTTTCCCCGTTTGTGGATCACAATGTTCCTGTTTTTATGCTGATGCACAGAAAAGCGAAAAAAGAAAAAAAAGTTACAGACCTAAGAATTGGGGGTCTTTTTTGTTGTTTTACAAGTATAGGCAGAGTAACCAGATGCTTTGCCAAACTTTGTATGTGTAAATGAATTTGTTTCAACGGGTAACCCCTTCACAATAAAATATACACCGGCTCCTACTGCTAGGAAACTCCAATGTTACCTGGAACTGGGAAAACAGAAATACAGTGTTACAGAGTGAAACCCTTCAATTATACGTTGTCTAAAGCTCTCCATAGAGATCAGTTGTACGGCTATGCACGTAAGCAATATACGCCCATATACGCCCGTTGTCTACAGCTAAAGGGATGCAGTTATAATCCCGGCGGCCAGATTCCCAGCGTTCAAAATCCCAACGCCGGAATCCCGACCGCCGAAATCCCAACCGCCGAAATCCCGACAATTTCTCCCTCTGTGGGTGTCCATGACACCCACAGAGGGCGAATAATTTAGTGTGCTGAGTGAAGTGAGGCACCTGGCCCGCAGCGTGGCGAGCCCCCCCCCCCCCCCCCCCCCCCCTTGTTGGGATTTCGTATCAAACCCCAGCTAAAAAGCTCTTTATCTTCCATAGACATTAGTTGTACAACTATGGGCAGATTTGGTCTGCCTGGGTCAAGCCATTTTTTATAATTTAACCTCTATGTTTTCCAAATTAATTATGAAATATAAATATTTTGAAAAAATTATTAAATCTGTCCTAGTGCAATTAAAATGCATGTAGATGTGTACTTATAATGACATGTACAGGACTTGCAATACCCCCCAAACCCTGCAAGAGTAGATGGCTCTCCCGCATCCCGCCAACTTCCTAGTGAGGTGGGATGCGGTGGGGTGGGCTTAATGACTGTATGTGTGTCGGTTGGCTCCTTTTCCTCACCGCAGACCTGCAAATCTTGGGTGGTTCCCTGTGTTGGGGGCGTGGCCTCATCTGAGTCCCCCGAAGCGGCCTTCAGTGTATCCAATGCGGGCAAAGTTTATACTGTGATAATACAATAACATTACCTACATATTATGGGATATTTATACACCTTTAAACCCATCTCTGCAGACCATGCCAACTTTAGGATTGTCCAGCAAAACATAAGTTTAGAACTCCGCTGATCAGATACTAAAAATTAAAACCTAAGGACCTTTTATAGGGACAGACATTTCCTAGGACAAATCTCTGAAAAACTAGGAAAGAGGTCTCAGAAATTAGACACGTGTGGTAGCAGCAGATATTTGGAGACATTAGTATAATTATCATCTGCGAATTATTAGTGCAAAAAAAAAGGAACAGTTCTGCCAGTGGACTGCGGGAGTTTATATGGTGCCAGGAGAAGGAGCTTTAAGCAAAAACATATCTTATTGTTTTCGTTCGATTGTTTAGTATGTTGTCCGTGCAGGGTGAAGTGAGCGACTGACGTGTGCCGCACATACATTCCTGTCCTGCGACGAGTAACGTGATAAGCACAAAGGAAAAATAAATAAAGGAACAAAGGCGTCAAACGGCCAAGTGCTTTCCTTTTAGGACGACGAGATGGCATTGGGTCTCTTCCCCCTAATCCCTATATACTATTTGTGTCTCGGGGGTTAGTGTTTTGCCAACTGAATGTGCTATAAACAGTTAGCTAAAAAAAAAAAGAAAAAACCAATCTGCTATCCGCCTGACATATACCTCTCTTTTCCGCTCATTGTCAGCCTCTGATTGATGGTGTTGTTCATTAATATGGGGCGATTGTCAGCTTTTCCTGAATAAATATAAAAAGCAACAAAGAAAGTCCCCACCCTCTCAGGCCTCGCTGTATTATTTCCTCTCCCCCACCTCTGCTCCGAGCAGTTGCCAGGGGGGAAACTTCTTGTCAAGCAGAAAATCAAGTCCTTTGGTTCTTAAAGGCAGGGAATTCGATTTCCTAAATACATGGGGGTTTATGTAAAGGGAGCAGGTGGAAGGGACAATGAACCTGTTCTCTCGGATCATATGCCTTTAGCAAAATGAATTTATTTTTATAATATTAGCCAGGTTTTTGCCCCCAAATAAAATATGCAGGTCATGACAGCAAAAAGTTCACCCGACAGGCTAATCTCTCGTGTTTTAGTTCTTTATGTATTTATTTTTATAAATTAAAATTATTTCTGTTCATTTCTTAAATGAAGGAAATTATATGAAACTATTAAAATAGTGATCTCTGTTTGCTCTAAGCTGTATGATCTGAAAATGAAAGTGTTAAAACTGAACTTGTCAGGGGAAATTCACTGTGCAGGGTTACACTGAACAGGATGTTCTTCTGAGTGGAGTTCATACTCGATTCCTATTTGAAAACGCATTTACGATAGCTCAAGGTAGAGGAAAAGTAACAGAACATGAATGAAACATAGGGACTTATTCTAGTTCACTCTTTCTGACAAAATCCTTCTTAGATGGACAAAACCATGTGCACTGCAGGTGGGGCAGATGTTACTTGTGCAGAGAGAATTAGATTTGGGTGAAGTTTTGCTTCAAAGTGAGATCTATATTGCAGTGTAAAAATAAAGCAGCCAGTACTTACCCTGCACAGAAACAAAATAACTCACCCGACTCTAATTCTCTCTGCACATTTTACATCTGCCCCCCCCTGCAGTGCACATGGTTTTGTCCATCTAAGAAGGATTTTGTCAGAAAGAGTGAACTAGAATAAGGCCCATAGTGCATAATCATTTTATTGATACTTAATTTAGTGGTTAAATTACACGCACACACCTACACCCAAAGGGCCTGATTCAGACCCTCTCGTGAAGCAGCGTACATCCGCTGCCTAGCGAGTCAATAAACACCACCCGCCGGGGGAGCAAACGCACGCCCTCCCTTCACCGACTGAATGTGCACGGTTTCATGCAAAGGGATGTGTACACTTGGGCAAAAAATCATTCAATCGTTGCTGTCCATCAAATAATTTATTTACCCATTCGCAAATAGAAGTCAGTCTAGACTGACTTTAATTTGAATTGGACAAGGCCAAATTGGGGTTGGCGCTGACTTCCTGTGACACCAACCGCCTGACCCATGCAGGCTTCAACATGCCTTCATTTGCATGGGGACGTCCAGCATTTTTCTGGGCACACTCAATGTTTTTTCTGGTCACGCCCAGGAAACGCTGGGAGTTCCCATGTGGCATCAACCCTTCCCGCCCCCTACCCACCACTCAGTGCTAATGCCTCGGCGGGTCTGCACATGCGTATTTTTGCCGATACGCGTGCGCAGCCCTGCAACATCAGTCTCCGTACAGAACTCGGATTTTACAGAGTAAAACTGAATCACCCCCACAAGGCTGAATGCATAAAATATATTTATATGTTATGTCAGGGGTGGGGAACCTTTTTTTTGCCAAGGGCCGTTTGTATGGGGAAAATATCCTTCGGGGGCCATATGTAAAAATTTATCTTACAAATTGTCCTTCTGCATCTGTCCCACGCTCCGGCGGCTGCCGCTGAATAGGACTGACAGTCTCCGGCTGCTGTTGATATAGAGGAATCTCGCGAGAACGACCGACCTCTCGCGAGAATTCCCCTGTACTTGACTCCCGGCAAAGCTGCCAGGTGGGTGGGCGGGCCACTCAGATCGGCTACAGGGGCCACATATGGCCCCCGGGCCTGAGGTTCCCCATTACTGTGTTATGTGAACAGAGCATAATATGGCACAGGGAATGAGTGGTGCATTGACCCTCATTCACCATAACACGCAAAGCCACCAGCTGACGCATTTCATCACTATAGAGCTTCATAAGAGAAACTTCTTGCAAAATACTATGTCTAGTCAACTCTACAGAATCATATTCCCTATTCAGTTAACATGTCATTGCTGCCTTTTAATGCATATTTTAACAACTATATTGAGTCTCAATAAAATGTTTATGCGTTACCTTCTCTCTCCACCCCTGGGAATAACAGACAGTTTAAAGGGATGGCTGTGGGCAAAACAAAAGAACTCTGCAGGCCCAATTACTGCACTGGAGGTAATGTGAGTTATAGAAAGTGTATGATAATTA
Source organism: Crinia signifera (assembly GCF_055691185.1). NCBI lineage: Eukaryota > Metazoa > Chordata > Amphibia > Anura > Myobatrachidae > Crinia > Crinia signifera. The sequence continues at coordinate 45,788,657 of NC_139220.1, read as the reverse complement.
ATCTTAATCTAGAGTATACATTTTCTACCCTCTGCTTCGTGTCTGTACCTTCCCGTGCACAAAACACTAACGGGAAATAGATCGTTTTGCCATCATTTTCCATTTTCGAAAAGTGGAAGCAATGATATACCCGGAGTTAAGTTGTTAGACTAAACAATTTGCAAAAAAGTAAATGTTCTCGTAATGACTATAATTCCTTTGTCTTTTGTCACTGTCAGCTTCACGTAGCATAAAAATAAGTTGGAATGAGTTATTGAGCCAGAACTTTCCCTGCAGACTGTTCTAGGTGCTATTTACCTCTCTGGTATAAAGGGAGAGACGCTCTGGATGGGAGGTGAGGGGACAGGCCCCTGTGACTTACAGAAGGAATTACTTTTCTAGAGAGGGACCCGAGGCTGTAAAAAGATTTTCTTATCAGGAAAATTAATGACTTCCTCACAAAGAAAGACAGCCAGTGCAGATACAGCGGAACCTGCACACAGAGACAGGGAGTGTGGAGAGAGAGAGACAGATTTATTGAGGGTGAAGATAAATAGATGTATACAGAGATGAATACGTTAGTATCACAGGTACCTGGGATCAGACAGACAGAGAAGAAAGGAGGAATTAGTGATCGCGCCGCCTGGGTTATCACACACAGTTGGATGAAAAATTGATTGGAAATTAGTTTGCGCAGGGAGAATATCTCAGGGCTGCTGTTTGTGAACCATATTTGACTATAAATCTATGGAAAGCTAGAACAGGCCGGCAGAGCGTGAATAATGATAGTTAATTGTTTGCTGTATAAATAATGTCAGAACTGGACCCATATTTCTTGTCTGTCTGGGCGACTTCTTTGTCCCAGGGGAGCCTTCAGGTCACTGATTACAGCACTAAATTTGGGGATACATACCAGTATCTCCCGCATTCTAATAATGGAATCCGCTTAGTCCAGAAAGCTTAAGAAATTACAACTTTTCTCTCCGCTCTTTTCGGGGGTCTTCTTGTTCCTGTTTAACCCATAAAGAACACGCTGGCTTGGATAACAGATTATCTAGATATTCTATTCAATCAGAGGCAGAACTAACATTGGTGCAGCAGGTGCAGTGGGGCCCTTAGTCCTCAGGGGCCCTGCTACCCTTGTTGCCCTCTTCCTGTCACCCACTGTTTTTCCCTGTCACACTCTGCCTCTTCCTGTCTCCCTCTGCCTCTCCACGTGACCTACTGCCGTGCGGAAAAAATGTGAACTTGAATTGGAGTGAAGGCAGGGGGCCCAAATTATATTTTTGCACTGGGGTCCCCCAACCACAAGTTGACCCACTCTATTAAATTCTGCAATGGTGGGTCTCTTTAGCACTAATTTGGGGCCGAGAACTTATTGCATTTGTCCTATATGTCTGTTTATTATTAATATTCTGTTCACAAAATGGCACATACACTTTTAACGGGGAAAGGTGGAACACATCGATATTAAAACTACCATATATTTAAGCTATTATGTAAGTTGACCACTGCAGACATTGGACCTTATTCTGGTTGATTCGTTTGCAAGCGTATTTTTGTTTACAAGATTTCAAATCTGCAGGGACGATCAAAGTTGCACATGCGCAATTTTCCCGTTACGCACGCGCAATAAGCTAAATTCTGCCTTACATGCGAATTTGCATGCGTGCATATCAACCAGAATAACCCCCATATTTCAGTGCATGGGCTAATACGTGAAAAAAGTCTAACTTTGTAAGTGCGGAAGGGGGACACTGTGCAACCAGGCTTCTCGACAAAGCACTGGCCTTGTGCAGGGGTGCCCCAGAGAACTATGCTCCAGTCCTGCATAGCACCATGCTACTGCAGCTATAGGAGGTATAAATAATGTAGCAAATGATTTATTAATAACACTTTAAAAAATAATATGTGTAACAGTAAGTATACTGAGTAAATGTTATTAAAAGAATCATTAAGCTACAAACAGAAAAGACCATCCTGTGAAAAACAGGACACATAGGAATGGGTTCCTCAATTATTGGTCAAATAACTATATAAAGTTAAAAACCCTGTCCATTTAAATGAATCTTTCTGTTCCCCTGAACACACATCAACACGAGGCTCCGTTTAATATCCCATTATATGAAGCTGGACTCTGAAGTGTTTTGAATACCAGGACACAGAGCAGGAAGTAGGGAACGGCAGGGAGAGTTGGCTCTATGCCACAGGTTGAAGATCCAATCTGCCTGTAATAGGAGGTGATTATTGAGGACTAGCGGGAAGATGATGGATGTTTTCCTGTAAGAATGACAGCTTGGGCTGAGGTTTAACTGTTCGCCTTAAATGCTGTCTGCCAGGCTGGGACGTTACTATTCTCTGCTTAGCCATGCTAAAGTCACAGGTCCCAGTGTAGCGTTATGGGGTGAAGTATATAAAGCACAATTTCTGCCTACGCACAGTGTGGGGAGCCATTTTTAAAGCCAAGCCAAAGTTCATAAAAATGAAGCCTTAAGGCCCCATACACTGGGCCGAATGGTCCTAAGGACAAGTCGGACCAGTTTGCCCACAACCCCCCGGCAGCTCCTCGGGAGGCTCAAATGCAATCTGGCACTCGATGTGACATCGCAAGTGATTTATTACATGTACTCCCGGGGAGCTGCTGCGGTGGTGGGGTGCATGCAGCGGGATCCGGCCAGCTGCTGGTGGTGAGCAGGCAGCTCCTAGCGTCGTGCAGCGGGGTCCGTCCGAGCGAGCGGCGGTGGCTGGAGCTTGTAGTGGCAATTTTCCGGGACGGCGGGATTCGGCTGCTGAATATTTTGAAATGACTGGTAGGGCGTTGATTGGCTGAGACTCTCAGTGTATCAATGTCCGGCCAGTCATTTCAAAATATTCAGCAGCCACATCCCGCTACCCGGCAAAATGCCACGACAAGCTCCAGCCACTGCCTGCCACTACAAGCTGCCGAAACCCAGGGGAAGGAGGTCCCAGTTTGGGTGGTCGGACGGCCAGCAGGTCCGACCACCCACTTGGGTCTGATGCACATCGGACCTGAGGGGACATCAAATTGAGCCGATTTGGGCCGATTTCATGGCCCGATTCCAGATCGGCTCAGTGTATGGGCACCTTAACAATTTACTAAGAACTATTAACATGACGAGACACTTTACACTGAAACACATTTACTGCTATTTTAGTAGAAACTTGGGAAACATGCCATTTAACTCACATGACCAACACAAAGCATCATGGGTAAGTGTGGATAGCATTCACAGCGCTAATCCTATGCGGATGGATAAATGTGAATTATAAGAGGTGCACCGTGGGATTTTACAATCCGTCTGTGGCTCTTACTGCAATTAGGAGCATATAGAACTTATTAAACACACCATCTTTAATTCAGACAATGCTGCGCTAGCATCTTCTCCCTTTGTATGCTTGCTGTGGAGATTTTTTTCTTTCAGGTTTACTGCTGACAAGATGCTTTCTAACGATGGGGAAGGAATTAAACATTTACGTGAAAATAAAAGGTCTTCCTTTCCCTTACAATTACCACAAAATCATTTCATGTAAGACCAAAGTCATTATATGGCCGATAAGCTACATAGCTCTTCTGACATAAAAATAACCACGATCATTAGCTCCTATCAAACGAGAAAAGGCGCATAACAAAGACAAACACTGTTGTTAAAGTTTATCTGCCACATAGACACAGCAGGGGCAGTCACATATGGGTGTAGCCTATAAAAGCACTAAAAAATTTGTGACATCAAAGGCGCAGCAATCTCTCTGTGCCCCGATTGGCCTGGAATTTGCCAGATTGGCAGTTGGCCCTGGTGACATCACTGAGGTGCAGTCAGCTCTTCTATGGTCTGAATCAGTAAGCGCCTCACCTCAGAACTTTCAGGAGACTCGCCAATATTGGGTTCTCCAGCACTTTTGAGAGAGAATGAAAACTTCTGGATTGCAGTGAAGTGAGTGGTCCGGAGGCTCAATGACATGATTTAAATTGTGCCACCATGGTCCAATCGCTCTTGTCGATGCTAAAAATCAGTATGGTCGGGGGATGCAATTACATAGTTTGATTTCCTCCGATTGCTCCTCTTTTATCCCACATTCCAAAACATACTGGTTAGTTAGTTGGCTTGTGAAAAAAATGTGGCAACTGTGTCCTACCGGTAGGAAAAGTAGACTGCACCGGGGCAGAGATTTATATACCTGAATATGCCTTACCATGGTGGCATTGCGCCCTGTGCCGGCCCTACCCTCTGAGTGCAAGGTGTCCTGTAAAAGTGCTACCAACATGTAGAAGTACAGGACTATCTGGAGTGCTCCAGTCGCTGCCTCTCTAGACACCCGCCTCCTCCTCCAGAAGCACCGTAGTCTGCCGCTCATCACCAGTATAAATAATGGTAATAACTGCACGATGACAATCAGAACCCTTTAAATACATCGTTGAGGAATAAATGCTTATTACATACTTGTACAGTGAATTATTGGATATTTAAACTGTAAGCGGCACAGCACCTCAATTAGCACACCATTCCGCAATGAGGCAGAACGCATCAGGTGAGGACGTTAGATACGCCAAACTCATCTAGGTTATCAGTGTGTAACGTCCATTTTCATTTTCCTGAAATAACAACCTCTCAACCTTCTGCTTTTCTTGATCCATTACAAGGTTTAAACATGAAAGCCCCAAAGAGAATTAAATTAGCGAGGAAGCTCAGAGGGAGTTAGATTTGCATCCATCCCACTTAGGAAAGGAGATTAGCTGACCCCTGTGTGAGCCAGCCGGGGAAAAGCAGGGCAGGTTCTCTGTCAGACACAGACAAACCGTGTTATGTAGGCAATCAAAACAGAGAGGTTAACTGCATCCGAAAGATGAATCTAATCCGGTGGGTGCACATTCACTTAACATGACTTTAATATATACTTCCACTGACTTCATATTCTCTTTATCAATTTCAGCTCCATCCAAACGAGCTAGCTGGGAAATGCTCCTTTACTTCCAGAGTAGATTACAGTAATTATTATTTATGAAAGTAGAAAGTATGATGCAGCGCCATACAGCCAGAAGATCTGTCCTTCATATCTCCGCTCCATTAGTCCACAGTCTATGTTGCCTAACACAGAACCTTCAAGTGTGTTTGGGAACCTGAGAGGAAGATGGAGTAACTGGTGGAAACTCACTCACATAGGGCAATGATTGGTCATCATGACCCTCGTGCTATGAGGCAGCAATGCTAAACTCAGTACCATCATGTTACCTTCCATAAACATAGTAGGGAAACTATAATAACCTATTTTTCCCTGCTGTGGGCATTCATGTGATCCTGGAGAGTCTGCCCTGTTTTGTTAAAGTTGCAATAATTTGAATTGTTAAGACATCTTGAGCGTATTACAGTTCCCCCTTGGTTACTTCACAATCACAGGGACAAATACAAATTGTTTGGTATATCAGCATTTTACAATTGAAAAGTTAAATATTTATGGTTTGAATTCTAGTGCCACGTACTGTACACCAAGAAAGGCACAATTACCTGATTGTGCCCCCAAGGAACATGCTGCTCTTAATAAACAGAGACTAGGTGAACATTCTTGATTGTGTCCAAAAAAAAACCATGGGTTATGTAAAATAAATAAATTATTAGCTACAGGTTTTTATATAGTGTCTACTTATTACACAAAGATACACAGAGAATCTTTAGTCATAAGTACGATTTTTTCTATATCATAATTGATTATTATAATGCTACTACTGTTGTAAATCATCTATCATACAGAATAAACCTCAAGTATATCACAAGCCACCCCAATCTTTTATGGAACCACTTGTGACTTGGTTTGCATCCTTATACCATATATGTCATATCTTTGTAACCTACATATGGAGTGTACTTGATTAAACTTGGGTGGAGAAGTACTTCCCCACTGCACTGAGGTCATGGGTTTGATTCCCATTATGGCCCTAACTGTGTGGAGTTTCTATATTCTCCCTGTGCTTGTGTGGGTTTCCTCCGGGTACTCCGGTTTCCTCCCACAATCCAGAAATATACTAGTAGGTTAATTGGTTCCCAACAAAAATTAACCTTTGTCTGTGTGTGCGAATGTGGTAGGGAACATAGAGTGTAAGCTCCACTGGGGCAGGGACTGATGTGAATGTTCAAATATTCTCTGTACAGCGCTGTGGAATATGTGTGCGCTATATAAATATTTGGTAATAATAAATAGGTCACTGTACAAACACACTAGTTGCATGAACAAAGGAACAGAGGGGGGAGGCACTAACATCCACCACCCCACTTTGCCCCCCTCCGCCGGCTACCGCAGTGATACTAATCACATATGCTCTAACATATGCGATTAGTATCGCAAAGGGCAGCTCTTCCGATAAAAGCTGCCCTTTGCGAAGCAGCCGGTGGAGGGTGAGCGGGTCCCCTGCGGCTCCCCCCTCCTTCTACCTGGCTGCTGCCTGTTGCTGGATGGGCTCCGCCTCCTCCTGCCTGCACCCGAAAATGGATATACAAGGATAGGGAGGAGGAGGAGGTCACTAATCCGGGCACCACAGCACTGTGCTGTCTGGACACAGGTGAGGGCGGGGGGAGGGCGTGGTGGTAAGTGTGGGACGGAGGGGCAGTGGCGGATCGTGGTAAGAAGCCGCCCCTCTCCCACATCAAAAACCCGGTGTGTGGGTCTTCCTGAATACCAAAATGCAATAAAACCCCAATAATGGGGTTTTTACCGCATTTTTCCTTTAGTGTATCCCCCCCAGAGTATATTTAAATGGCTCAGAAATTGGAACAAAATGTTTGAATGCTTAAACATTACAGCAAATATTATTAAACTTTTTGGGCTCAAATCATTTGAACTTTTTGCCGAATTCCTTAGTGAAATTATTGTTTGCTGAATTCCCGGGACAGCACGCAAAGGGTTATCCCATTTTATCCTGGAATCCCAGAGATTCTCACGTCTCCCATCTACTTTAAACGAAGCAGCAGATGTAGAAATGATGCAGTAAAACGGAAGCCCGGAGTTGAGACACACTGCTGTGACAGGCTCCCTTCTCCCTGAGCCGCATCCTCTCACAGTGTATTTTTCTTAGCTGGCTGCCCGGAAACTCTCTGATGCTCCATTAGATCTATAAAACTGGAAATACTCTTCCTGGGTCTCATGACAGCCCATACTTTTTATTTGTTAGTCTTGGAGGTGGGCAGGAGGTCTCTCCTATGGTAGTGGCCATTTTGCCAGACAAGGGCCTGTTGTTCTCTTGTGCACAAGAATCATTTAAAAAAAAAAATAGAGGCTAACCTAGTCCCACAGTGCACTGATTTTCTTCCTGCACTGATAAGGTTACCTCCGACCAGGAACAGCCCACTGTGGCAGACTAGTGCTGTAGAGAACAGTGCTGAGTATCTTCTTCATATTTTTTAAAGATAATCTAAAAACTATTAGTACAGTAATAGCTGAGAATCTCTCATACTATAAAATATATCATTAACAATCAATAAAAAGTCACCACATGTAAAGGTGATATAAAAATATCAATACGGAAGAAACTTATAGTGAGTCCAAACCAAGAACAATGTCAGTCTACACGCCATCAGAGGAGAGGACCCGCAGCGGAGGCTACACGCGGGTACTCTCCTCTCTTGAAAAACCCCTCTCAGTCACTGTAATAGCTATTTAAAACCTATATAATTAGGATGGACATAGCTTTAGGTCCTGATGGGATACGCCAAATTGGAGTTCGGATTCAGAATGAGAAAGCAGGAATTAGTCAAGAACACCTGGATTTTCCTCGACAATAACCATGTTTTCTCCTGGATACCAGGTTCTCCTGATGAAGGGTAACATTTATGTGTAGAGCTAATATCCGTATGTGTGTGTGTGTGTGTGTGTGTGTGTGTGTGTGTGTGTGTGTATATATATATATATATATATATCAATTCCTAGGGCCACAAGGGTCCTATTAAGGGCACTCACTAAATTCTTCAAATAAAAAACTTTATTACATCACCATTTCCATAGTAGGTATCTCCTTACTCGCAGGTACAGTAAGTTGTAAGAGGTCGACGTTTTGGCCACTTATGGCCTTTATCAAGACTGCAACTGTAGACAACCTTTCACTTCCAGAGACCAGGGTACCTCTAACAGCTTACCTGCGATACCTACTATGGAAATGGTGATGTAATAAAGTTTTCCATTTATTTGAAGAATTTGGTGAGTGCCCTTAATAGGACCTTTGTGGCCCTAGGAATTGATATATGTGGAGCAGAACACTGTTATTTTAGAGCAGGCATGTCCAAACTGCGGCCTTCCAGCTGTTGTGAAACTGTAAGTCCCATCATGCCGTGCCACAGTTTTGCTACTAGGGAATGCTAAAACTATGGCAAGGCATGCTGGGATGTATAGTTTCACAACAGCTGGAGGGCCGCAGTTTGGACATGCCTGCTATGTTGATATATATATATATATATATATATATATATATATATATATATATATTCAGAGCTAGTGGTTGTGATGCTATTCTAGGTCTAAGGGACAGTGGAAAGAGAATTTCCATAGGAGAAATCTGTAATTTCTCCATGAAAATGCCAGAGAAAGGGTTTATCACAGCTTCATAAATAGACTCAAATGTGATAAATGGCAGGGGAAAAGGTAACAGCAAATGACATTTCTATTATCGTCTTTACATATTTACACATGATACACTAAATAGAAATACTAATCACAATAATAGCAATAATAATTAAGAAACAGTTTCATTTAGCAGTCCACCTTACTGACTTCTGCTGGCACATAGAACACAAATGCTGTTACAATTATCCCAGTACTGTTAATTAGTAGTAATCCTTTTCTGCATACGCTTTGATGCTCCATGACTACAAGGCTGCCGTCTATATGAATAATACAGCAGACACCACTTGAAGCGAATATTACAAACTACTTTGAAGACTCAACTGGAATTATCATACAGGGGATCAAGTGGGGAAGACGCTTTTTTAAAAATGTTGGGGGCATCATTTATTCAGAAGCTGACATAGTGATGCTAACAAGCCTGTTATTGTGTTTACAATAATTATTAGGGTGTTTATTTCTGCAGACAGAAGTAAAATGCTACCATCCCAGTAGGAGACGTACCATTTATCCATGTTCTGGGGAAAACGAAGCAGATCATTTTGTGTGTGTGCGTATGTTTTTGTTTGTGTAGGTGCGTTTGTGTGTCTTTTTGGTGTTGGGGCGGTGTGTATGTATATATGTGTATGTATGTATATATATATATTAACAGAAAAAGGGGACGGTTCTCTTAATCTGGTACATAGTTGATTATTAATTCAAAGAATTTATTTGGAACAATTTGGGACTAGCCAGCAGATATTTTACTAGTTGAAATGATTTTGAAAATGTATGTAGAAAATGCATTCATTGCCTGAATCTTGAGCCTGGATACCTAACTTGGCGACAGATGTATTAATTGCAGGTGTTCTGTGGAGGGTGCAAATACCTGAAGATGATGATGAGAATGATGACGTTGAGTGATCAGCACTTGGGAACCACTTCTGATTGGCTGGCTGGCTGCCAGGCATGAGTATGTGACATAAGCCTTTGTAAGCCCAGGGCATATGTTTCACAGTGAAGTGGTACATGTACAGGGGAACACTTACATGAACTCCTTTATATCAACTGGAAAGTGGTGATGTTATCTATTGCAATAGTGATCTTCATTTCAGAATCCAGAGTTCGAAACTGTGTTGCAATGTATATACAATAAGAAATAATACGTCTGACTGCCAGATATGTATATAACACATATATATAACACATAAGTAATGGCTACAGATAAAACCATAAATGGCCAGTAATAGTGCTTCCACTTATTACAAGGGGTCTCAACTTTTATATGGTCAAAGATATACTTTACATTTCACCCTAAGTCTTAGGCTGATTTGGAACTCCATTTTTATGGCTGCCATTATACTTAATGGGTGCACGATGGAGCAGATGAATTGTGTTCCGGGCATCCACTAATTACAGTATCTTGTGCGTTGCACCCAGTTAATCCAGGTTTAGTCGTGTACAGCAGTTACACCCACCTAAACTACGTGTTTTGTATGCCCAAACAGGCATAAGGATGTCCAAACCACAGAGTTTTCACAAATTGTTTCTTGCCATTGAGGAGGCTCCTTGGCACTCAAGCCCAAATGAAGCAACAATTGGATTTCTCTGTCTGGAAGCAGTCACAGGGGAAACAATTGAATCAGCCCCGTAGTGTGTTAAACATTATAATTTAGTATAAACAGTTACATTGTGGTGATCCCATGCTGGGCCCATCACTACTCAATTCCATAGGCAGTCAATGCTAACTTTTTTCCTGCACAGCTCTAAGGTGAATGAAGGCGAATCAGATAAAAGACTAACCAATCCGCTTCCAATTTACAATTTGCAGGCTGTGTTTGAAAAATGACAGATGTTGATTGATTAGTATTTTATCGCTCAAGATTTTATCTCTGCCAAGTTTTGATAAACACCGACCAAAGTGTCTTCCAGAGAATGTTTCGGAGGTACTTTGTGCTGAATTGGCTTCCCCTTGTAGAGTGATAAAGTTTTGAATTACATGTTTGTTTTAAACTTTTTTTTTTTAAGATACAGCACAATGCAAGCTTTGTGTAAGGGTTTTTTTCTATTTTAAATTCAATAATGGTCTTGAGAGGTATATTTTCATCCTTTTAAGTGATATGTTAAGGAACTGGGTCAAGTCAAAGATTGCAAAAATGTTATACAGCTAAGCAGCTGTTAAACGGCACCGAAAATATCCCCTGATTACAACTGGGAGTACTGGTGATGCCTGGCCCCATTTTTAAATCGTGAGTTGCTGGCTGCAGTCTTTAAATAGTCCCCTTCTTCAGTATCCTGGGAAAATAAAATGCCATGTTCCTATGTGCAGCTCATTAATTAATATCCCAGCCTCTCCCAGCACGGGCTGAGGTAAGACTACTGTAAATATAAATGAAAAATAAGTAATAATTCATGAAACCTGATTTGCATTTCTAAATATAAAATGTGTAAAATCCAGCTAATTAGCACAAGTGAGAGCTAAGAGGTTTCTATAGCAACTATGAAATATGCTAAATTATAATTTTTTTTTTTTAGTATGGTTAGTTAGCGTCGCTTTATAAGGCTTCGTTTGTGCATGACAAAAGAATGATGATGTGGAAGCCGATTGGAGCAAGACGGGAGAATAGTGAGAGGAAAAGTTGGTAGTCTCACTTCTCTTGCTATAATGTGACTACATCAGATTACATCAGATATTGGTGTTGTTTTATGGTACAATGCTCTTGAATTTCTCATTTGTGAAGGAATTTTTGAAAGAGCAGCATTTGTTTTTGGGAGGCTATCAGCTGTACTTAGACCACCTGAAGCTAACACTAACAGTAGTTGCAATGGCAGATTTGGAAACAAATGCACTGGGCATGGTGATGCATAAACTGGTGACATCACATAGTGGAGGTGGGGCAGATTGCATCATGGGGGGTGATGTCATACACATCGGTAGGTGTATGACATCACCCCCCATTAATAGGGTATTTAAACCCGGACCTTAAACAGAGCAAGACATCCTTGAAAATGCTGCTTTTTGCAGCAAAACGCGTAGGGTTCTTGTGAAATTTACTGCACCATTGGATAAGCCACCCATCCTGCCCACCAACACATGGACACCACTTTTCCAGCAGATGTTATTACCACCACCATTGAATCAAGTGGCTTGGATCTCTTCAACTCACCGCGGCAATACCACCTTTGAAGGAAGGCCACCTCCTAATAGACCCGGTTCCATCTCTGGCAAAGGCGAGGAAGAAACTCCCACCTCCCATTTACTGGATATTACAATTTTCCATCATCATTCCAATAACCAAAAGGACTTCCCCAGTATTGGTGGACCACACAAGAAGGGTGACTATCCATACACTCATGTCTAATGCACTGAGTGACCATTGATTTGCAGTATTTTAAACAATATTTTATTACTATTATTGCTTTATTATATATTTTTTTTTTATATATGTATTTCAGTATATTAAATTGCACATTTTTATGTCATACACTGTTTCTTCATATGTAGCGCAGTTTTATACTTCCTGTACTTCTTCCACTAATCTGTGACTGAGACGGGCTAGACGTTTTCAGAGACCCCCCCTCAAGCTGAAGTCAGAGACCCTCTCTCAAAAACACCTGGGCACATCTGTGTTTTTTTCTGACACACCCGTGGCAACATCAGGATTCCTCCTGTAAACGCTGGCTTCCTGTCAGTGACAATGCGGCTACATTGCGTTTACGATCCATACGCATTTCCCCATGAGCATGCGCAATGCAATGGTACGCATGCGCAATTGTTGATAATCGCTCAATTTCCAAATTCTCTAATTAGAGAATTAGGCCCTGTAAACGGTATAGACTGGTACAATATAAGTATCTGCTAGTAAAGAAATAAATACATAATACTGGCCTACTCTACAGGATTATTCAAGAGATTCCCTTATTTGCTGTGGATCAGGTCATTATATGTAAACTCCTGTCTATTCAATGCAGCTAATAGCGCCACTATATAGCCCCAATCCCATGATCCTCTGAGTCCATACCGTCCAACATCACCAGGGCAGAATCCGGTACAAAGTGTGGCCATGTCCCCTTTCCTATACTTACAACGGGCAGTTGAAAGCCATAAAAAAACTGGGTTCTTGTGTAGTTTCACGGCGCCAGTAACTTAACTCCATGCCAACGTGGATAGTTCATACCCCCACTATCCACGTTGGCATGGAGTTGATTTTAGATATCGTGGCGAGCGTAGCGAGCCACCGAGCCCGCAGCGTGGGTGAGCGAAGCGAGCCCCGCAAGGGGACTCAGACTCAGAAACTACACAAGTACCAAAAACTGTACTATACCGGCGAAAAAGGTACAGTTGGAGGGTATGTGTGTCACACGTCTGCACTTCCCACTTTCCTAAAGGGGACATGTACAAGCCTTGTAGTCAAGGGTGTAACTACCATAGGTGCAAGGGGGTGCAGCTGCTATGGGGCCCAGAGCTGAAGGGGGCCCATATGTACCATCTAAGTAATATGATTTCCATACATTTATCACCATCAGTTGCTAAATAGGGGGGGGGGGCCTTACAAACTTTTGCTATGGGGCCTACAAATATCTAGTTACGCCTCTGCTTGTAGTTATTATAAAAACAAAACAAATCAAAAGCAGTTCCAGCAAATCACGGAGAAGCGGGAACTACAGTATGATTTAATGTCTTGCCATAATTGAAGACTGAATGCAATTTATGTTTTACTGTGCAGACCAGTTATTAGAAGTGCAATAATGAGCATAGATGTGTGATCTGATTGATCATGAAAGCTCAGACGTGTTGCTATACATTGTAATTATGTTAGGCTACCCGGAAAGCTGTATGCATGGGTGCCGAGTGACAGAAAAGGGTTGGCTGTATTTTATTTCTGATGGTATACACTGTGACTGACCAGCTGGTGTCATATTTTTGACACCAGACATACGGTGAAAGAACAGGCCTCCGGGCGCAGCAGCTTGGGCAGACACCAGTAAGCAGCCAATTACAAGGAACAGTCTCCTCTCTCCAGCTGAGTGATGCGCTGGGCTATCACACTACTTGTCTGACACCAACCCATGAAATCTCCACTCACACCCTGGCTCCCTAAAGCATAACAGGGCCCAGCGACAATACAGTCCTTGTAGGAATATTCTACACACAAAAACATGCTGAATTACACAGCAATTTTCTCAAGTTTCCCTCCCCACCCCCAAAGCTTTGCTGAACATATGTGTTTTGATTTTGAATGACATGGCAGAAGACGAAGTAGGTACTGGTGCACAAAAGGTGATGCAACACAGAGGAACCAATCAGATTCTGTCTTTGCTCATCCTGACTGCTTACCTGTCCATCAGCTCTCATGAATGCTTTAAATTTCTTAGCTCCAACTATTTGCCATATTTAATAAATGTTATAATAGATAACAGTATATGTCATATTGTTACTACAGGTTGGGACTCACATATCCGTGTATTCCAAAAACCAAAATATTCCGAAAACGTAATTTGTTTATCCCCCACCCCTTTTTTCATACTTACCTCATCTCCCGATGTCCACGGCAGCCTCCGGGATCCTCTTCAGCGGCATCTCCGGTCCCAGGGGTGCATCGCGCGAGTGCGCGGTCGCGCAATGCTCCCCTGGGACTGGAGATGCCACTGAAGAGGATCCCAAAGGCTGCCATTGAGGCCCGTGGGACACCGTGGATGCCGGGAAACCATCGGGGCTCCGCCAGGGGACCAGGTAAGTATGGGGAAAAAAAATATTCCAAAAACCGAAAAAAAAAAATACCTTATCCAAAATGCTCGTGGTGCCGAGCATTTCGGATAAGGGATACTCAATCTGTATATGTCATATTGCGTTCACTATAAGTAACCTCTAAAATTCATACAGAACACTAAAGTAAAGGCATTGAAATTCACCTATTAAGTGACTACATCAAAACGCACCTACTGTATTATAAAACATCAGAACTCACATACACAACATCAGAACTCACATACACATATATTAAGATCAGATGTTTAATACAGTTGTATTATTATAATAATAACAACCCTTCGAAATCATCTGAAAGAAACATAGAGGGGTATGTAGCTGTGTCCTGAGATATGCACAGCAGCATCTGACAGTGTGTAAATAGGATGGTTTCATTTATTTAGTGAATGGGGGTATTTTTTAAACTGACGGCCTCCCCTTAACCTTATTAGCCCTAGCAGGTTTCTGTCAAGTTAACATCCTCGATTACTCTGCTGGGATTAACAGGAGAACTGACATGGAACTAATAGCTGCCCTTTTAAACAGCAGCCGAGGGGTCACGCCCAGCTGCCTTCTATTCTCTCCTGATATTTAGAGTCGCAAGTTTCCCTGCATCTGTTGTCCTAGACTTAAATCCACTTTATAGAGATGGATGCCTGGCACATCGCCGGATTGGGATATCTGCTTTTAAGAACTCAACCAATGTGCACAATGCAGAACTACTACGAAAGGGAATATTAATTACATATCTGGGAATGAGAGTAGAAAAGGAAAGGCTTGTAAAATGCAGCATTTAAGGCTAGTGGTCACTGTGCAATAAAACATTAACTAGTAAATGGATGGATTTGTTCAGTGAGAACGCTTATATGGAAGTACTTCCCTGGTACCACCACCGTTACTTTCATTGAAGTGCCAGTGGCCTGAACATCACTGGTGTGTAGTGAGTGAGACACCTGATAGGTCAGGAGGAAGAACCATTTAGGAGCTACAAAAAATCTGTCTTGTTTACTGCACAAATAAAATGAGTGGGATTACCTGACAGTTCACCAGGCTATATGAACAGTCTCTTCAAAACAGGCAGGGCTGGCAACAGAAATCTTGGGGCCCGGTACACTGATATCTCTGGGGCCCCCTTGAGTAGAACATTTTTTGTATACCGCTTATTGAATGTGTTTTTTTATTATTACAAAAGACACAATTAAAATTCACTAATACTGGAGGGGTGTCTGGGTAAGTAGCCTTACAGGATTCCAGGTAGGTGCCTTATAAACCATTTCTAGGCACTGCACTGCCGCAGCTATGCTTACAGCCCATCAGAACTTTGGGGCCCCTCACAAGCTTGGGGCCCAGTACAGGTGTCCCCCTTGACCCCCCCTGTCGCCTGCCCTGAAAACAGGTAACAGCGAGTTTTTACAGGAACCCCCTTTCCTACCCATTTTCCCTTTCTCGCTCACGTCTCAGTGTAATCTCAACACCAAGATAAATATTATTGCAATCTATTACGTAAGGAACAAAATACTTGAGCGAGCCCTCCCTACCCTCTCCTCAACGCAATGTTTAACAAATGGAACAATCCAGAATTGAAACCATATGACAACTAATTACTGTATTCCAGAATAACATGTGAAGTCTTCAAACTTTTTTTTTTTTCCTACATTTTTGGCTTAAACATTTGAATAAACTTACAATAACACACGCATGGGTCTCCTAATGTTGCCTGGGCTTGGCAACTTGATACAAATTTAATTGCACAGTGATTAAGAATGTTGCAACAAGGGTAAATGCAGATTTCTTCTGAGTTTGACAAGGAGGAAGAAAAAGTGAATAGTGTGAAATGCAGTGTTTAGATGTCTTCTGTAACTTTCCCCACTTATTTATTAATTAGTATGTACGTTTCCCTGTCCTGCGCTATCTGGCTCTGCTCCTCTTCCTCTCGCTCTCTCACCACTGCAGCAATGTTTGGAACGCAAACTCACAGAAACCACAGCCCTGCAGTGATCTTTCTCTTGTGCTGGCAGTATAAAGATTTTCCCACGCAGCGCCTAGATTTGACCCCTATGCGAAACCTTTGAAATTTGTATAAATAGATCAGCTGGAAAATCTTGGTGTATTTTTTTCAATATGGAAGTGCACTCCCCCCCCCCCCCCCCCCCCCCCCTTGATCTTAAAACGTAAACCACACTGCATATTTTTAGATCAGAGCATTTACGTTCTGAAAATAACTTTTTTTCTGGGGACAAAATTACTCCAACATTTTACCCAACACCAATATAAATTTTGTTCAATCATGGAGAAAAACACTGAACCAGGCATGTCCAACCTACGGTACTCCAGCTGTTGTGAAACTACACATCCCAGCGTGCCTTGCCATAGTTTTAACATTCACTAATAGCAAAACTGTGGCGTAATGGGACTTGTAGTATAACAACAGCTGGAGGGCTGCAGGTTTGGACATACCTGCACTAAACTATTTTGGGATAGGATCACCAGCATCATTGATACAAGTTAATTATTGGATCACAGATATCCATAGGGGTCCAGGGCTAGGTACACAAGAAGCAGAGTGCATCATACAACTGGCACACATCCAGTTGTGCACCAACATCTTCAGTCCGATACATCCAGCTATTTTAAGTTTTGTCTCTTGGTTGCCAGTTGATTTTAAAGGGTCACTAAATTTACAATCTCATCCACTAGGGACACTTTTGAGAGTTATGCACAACTGTAGATAAACACAGCGCTAATAGCATATTCCTTACAAAGTACTGCACGGTTGATCCAATATGAAAAAAATAGACTACGTAACACTTACGTCCCAATATGACATTGTTGGAAATTATAACATTTTATAAGCTTCTTGCAGTGCTTTTGAATAAATTACAGGGGCCTTTTGGATGAAGGTGTAGTAGACATCTCCTAGAGTCTCCTAACAGTTTGGGGGGGGGGGGCAGATTTGCAGCTGTTGATACAAATCTAAATAGCGAATCAAAATATTCTGCAGGGATTTACAGTTTAGATTGATCATAAACCGACCTCTATTATTTACAAGCTAAGCCAAACACACAGAGTTGGTGCCATCATGTTATATTCACTCAAGTCACAACAACTTTGCTTGAAATTATTGAAGAAAATATCCATGGCCAAACCACAACCGCGCATCGTTAACGATATTAAGTGTACACACTAAAAGATATTGTGAATAATATCGCTCAGAAGTCACTTTCGGAGCTAAATTGTTCACAATATCACCAAATGTGCATGGAGCTGTACAATACTTTTACCTGTAAGTGCCATTAGTGACCCTTGGTTAACCAATAATACATAGAAAACCTCAGTAATGTCATTTTGTTTTCCTATAGTGATATATTATTTTATTTATTTTATTTATTAAGTTTCTTATATAGCGCACACATATTCCACAGCGCTTTACAGAGAATATTTGAACATTCACATCAGTCCCTGCCCCAGTGGAGCTTACAATCTATATTCCCTACCACATGCACACACACACACAGACATACTAGGGTTAATTTTTGTTAGGAGACAAATAACCTACCAGTATATTTTGTGGATTGTGGGAGGAAACCGGAGTATCCAGAGAAAACCCACGCAAGGACGGGGAGAATATACAAACTCTGCACAGTTAGAGCCATGGTGGGAATCTAACCCATGACCTCAGTGCTGTGATGCAGTAATGCTAACCATTTCACCATCCGTACTGCCCCAAATATATGCCAAATATAACATGTACATTGTTGCATAATATCAAAGAGGATGAAATAAGGACAATTTGGGTGTCACTAATGAATTAAGGCGTCAATTTGAGTTTCCAAGAGTTTCCAAGAGGGAAGTGATTAGTAGTTATTGTAATGTACAGAAGCAGGGGCGTAACTATAGCACCGCAGCCCCCGCCACCGCGGGGGGGGGGGGCGCTGTGCATGTGGGGGCGCCGGGGGCTGCGGTGCTATAGTTAACCCCCCCAATCCCCCGCAGACTTACGTATCACGCTGGTCCCGGCGGCTCCGTTCTTCTGATGAGGACCACCACAAAATGGCCGCCCCCATATAGCACACTGTTCTCTGAAACTGTCTGCTGTATGGGGGCGGCCATTTTGTGGTGGTCCTCAGCAGAAGAACGGAGCCGCGGGGACCAGCGCAGCGCGATAGGTAAGACTGCGGGGGAGGGGGTTAGCATAGGCGGCGGGGCGACGGGGCGGCCGGGGGGTGCTTGATGGGGCGGTGGCGGCGGGGGGTGGGTATGGGCGCCCCCCCCCTAACGGCGGGGGGGCACCCAAAACTAGCTACGCCACTGTACAGAAGATACCCAAATGAGCCTCAGACAGTCTAAGTGTGTGTGTGTGTGTGTGTGTGTTTGTGTGTGTGTGTGAGTGTATATGTGTGACTTCCTTGTTTTTAAATTTGTCAAAATGGCTTATGAAAAGTGATATAAATATAGGCTTTATTTATTCAATCAAAATAATATGGAAGAACAATATGGAACTCAAGCACACAAAACACCGGACTCCCGGTTTCCGCACATTATATTGTAAAGCAGATTCTGTAAAGCAATTTATCTTTATCTCGCCAAGACAGGACCTTTCACCTTTTACAAACTTAAAAGCCGCACTTGAAGCACATTTACAGTTTCATGATAGATTTTTTTTCCTTCCATTTAACAATAGAGGAAACACAGTCTGTTCAAACACACAACACCAAAACCGGCAGCCTTTGCCATGCCTAAATCACCTCTAACCCCAGATCCTGGATACGGAGCAGCTCAGCCATCTATAAACATAAGGTAATGTTGACATCATCGCTTTCTTCCCTTCTAACTCCATAATACACACTGTGTGTCTTCCTATTCTTACACAAACATCATTTCCATCCGACTCTCCCGAAAAAAAAGAAAGAAAAGAAACATTAAAAAAACAATGCTGTAAGATTTTTGGAGGATACAGTCAGGAAGTCAGGAAAGAGTCTGCACAAAGTTAGGAAACCTCTTTTTTTGTTTGGTCGGGATGATAGAAACGGAAGTTCTGCAATTACAAAAGGTGTGGCAACCGACAACTAGGGGAAAACAAACATGTCATTAAGCAGTTCTAAGCTGTATGTCTAATTTAAAATATTTGCCTGTTATTTATTTTACTATATTAATTATATACTAATATATACTAAATATCGTATATAAGCATACTTGCTTCCAGTATGGGTTTTGCTATGAACTTGGTCATCAATCACCAATGAAGTGAAGTGGGTGGATGTGGGAGGGCAACCCACTTGCGCGGGAGTCTGTGGGGACATTACGAAATATCTCTCAGACAGAGAATGCCGATTATGTATGTGATATCATTAGGACAGTGATGTCACTAATTCATAATATTTTGCATGTTCACAACAAGATGGCTGTCATCACTGTTGCCAGGCTCTAGTAATGCCATTGGTTGATAGGTGGCGTTTTAGGTACACTGTCTGCTCACCTCACAAAATGGCTGCTTCTACTTTGTGCAGGCAAACTGTAATAAATTCACGAAGAAAAATGAAGGGGATAATTTTGTCTAAAACTTTAATTAGACATTTCCAAGATTTTAGCTATAAATTGCTATGAGCTTTTTTCTTACAACATTCATACATATGTATCGTCTAATGATAAATCTGACAATCTTACACTTTTTCCCAATTTACCGTCCCCTGAGTAGCTGTCTGAGTGTATGATTAGTCTTTTCATTATATCAAGTTCTGACGTTTAGATCTTTTGATGTCCTTATAATGTGAGCCTTTGATAACATTTGCTTTTTTTCTCCTATTAACATTTCTTTTTTATCATTAATGATCTGCAACTGACATGTCAATCTAAGTATATATAGTTTTGGCCTCTAATTACTTCGAGCCAGCCTGGTTTAAATTCATGCTCTTTTTTGAAGGGATTGAAGACTACAAACGAATCTTACAGCTTACAGTATGTTTTTCTCAAACCCGTTTCTGAGGCCAAATAGTCCAACTTTTAATCAAAAAAGGTAACAGGTGGATGCCAGGGAAGTTTATTAATGGACCAATAAAGACCTACTGTTTAAACCCTTTGAGTGCCAAGGGAATTTGTCAAAATAGGTGTGAAAATTGCCAAGCAAACCTTTTTTTATTTTCCCTGTGAGTGCCAACGTTGCTATGGGAGATGCTCAAAATGTATCCATTAATGGCAGGGATGGGGGGGGGGGGGGGGGTTTAACTTTTCTTTGGGTGACGCACCAAAAATTCCCAGGGGGATCTATGTTTGTAGTTACGCCACTGATGCCTTGGCAATGGAGCCCATTAAGCCCAGCCCTATCTCAATGGGTATTTCATGAGACTATCCATATAATGTCCAGATGAATCTACCTATTCATGTAGCAACATACAATAGTAATAGTTCCAGCTGGCTGGATTTTCCCTGTTGTTTCATACCAGTACGTAGACATCATTTAAATTATGCAAACATATATATTAAAAGCAAATGCAAAATAAATGATTGCCCGTATACAATTTATATCTAACTAGGCAGCCAGGAAAATAACAGGCAGCTACATTATGTATCAAGGCTAGAGGAGGCATAAAAGCCCATTGTACTATGCTGACAGTGAATATCCCAGAATGCTTAGGTGTGAACCCTCAGCTTGCCTTCTGGTCAGGAACAACCCCCAGTGCTAAATTTAGTGACAAGGGACAAGCGCACATACTGGCTCCTATCCACATGATAATGTATATATAAGATATATATATATATGTATATAATTTATTGATTTATTAGCAGTTTCTTATATAGCGCGCACAGATTCCGCAGCGCTTTATAGAGAATATTTGACCATTCACATCAGTCCCTGCCCCAGAGGAGCTTACAATCTATATTCCCTACCACATGTACACCACACACAGACATTCTAGGGTTAATTTTTTTGGGTGCCAATTAACCTACCAGTATATTTTTGGATTGTGGGAGGAAACCGGAGTACCCGAACGAAACCCACGCAAGTACGGGGAGAATATACAAACTTCGCACAGTTAGGGCCATGGTGGGTATTGAACCCATGACCTCAGTGCTGTGAGGCAGTAATGCTAACCATTACACCGTCCGTACTGCCCATATATGTCTAGTGTCCGTGTGTAGGTGAAACGCTGCCATCTGCTTTCAGCGAGTGAAACTACATCTCTTCCTCTTTCACACATACAGAAAAACAGAAGCAATCACACATACAGAAACGCAGAGGCAATCACAAGGTAGCAGAATAGCTTTCAAGCTTTTGCTTCGAGCGGGCTCAGCTAGTATATATATATATATATATATATATATATATATATACTATGAACTGTATGTCAAAGCTGTACAATATTTAAATTGAAACAATATTAATAGTTAAATCCTGTGCGAAATAACTATTTTGATGTCAGATGCCAGATGTTGCAAACTTGCTTATCAACATGATGGAAAAAACCCATGTAAATAAAACTACCTCATATTAAATATTTGATCCTGTCTTTCATGTTTACAAATGCACGGAAAATCCTCTTTCCCTGTGTGTCAAGTGAATCTGCGAATATACAAAGCGGGCTGTTCTCTGCGTATATGCGCTTTCCAGTGAGATGCTGACAGATTTTAAGTTTCCTCTTTTATGTTTCGGTGGGAGATGTGAGTTTTTCGCTTTCCCTATTACCATGGCAGTTTTGTTTAATATGACAGGTACAGCTTCTGGAGCAGGGGAGAAATAAAATAAAGGAATTACAAAGCAGTTGGGAAGGCGATTGAAGTGACAATGGTTTGAGGGCAGCTCTGAAAACATTATTATTGATACTGGTGCCAAAAAGAGGCGTCCAACGTCTACAGCAGAACACAATTCCGGTTCTTGGGAGAGCACGCATGACATGGCGCGGTAACGCAGCCAATGAATTAAATCATGGAGAATGCTACAGAGTTTATTTTGGAAACTATAAACCAGTTATCTATAAATCTTCATCATCCACTTTTTTTTAAAGGGGTGCAAACTTGGACAGAAATAAATAACATCTGTTCCTCCCTGTGACATTATTGCTCCAGTGCTAAAAAAAAAAATAGACGAGGGACGGATTAATGAATTATATATATATCGTACGTCATGTTAGTGCATTTTTTAACCTTTTGGGGTCAGCAAATAAATACTAAGTGAATTATTCAGTCCAATAGCTAATCAATACGGTTCAGTGATATATTTTGTGTGTTTCATGAAAGGTTGTAGACGAAAGGCAGTGAGCAATTATGGAAATTGGACCCAGGCAGCGCGCACTTCTCCTCCCTGCATGCAGGCACCACCTTGACATATAATCGATTATGGTTCCTGTGCTGCAGCTCAGTGACCCTCGACCTTTCCAGCTCTGTCTGACAGCTCGGAGACTAGTTTATATTTATTTTATTGGATTAACTCTGTCTTGTCTGCCTGGTACAGCACACAGCGAGGCGCAGAGAGGCTCGGTGTTAAGTATATACACTGGTGTGGGCTGTGTCAGGATTCCTGATTGTTCATGGGAAGACTTTCTTTGTTCTACACATTACCCTGGGCTTTGTGTGAGAAGCATACGCCTAGCTTCTGCTCATATCCCTTTAAAAAGTGGCTTCCTGGGGTGGTAAGGGTCTATGATAAGAATTACGCTACCAGCTGGTGTTGTCGATGCAAGACTTTCCTAATGCCCAAGGTGCGTGATACAATCACCGTCTTCTGTGCTGTGTAAGTGTGGGGGATTGGGTATTTCGGGTATTTGGACCATCTAGCTCCTCTTCTCCCCAACCCATTAAAGCCATATTGGTCCTTAGGGGAAGATGGTTCTCAGAAGCTGGGGAGGCACTGGCACAACTGCACTGGGAACTTTATTTTCTGGAGTAAATTTACTAAGATGGGAGATCTAATGAAGATGGGATATTACCGATAGCAGCCAATTAGAATCTACTTCTTATTTAGTTAGCACCTTCTAGAAGATAATAGATAGTATCTGATTGGTTGAGCATAGCAACATCTCATCTTCAATAGAACTTCCATCTTAGAAAATAAACCCCTCCGCTTCCTTGAAAAAGGAGGGAACCTATAAGAAAGAACACGGGGAAATGGCTGACAATAAGGGGTAAAATAGAACACAGACAATAAAAAAACAACATAGGAAAACATGCAACAAAAGTGTATAATGCATTAAGTGCTAGAGTCAGTAAATAAGTAAGCGTCCGCAGACTGTTCTTGTCTTACAGCCGGTATAAGAATTTGTATTGCTTGTCTGCTAAGGCTAAGACAAATAAAGTTTTTTCCTGGAATAATGATCGCTTTGTGGTTGGGCATTGTACTGTGCATAGATGGATCCTGCACCAATACTTTTTCAGCATACCTGAAGGCACTCAGTTATTATTTTTGTTTATTTTTGTTTATTTTATTAACAGTTATTTAAATGTTCTCCAGCAC
This sequence comes from Crinia signifera, assembly GCF_055691185.1. Taxonomy (NCBI): domain Eukaryota; kingdom Metazoa; phylum Chordata; class Amphibia; order Anura; family Myobatrachidae; genus Crinia; species Crinia signifera. The sequence continues at coordinate 45,764,883 of NC_139220.1, read as the reverse complement.
TTTACAAAGAACATTTGGACACTCACATCATTCAATCCATATAACTGGCCATTTGGCCAGGAATCGGGGCACCTTCACCATACATTAGAGCAATGGTTCCCAAACTTTTTTGAATCATGGTGCCCTAGAGTATCAGAAATTCTTTCATGGCATCCCTAGGACAAAAGTTTCGTATTGAGTACTTTAGAAACAAAACATATTAAATCAAACAATTTTATTTAACTGTCATCTTTTGTTTCAGTTATGTGGTGAGGGACAGGGTTTGCTTCTGTTTGTCCACATATTTTATGATTGGAAGCCACAAACACTGGTTTTGCTTATTACATTGACCAGTAATTTGAATTGGTCCTGGACCACCAACCCAGGACCCCCAGTTTAAGAACATGACAGAACTACAGTTGATCTTAGCCAAAAGGCCGAAAAAAAACCCAACAACCATATTTTCATTGCACACAGACATGTTTGCATGAAACCTATTTTGGATGTGAGGCCCACTCAATAAGAGCGGTAGGAAAAAGAAAGAAAAGAAGCACTCAAATAATAATAAAATAAAGTGAATTGATAAACAATTTAATATTAAAAGACATGTTTAAAAGGCATATTTAGAAACGGGCATGGTACCATATAAGGGCAGTGAATTTAACCTGCACTGGAATGATTGGCATAGTCCTCAAAATCACGGAGTCCAATGATGAAATGTCCAATTGCCGCTACATAGTTACATAGTAGGTAAGGCTGAAAAAAGACTTGCGTCCATCTAGTTCAACCTGGTATAGATATCCATTGCTGATTTGGTAGGTTCTGATATTTTACAGACAGATTATATTTCTTATTTGTACCCATGGATGTTTTTATCCAGTAAATGCTTGTCCAACTTTGCCTTGAACGCATTTAATGAGCCAGCCGTTACCACCTCTCTGGGAAGAGAGTTCCAGAGTTTGACTGTTCTGACCGTAAAGAAATTCTTTCTACTAGCTGAATGAAATTTTTTTTCTTCTAATCTATACTCATGCCCTCGTGTCCTAGATTCCTTTCTAGTAGAAAAGAGGGTGTGTGACAGTTCCTTATATTGGCCCTTGATATACTTGTACATGTTAAGCATGTCCCCCCTTAAACGTCTCTTTTTCAATGTAAATAGTCCCAAATTGCTTAATCTCTCCCCGTAGCTTAAATTCTCCATTCCCCTAATAAGCTTTGTTGCTCGCCTTTGGATTTTTTCTAATTCTATGATATCCTTTTTATAGTGTGGGGCCCAGAACTGCACTCCGTACTCTAGGTGAGGTCTCACCAATGCTTTATACAGTGGCATAATTACCCTTGAGTCCCTAGTTTCCATTCCCCTCTTAATACATGCCAGAATTTTGTTGACCTTTTTTGTAGCTACATTACAATGAGCACTACATCCCAGTTTGCTGTCTATTTGGACTCCTAGATCCTTTTCAAGTATGGAATTACCCAGTTCCTCTCTGCTAAGGTTGTAACTTGCACACTGGTTGTGTCTCCCAAGGTGCATAACCTTACATTTATCTACATTGAACCTCATCTTCCATTTTTTTGCCCACTCATCTAGAATTGCAAGATCATTTTGAAGCATGGTGACATCTTCTGATGATTTAATGACTTTGCTAAGTTTTGTATCGTCCGCAAAGATGGATACATTGCTGAGTAACCCTATCCCAATATCGTTAATAAAAATGTTAAACAGAATGGGCCCCAAAACCGATCCCTGGGGCACTCCACTTAGTACCGGTATCGTATCTGATATGGCACCATTCACAACCACTCTTTGTTCTCTATTACATAGCCAATTCCCTACCCATCTGCAGATATTTTCACCCAATCCTAGGTTCTCCATTTTATTAATCAATCTCTTGTGTGGGACAGTATCAAATGCTTTATCGAAATCTAGGAAAATCACATCTACAGCATTTCCATTATCGAGGTTTTTGCTAACCTCTTCATAGAACCCTAGTAGATTAGTTTGGCATGAACGATTTTTCACGAACCCATGTTGGTTAGTACTGTGTAGACGGTGATGGTCTAAATATTCCTGGATACCATCCCTTAAAAATCCTTCAAATACTTTACCCACAATTGATGTTAAACTAACGGGTCTGTAATTAGCGGGATCTTCCTTTTTTGAATATTGGCACTACCTCTGCTATTCTCCAATCTTTTGGTACTATACCTGACGATAGTGACTTGCTAAAGATATAATGTAGGGGGGTAGCTAGTTCATCCCTTAATTCCATTAATACCCTCGGATGAATCCCATCTGGCCCTGGTGATTTATTTGTTTTGAGTTTGCTTAGCCTCAGTACTATTTCCTTTGGCGTGAAATCCACAATGAGATCTGGCTTATTTGTCCCGTTTGTGGTAAATTTTCCTTCCACAGTCTGCTCTCCCTTAGTAAATACTGATGAGAAGAACTCATTTAACAGTTTTGCTTTTCCCTTGTCCTCAGTAACACTTCTTCCACTAGTATCAGTTAGTGGGCCTATGTTTTCCTTAATTAAACGTTTACAATTTATGTATTTAAAAAACTTCTTTGGGTTGGTTTTGCTTTCAGTGGCTATGCGCTCTTCATATAATCTTTTAGCTGCTTTGATTACCCCTTTACAAGTTTTGTTTGATTCTTTGTATTTTGGGAACGCCTCCTCATTCAAGTTATTTTTATAGAATTTAAATGCTCTTGTTTTATTGTTAAAGCTGACCTTACTTTTTTGTCCAACCATGGTGGCTTTTTTTTATTGAATTTACCTTTATTTACTTTAGGAATGTATTCAATAGTTAGTGAATCAAGCACCTTTTTTAGAGTATCCCACATTTCCTCTGCATTTTTTCCCTCCATAACCGTTTCCCACCCGATTCCTGTTAGGGCTTCCCTGAATAAATCACAGTTCGCTTTTCTGAAGTTTAGTATTTTTGCAGATCCTTTTTGATGTAATTTACTGAATTGATTTCCAGTGAAACCATATTGTGATCACTGTTCCCTAATTGTTCAATTACTTTTGTGTTTGAAACTAAGTCTGTGTTATTTGTTAATACTAAGTCCAAGAGTGCCTCATCACGAGTTGGAGTTTCTACCGTTTGTGTAATAAACTGGTCTTTAAGTAAGCTTAAGAACCCACTGCTTCTTGCTGATATACCTGTTTCGTTTTTCCAATCAATGTCGGGTAAATTAAAATCCCCCATAATTAATACCTGACCCTGATTTGAGGATTGTTTGATTTGGTTTAAAAGAAGAGACTCTTACCTTTTGTTTATATTTGGTGGTCTATAGCATACCCCTATTATAATTGGGGGATTATTGTCCAATGGAGATGGATGCAAAACACAAATTAATCTGGCTCGGATCCACAGATGGCAATATTTGTCTAGCTACCACATAATATAACGTGAGTACTCCCAATCATTTTAAAGTTTTCTGCTATGCCTCTGAACCTACTACTCCTTACTTGGTTGGCCCTTATGTAATAATCCAAATACAGTCAACAACAGCTGTTCCTTTACATTTGCCCAGTAAAAACAGGGAAATATGTAACCCAGAGCGCTATGTTCTCTCACACACACAGGCTTCCTCCAGCCTGCACAGCTGTGGGGCAGGGACGTGTAGAGAGAGCCGGTCCAAGAATGAGCAAACTAGTTTAAAAGACGAACTTGTCTTCCAAGTTGTGCTGTCAGAATGCACTATACTCAATGCCTGGCCAGGGTCCTCTGTAACGTCACACTCTACTCTTGCGCAGGGAAAAAAGGGTTCAAGGGGAATGTTATTTGTGCTAGATGATCTGTTGACAGGTCAAATTTAATAACCCACTTGGAATAAGACATCTTGGAGTAAGGCCTGAGGTGGGACAGTCCAATATAATGGCAATATACTGTGGTCAGAACAAAGGGAAGTCAGTAGGGATGGACAACTGAAATCTGGATCTGTATTGTTGCTTGGCTTCCGTCATCACATCCAGTGATATGATGACTGCATGGAAACTATTGGATAGTACAACCTCAATTGTTTTACTGTGTGCGTGTGTGTTTGAGGAAGCTCTGTGCATGTGCACATTAGCTGAACTTGATGGTTGATCAAAAACTTGGGGATACCGCATGACAAATAGGGTGTGCTGCATCCTGGCAATGGTGGGACCAACTCCGCTACAGCTTCTGGACCTATATCTAATGCATTGTGTATGAAAGTGGACAAGCCCTATATAAATGGTTCTGAATCTGCTTATGTTAAAAGTCACAATAAAGCAACAATTTTTTTTTTTTAGGATTAGAGAGCTTTGAAGGTTTTATAAGAGTTTCTTACCCGGAACATAATGCTCGCAGTGAAATGGATTTTTATACTAGCCTAAGTGTATTTTGTTCCTGGATCATATTACATCTTTTACTGGAACTACAGTCACAAGCCATTAATCCCATTGCCAAGATCATTTAGCAATAAACATTTTTTGCACTAGAGAATCGACAGGTATTGAAAATGTTAACTTTGCAACGGGGTATGCCGGATACCGGCAGTTCTATTTTATTCTGTAAAAAGCAAAAAAGTTTTACCTTCCATAATATTAAATATGGTATTCTACATAACTGTATGAGTTAAATTTACACAATCAATTCAAGTGTCTGCGCACTGTATCTATTTTATGACCTGTCATTGTGTGGCAACGTAAAAAAAACACAAGAGAGGAAGCGTTATATTTTATATAGGTTTGGAAGAAAATCCTATATACCTCAGTCCCTTTCTACTTCCCCACCATAACCCTTTTAGGTCTGTTCGACTAGGGTCAGAGAATCTATTTGTTCATTTTTCAAATCTGGTTCCGCGCTGACAAGCAGGAGATGAAGTGAGCTGGCCTACAACTACCTGTAACTGATAAACTGATTTATTAATACTCCCTGCAGCCAGTGGAATCTTCTTTTGTAACTGCTTCTCGAAGAGACTTAAATATGGATACCACTGGTATTCATCAAAACATACCCTGATCAGGACACTCCACTGTTGTCTTTCGCCATGGCGTTCTTCTGTTTCGCAGGCAGGCTAGTGATGCCTGTTCCAGGTTTAAAACATAAACCTGGTGGGGATCCAGCAAACCCAGGAAGGCTTCATTGGTGTATAGGTACTTAGAGATAGTATTATCTCAAGATGGTGTCACCTATTGGAGAAAAGCAATGCATTTCTCCTCTTCATAACACCCTATATGTGTAAATAACTCTCAAGTAGGAGGGGTAGATTAAGAAATAGCCAATCCAAGCCATGTAATAGATCACAACAGTACATCCTCACCAAAGTTCACACATTCAACTTGGTTGGGATTCTACTCCTGTAGCTACCTGTCCAAATGTATAAAGATTTGCTGCAATCTTAAGAGTGGATGGATTAACAAGCCAGACTTAATTAGATGGGAATATTAGGATTCTGCTTTTGAAATTAATAAAACAAAACTTTTCTTTCCATTTCTTTCTCCGGTTTATTTTTCTTGAGAAATCGCAGAAAGATGCATTATATGACTATAAATCTAACACAGGCCTTAAAACACTTATTCATAATAACATTTGCATATCATTATTTTGGCTGATGCGATTTGCTTGGTGTGGTGCCAACAACTTTTCCAGAGAGCCCATTTTTCATGTAAGTTAGTGTTACGCTTCTATATAGACTGATGGAAACATATAAAATACATATTCATTCCACAAGTAGATTAATGCAAGACGTGCTAAGCATTGGTGAACCAGAAGCAATCACCGATGCTTAGTCTTTCATTTTTAACCTATAATAGGAAGTATTTACATTTTGTCAGTCAAACACGGTACATTAAATTCTCTATGTTAGTGAATGAATGCTTCTCACAGTTATCATATACTACAGTACTTTCTAGATTTTGGTGGTACAGTCGCAGTTCATTGACCACAGAAGCATCATCTGATGAAAATCTGCGGTGGTTCACCACAAAGTGGCGTTTCTTGGCAAATTGGGTGGTTCAAGGTAGCTGTGTTTTTTATCCAATTCTAAATGTTTGTAATATGCCACATTGGTTTTTATTCTAAGTTGCACACACTGCCGGTGTGGACAGTGGAGTTATGTTTTCTTCTGTGTAAGTGTCTATGTCCTACTGCACGTTCATCCAGATAGCGTGTGAACAAAGTCAGACCAGAGACTGAGGTACACGGGAGTCTCAGAAAGGTCTTGGAAATGTATTGGGCGGTGACTGGTTGATGTCAGTTTGCAGACACAGAGAGAGGGTCATCCTATGGGTGTGGCATTACAGTACCATTGAAGGTAGTTGTGTACACAGGCGTTCAACTAACGGCCATACTCAAACAGAGAATCTGCACCTATCAAACGGCTAATGCAAGTGTTGATGGCAAAACTGAAGGTTTATCGAAAGACGTACAATCAGTATTTCAGCGTCTTTGAGCGTTGACAGTGGGCATCTGAGAGAATGGCTTTATAGCAACATTTGCATAAAGTCACAGATAGACGATCGGCAATAGGCCAGGACATGGAGGCATCTGCTTTTAAGAACCATGGATTAAAACTGATGTACCAAGCATAGTGGAGCGGGTGATGATATTTATGCAACTAAAACAATCTCTCATGTTAAGACACCTTTTATCCCTCATCTAAACCTGATGTCTGTAATGATCCCAACAGCTCAGTTCTGTTTCCAATTATTGTTTTAAAAGAATCCATACATATATGCTGAGGGACATTTGTTGGAGAAATATGAAGGCATACCCTTCGCTGAAGGACGCCAAAGCCAAGTTATTGCTATACAAAACCTTGTTTAATGTGTTTATGTAAAAATTGCATGCAATCATACTGGTTAAAATAAAAAATTACACCATGCTGAATTACTCGTAACTCAGCGGGAGAGCTACAATCTTTAAAAAAAAAAATCACACATAGTTATTACCATTACACATACTATGCTGTTATTTCTCTGAATTATTTCTCTTCCAAGTTTTAAATGTTTAATGTCATCTGTGTTGTTGCTAGGCAACAAGGTACTCTTAAGACCATATAAATACAATGGTACAACTTATAACAAAAAAAATGGTGCTCGCATTCTCTCCCACACCAGGCAGGTGTAACACTGTCACAGGATGCAGCTATCCTAACAGTAACACTCACGTTACAGCATCGGAATGTACACAATAAAAAAAAAAATGCAATGGATTATTTGTGGGGTTTTTTCTGTGAGCGTTTATATTACACTAGCTAAAAGTATGTCAAAATGCAATCTTCTGCAATGCACTTTCATTTTGAGCTGTGACGGGTTTTTAGCCCACAAAGTCCCCAGCCCCCTATCTGCTTCCAACTCCAATCACTGTCTTCACAGCTCCCTCTCTCCGTATCCAGCAAGATTGAAACAGATCAGTGTCCCTGCAAAATTGCTTTCACTTTCTGTTATGACATCAAACACACAAAGGAGTAATTTCATCCATCAAGTGGCCTCTAGTGGTCAGTGGTGATATTTCACCTCATAGAGGTGAGGAGTAGTTAGTGTTATATATGTCTAGATTATAATGGTCAATGTTTGAGGCAGAAATTAGATTTAAAGGATAACAACTGGGTTGTAAATCAATGGGGTGATTCCTGGTTAGTATTGTCTTCTAAACATCATGGAAACATCTATATATCATGGAGACACTGTTTCTGTCGGCAAATCCAATGGCCATCATTGTTACAATCGTTTACTCTCCAGGAATGTCCGAGGCACTCATGAATCTTTGGGAGATCCCCCGCACTTCTGGCAAAGTATGCTTCTCTGTTGGATCTTGCACATTTCCCTTCTGTAGTGGTGGGGTAGGACTCTAATGCAAATGACATCATTATAGCTCCTCCCTTCACCGTTAGATCATGTGACTCACAACCTACTATTGCATATCGCCACATTTTGTACCTTGGACCTCCAATCAAGAATCTCCTGGAGAGGATGTTTAAAACCATAGAAGCTGGATAGGCCACACTGGGGAGCCCGCGTTACCCCATTAATCGATGACGCAGCAACAGTGAGACTGGACTGTATCGGTAGGTAATGACTGCGAGAAATTCATGCTGTGGAAAATGTCTGACTCACAGTCACAATGACTGATGTGAAACCACAGGTTCACAGGAGAATTTACCAGTCATTTACTGGCACAGCTTAATTAATACTGCATAATATTATATCTGCTGCCATCTCCTCTTATTTACTATTTATTAATTAGCCGTTGTTTATAAAGCGCAAACATATTAAACAGGACTACATGTAGGAAACCCAGAAAAACAGTGACAACGTAAAATATCTGCACTGATCGGGCGTTGGTGGGTACTGTACCCAAGACCACAGTGCTGTGTGTCAGTGATGCCGACGGCAACGCCAACTTTGCTGCCTTTACTTATGAAACACAACAAGAACAAAGTCACACTGCGCTCACTTATAAGAAAGGTCCTTTAGACACTTCTCCTTGTGCTTGATCTGTAGCTCAGCAGGATTCATTATTAGTAGCTGTGTGCTCACTATTAGCCACATTAGGTGTCATCTGGTAAATGTCTATATGTAAATCACTTCGGGAAATGTTGTTTTTGTTACTCTTGTTGTTTCTTTTCTCTTCTTCTTCTTCCACGTTCCAACAAACACAAACATGTTTATGGCGGATTATCACAAAAGGGCAAGGAGGGTACAGCCACACATAGGAAATATCCCAAATAAACTTCTCCGAACCAGCAGAGCTTACAATCTAACTTTTGCTATTTTTGACAAGACCTATATTGACCTGGCCAATGTTACAAGAACAGGATGGTATCTAATGGTTATAGTTTTATAGACTAATTTTTTTAGGTTACTTTGATTTAATGAATTTGCCTTTCTAGCTATTAATGAATGAAAGTATATTGTTATGTGCCAATTATCAATATGTAGCTTGATTACTGTTTGCTTGTACTGTAGGTGTATACAGATTTCTCTGCCGGTCAACTAATATCTCATTATACATATTGTGGAAGATACAGCAAATTACCACATGAGGATAATGTGAAAAGTCCAGACCAGGTTTTAGAGCAGCAGCAGGAAAATTAGATCCAGTCCAGGTTTCCTAACTGATGTGATCAGGATTGAGCTGATTAGCAGCACCTGTGTCTTTCTGATATAAGTGTTCCAAGGACAGGAGGTCATGGTTCCTGAGGGTGGAATAGCAGCCCAGGTGATAGGCAGGGGGTGTGGTCTATGGTAGGGACCACTGGAACATACTTAGGAGTTTGTACTATGCTGTGACAGCTGTATGCTGCAATGCTGTTATCATCCTTGTCTAGTCGGTTTACCTGGTATGCTGTTTACCTGAAACATAGAAACATAGAATTTGACGGCAGATAAGAACCATATTTGATCCTTATTTTTTTGTAAGTATATCAATATGCCTATCCCAAGCATGTTTACAAAATAAAGACCAAGACTTCATCGTATCCAGTGTATGTGATCCATTGTCACAATATTTATGTATAAGTGCCCATCATATGATTATACCTCTCTATCAAAGCAGTTCCACAACTATGGCTATATTATACATAATGGAGTTTGCAAAACTAATAAAGTATTGTTTATGTACAAGTGGGCAATTAGATGAATGTCTTAATATTACATCTGAGATAAGGTTTGAATAAAATGTTTCATAAAAGTTTTTATGATAATTTGGATGGTAATTTACACAGTAGTATGACTGAGCACAGCCTGTGACGTACATAACAGTTCCTATTGATAGTCGTATTACAACTAATATTAATAAAAAGTAGAATTGTTTCTCTTTCTATGGTTTTCTGAAACCTTAAACGTCAAACAACAGTCAGACAGAATATATTTTGTCTCCAGTATACGGGTCCTAGACTCAAGTAACATTTCCTCTGTGACCTTAAGTGAATCACTATAGAGGTTCATCTGAGGAAACGCTGACAATGTGTCCTGTTACATACAAGTCCCTAACTCTCATCTAGTATAAACAATAGTACAATGGTCAAACATTGTTACATGGAGCTCGTATTCCTATACCAGGGTCTTATTCTGGGTCCCATTCAGACCCATTTGTTCGGCTCCAAATTTGGCCCTGCTTTGATGGTGGTGGTCTGCGCACATATGAGCCTGTACAAACCCACTCTGCAAACACCTTCAGCGAGTATCACACTCATCAAGTAAGGGAAGGGCAAGAGGCAGCAGCAGGGGAACGTCCACATTTTATGGGCGTCCCCAGAAAAACACAGGGTGTACCCCCACTAGTGTGATGCCTACTTGGGGCGGGCAGCTGATGTCACATGGCGTCAGAGCATGCCCCAAATTCGGACTACAGCGGACATCTGAATCAGGCCATATATCTGTGACAGGGGCGTAACTATAGCACCGCAGCCCCCGCCACCGCGGGGGGGCGCTGTGCATGTGGGGGCGCCGGGGGCTGCGGTGCTATAGTTACCTACCCCCCAATCCCCCGCAGACTTATGTATCTTGCTGGTCCCGGCGGCTCCGTTCTTCTGATGAGGACCACAACAAAATGGCCGCCCCCATATAACAAACAGTTCTCTGAAACTGTCTGCTGTACAGGGGCGGTCATTTTGTGGTGGTCCTCAGCAGATGAACGGACGGAGCCGCCGGGACCAGCGCGATAGGTAAGACGGAGGGGGAGGGGGTTAGCATAGGCAGCGGGGCGACGGGGCGGCGGGGGGTGCTCGACGGGGCGGCGGCGGGTATGGGCGCCCCCCCCTCCCCCTAACGGTGGGGGGGCGCCCAAAACGTAGCTACACCACTGATCTGTGAATAGTCTTTACCCCCACGGTTACATTTATAACGTAAGTGTCTCTATTGTGCAAACCGTCTAGATCAGGGGTGGCCAAACTGGTCCTCGAGATCTACCAACGGTCCACGTTTTCCAAATCACCTAGCTGGTGCACAGCTGTAGTCATTACTAACTGTCACATTTTAAAACATGCTGCATTCATTACTACTATAGATCCACAGGTTTGACCACCCCTGGTCTAGATAAAGTCAAAAATCAGGGACTTTATAACTATCATATTAAAACATAAATAGACATGAGCATATTATTTGGGTCTTCCACAATAAGTTGGTTCTTGGGAACAAACCCTACATAGTTATGATGGACGACGTTACAAGGCCCAAGATCCACTACTGTAATAATTATAGGAAGTTATCAGTGTGGGCAAAGCGCTGACCACATGGGGGTAATGTGACTCTACGACACACACGGAACATTTCTCTCATTGACGAGCTTTCTCTCCAGTGCTCATGACACTGAGGCCAGAATGACGAGGAATGTGGAAATGGTGGGACAAGTATAACAGGATAAGGGATTTCCAAAGGAAATCTTTTAAGTCTTCATTTATGGAAATCTTTCTTATCTGTAGGACAAACAGAGTGAAAGATCTGATTTCCAGGAATAAAAGGCTTTAGGTGGTTTGGGAGTTTTATTAACCTCTTTGATTCCATGTGGTAACCCAGAACAGGCAATAGTCCAGTGCATGGCTGTCATTTTAAGGCAGAAAAGTATGAAGCCTTGAATGGAGATTCAGTCAAAAATTGGCCAAAGCAACTGTGATCCTTCTTCCAGGCCAAAATAGAGTTATGGGTTTTAAAGTTCTCAATATTGGTAACTTTACTTAACAGTACTCTCTCCGAACTCCACAACTGACTCCAAAAGTAAATAATGAATACATTAACTGTATTACATGTAACAATATAGACCCGATTCGCTCCCCTCCTTTCTCATTCCTCCCACTGGAACTCCTTCACCTGCCAAATAGTTACAGAGCCCCCCGCTTTACACTATCTGCTGATGAGTCCCAGTGATGAGCAATAGCATTACTGCAACTCCAAATATCTTGAATATACAGAAGGTAACAGAAATAAAATGCATTTTACAATACAGCCAGATATATCAATGTTTCTCAGTCTGTGCACAGATCATTGTGTTGTATAGTTCTAGTAGTATATATGCATATAAAAGTTCCTTTGTTGGTAGTTACTATTTGTTTGGAGCTCCAATTCCATAAAAGTTAATGGATGGCGCGTTGTACCTCAATTTATGAAATGGAAACAAAAATCCTTTTCATCTAGGGAAAAATTATTCCTCACTGTGATCTGATAAAGAAGTGGCTATTGCAGTCAGTGGGTTTATATCGTACAACTATCTGCTTGTGTCCTCTATCCGGCGTTCCTTCTGTTAATTAAACATTGTAGAGGCTGTGTATGTAAGGGTTGGGATCTTTCAGTCTACAGCAACTAGGTCGACAAGCATTAGGTCGACACCACTAGGTCGACAGGCAGCAAGGTGGACATGGGCCTAGGTCGACAAGGGTCAATGTCGACGTGGGTCTAGGTCGACAGGACATTAGGTCGACACAAGCATTAGGTCGACATGGGTCAATGTCGACAGTCAAAAGGTCTACATGGGCTTTTTCACCGTTTTTTGACCCGAATGTTGACACTGTCACATGGACACAGTTTGAAGTGCACCGAAACCCCTCGCAACGCTCGCTGCGCTCGGCACACTATTTTATTCTTCCACCATGCCCTAGTGGATGGTAGGGCAATAAATACCGACTGTCAGGATAAAGGAGAGGCATTCCTGTGCCTCTCCTTTCTCCTAGTGAGAGTACAGGCCTCAGTCTCTCACTTACAGGTACCTCACAGCTCTCCATATGAAGCACAGGGCAGTCTTTTCATAGAGCAGGGTTGCCTACTTTTGAAAAATCATTTCAGGGAGAAATATAAAAGCCAGGGGGCGGGCCTTGCGTCGCCAGGGGGCGGGCCTTGCGTCATCAGGGGGCGGGCCTTGCGTCACCAGGGGGCGGGCCTTGCGTCACCAGGGGGCGACTACAGTATTTTTATAAGCATAGAGCCAGATTGGTAGTAGGGACAGTGCTGGGAAACCAGGCAGAGGGGGGGCAAGGAATGGGTAGTGTAGTGGGGACAGTGCTGGGAGACCAGGTAGAGGGGAGTCAGGGGTAGGGCAAGGAAGGAGTAGTGTAGTGGGGACAGTGGTGGGAGACCAGGCAGAGGGAGGGCAAGGAATGAGTAGTGTAGTGGGGACAGTGCTGGGAGACCAGGCAGAGGGGAGTCAGAGGGAGGGCAAGGAATGAGTAGTGGGAGCAGTGCTGGGAGAACAGGCAGAGGGGGAGTCAGGGGAATGCAAGAAATGAGTAGTGTAGTGGGGACAGTGCTGGGAGACCAGGCAGAGGGGAGTCAGGGGACAGGGCAAGGAAGGAGTAGTGTAGTGGGGATGGTGCTGGGAGACCAGGCAGAGTGGAGTCAGGAGGAGGGCAAGGAATGAGTAGTAGGGACAGACTAGTAATGGGAGAGCAGGCAAAGTCATGGGCTGGCTGGCTGGCAACTTTCAGTGCAGGTGGCAGCACAAAGAAGCAGCCCAACACCTCCGTTAACCACCCCTCAGAGCAGCAAGGATTAAAATGAGCTATTTATATATAAATATACAGCTAGCAGGACACTCAGGACACGCACCTTCGTCACCAGCCACTTCCAGATGTGCATCTTCCACCAGGGAGCAGCCGGACACGCTGTACTTGTGTTTGTCCAGCCGCCGCAGCTGCAATGCTGTCAGGGGCTCCGGCAGACACAGGAGACTGGCCATCCTCTCCTCCTGCTGTCTCCGCTGCTGAGCTCCCGGCCGCCGCCTGCGCTCAGCGCTGCTCCTTCCCGTTTGGGGACAGGATAGGCACAGTCGGCAGCAGCAGGGACAGGGGGCCGCCGGACCCGGAAAGCGTATGTAGCCGCAGGATCCCGGAAGAGCTGGCCTGACTGCTGCTGCCGCCGGTGGCATCTAGCGCATGCGCACTTTATATCGCGCAAGAGACGGGCAGCTGCTGCGGGAGAAAGGGGCCCTCTTCCGGGAGTCCGTGAGATGCCCCATGATTCCGGGAGTCTCACGGACATTCCGGGAGAGTCGGCAACGCTGTCATAGAGTCCTCACATACTGTACTTCTCCCCTTTTCTCTTTCACTCGGCCCCTCCTTGTCTGACAGGGCAAAGCACTCCCATCACTACACCCTCTCTTCAACTGTCAGCTAACTCTGTGAAATGTACATATGTAGTGTCCAGCAAACAAGTCCACTGCCATCAATGAACTTTGACATGACATGCACAGTATCATCAACATACCAAAATATATAAACATTGTTAAAAACATACACATACATTACATGTAGTTAATATATTTACTGTCATTTAACATAGGATATGAAATTTTAATACAGGCATTTTAACCAGGGGTTACACAACCAATAAGCTTCTGTCAAACAGATGCTGATTAGTTTCTTTCGAAAAGCGTCTCAACTTTATCTTTAACATTTGGATCTAGCTGTCATTGGACTATACTGTACTTGCCAGCATGCTCTGCTGAGATCCTAAACAGCATTGTCATGCAATGAGCTAGCTTACTGCCTTAAGGTCCCCATACACGCTGTGATAAGCAGTGTGCAATGCGATGTGATGCACACTCCCGCGGGCATCGCATCGCACAGTACAAAAAGTATGTGCTGCACATACTTTTTGTACTGCCTGCGGATCACATCGCATCGCATGTAAAACGCATGCGATGCGCTCCACCCGATAACGCATCGCATTGTATTCTGCTATCGCTGCGTGTATGGGGACCTTTAGGCCTAGTGGGCACTGAGTGTCTCCAATTAGTCAAACCATTTTATGCGGGCTGTTGTTGACAAACCGAGGAGAGAAAGGGCTGAAACCAATTTATCGCCTTGGACCCCATGGCGTCTTAACCGTGCTCTGCTGGAACCTATAAAGCAGCAACTTAGTGCCACAAAGTTCCAACCACTTAAAATAATCATGGATAAAAAAGCACAGTATATCCCTGCATTACAGTAAGTAAAGGGCAAACACCTGCAGGTTTAGGAAATGTTAATACAATTTAACGTGCCCTTCCAAGTAGGCCAGGGTGTTACGGGCCTCTCCTGGATTCAACAGGTTAATTCCATTGTTGTTCTACAGGCCAAACCTTCTTCATAGCCTAATGTTTTATATGGCCCTCTGGCATCAAAGGGAATGAAACAATAATCACAGAATAACTATGTATAGTCTTGTGAGCTCCTGCACACAATATTCCGCTGTCAGGAGAGGGACAACGCATTCATCAAAAGATGTTGTTGGTTCGGGAATTACATGAAATACTGATGCTGAAAAGCCATTAGCACAAAGAAGGAATCACTTCAGAATAAGTTCTAACAATACCGGGTCTAGTCAACAAACACTTCATTAAATAGCAGCACTCTGGGCAATAGCCTGCTATGTAAGACGCTTGCAGAGTGATCATCATGTCATACCTTTTTTTATGGTATTGTGAATACATGTTACATTTCTAATTGAGCAAACAATAGAGTTGGACAAAAGAGTATTATAATCATAATTTATGTTAATTTAAACATGGTAATGCTATTTTATTGCATTATCTAACTGTTACGAGGTGATTGGAGTGTATTGTCAGCTTACAAGGTACTGGATGTACTATAACCAGGACTGCTGAGACTTTGGGTAGGCCCAGGGCAAGGATGCAACAGGCTACATACCCTAATACACTAACCCAGTGGTCAGGGAACTGGGGTAAATTACCTCAAATGGGGTAAAAATTTAATTCCTGAATCTATATGCATTCACGTCTGTGTCTTGGCGGCACGACCGTCCATTACCACTAGGAATTTCATTTTGTTGCATATAGAATCTATATATAGATTCTATATGCATGCCCGGCTGTATGTGTTACAGTACTGTAGTGTACAAGGACCTGCTGACACAGTGCGTCAGGCCCTTGTGTATAACATGCTTCCCTGCTTGATGCCCTGTTCCCCGCTTCTTCAGTAGAGTTGACTACTTGCTGCGCCATGTTGGCATCACGCAGTCTGTACTGCCGCTGCAGCACTGAGTTTCTTTGCCTGGTTATAGGCTCATGTCTAGGTATACCCATCTCTAGTCTAGGGGAACAAATTTGTCACTATATCATCTTGAAATACTGACACTAATAGCTGCCTGGACGTCACATTATCAATGGCTATACCACTTACAGCCTGGCAGCCATTGATGATGATGATGATGACCATGCATGGCTGTACCACACACAGCCATACATGGTTATCATCAACAGCTGCCAGGCTGTGTACTGTACTAGCAGGATGTATCATCAATTTCTGGGGGTACAGTGTGTATTACAATGATATGATTTTCTTCCTTTCAAATCAAGGAGCAAACGTCGGCATATCTAAATATATTTTGGGGTAAAAGGTAAAAAAGTTCCCGGACCCCTGCTGTAACCCTAAATGGCAGACTAGATGGTTATTTGCTGTCAATTTCTAGTGTATAGTTAAGAGCTCTGAATGCTTATATGGTACCATGGTGCTCTCTGCTGCAAAGCCTAGGCCAGGGTAATCAATACCAGCATTTGCCCCCTCTATGCATCTCTTTTTATAAATAAAGTCCACCCAGACGCCTGTAATACTGGCCAATGAGAGCCTGGGGCGGGCTCAGTAGAGTGAAGCCTAATAAGTCCTAAGTTCATGACAGCGGCTGTGATATACTGTCATCATGTTTGTTACATACATCTTCACATGCCCCCTTAGTGCCCCACCACCACCACCACACCAACTGCACTTGGCAGTCAGCGCTGCAGCAGCCGCTGGTGATGTCTGTTGCTGTCTTTTTAGCATATTCATGTTCGACTTTATTTTATAAGTACAATTTATTTCCTACGCTGAATATAATCTTCTACAACATTTAATACACAATTTAAATAAAGACATTTTTTGAAACCCTACAAAACACTAGCATCCAACAGATATTATTATTTAAAAGAGAATAATGCCCTGACTATGGTCATGAGCTATAGGTCTTCTATAGGTGATTTAGGATAGTGCTCACATCCGATGACAGGTCATCAAAAAATGACATTATATATATTCTTCTTTCCCGTATTTCATGTCCTGAAGAGAATTTGTTATTTCCCCCTGCAGCCTGAGGGGTAATCTCTTGCAGGCACAAAGTAAACTACTGCCGGTGACATGTTTAGGAGCCCGGGCCCGCTGACTGATGTCGTTTTACCTGCAATTGCAAGTTTAAAATTATTTTCCATTCAGTTTGTTTATAAGCGCAGTGATCTGAGGCATGGCAACGGGTTCCATTGTCTGATGTCAGTTTTCTCTCGGCAAATCTCGAACTCCTTTGTTCCAATCATTTTAACAGTCACAGCAGCTGTCATGAGAGGGGAGTAAATAGGTTAGCATAGAGATGTGTGTGTCTGTGATATTAGAATGTGAATCTGAGATTGGAGCCTTTGGCTAATTTATTTATACAATCAATTCATTTTGTGAAATAAATCTGTTGTCAAATTATTTCAAATCCAATTTACCTTTAAACATATCATTGAAACAGGGAAAGTATTTTTTTTATTTTACCGGTATCAGGCAATGCATACAACAGATGGGAGCTGGTAGCACCCACCTTAAGTCATTCACGAAGCGGGTTGTACTTGTGTGTGTGTGGGGGAGGGGGGGTTTGGCGCAATTTGCATGAATCACATCATTGTACCCATGCCTCCCACTTTTCAATTGCGGTAATCTAACCATTGTATAGCAGGGGCATGGCCATGATCACACATTCGCACCCTGCACCGCTATGACACGCCTACTGCCGACTTGGTAGCCACAGCAGGAACGTCGTAAAGTATGATGCCGAGTGTTATGTTAGTTGGCACAATGTGCCATGTGGAAAATGATTCTGCATATGTTCAGAAAGATCAGGGTACACTCATTTACCCCTAATGGACTGCATTGGTACAGGTTGAGTATCCCGTATCCGGAATGCTCGGGAGCACAAGCATTTTGGATAAGGGATTATCCTTAATTTTGGTGTCCATGGCTTCATCTTCAGAAGCATTCCTGGTCCCAAGGATGCATTGCACATGTGCGCAGGTGCAATGCATCCTTGGGACCGGGGATGCTGCTGAAGACGAATCCAATGGCCACCGTGGACACCGGGGGACGAGGCGAGTATGAAAAATGGTGCGAGGAGGAAAAAAATCCCGAAATATTCTAAAAACCTACTGAATATTTTGGTTTTGGGATATCTGGATAAGGGATACTCAACCTGTATTACGAAACTAACCCTAGTATCCATCTGGATGGGAGGGGTGTTTCAACATAGGTCGAGTGTGTTCGTGTAATTGTTAATAGATGCAGACCCTGACAAAGACATACTTATGCATGGGAAATCTGTATTATTTGCTGGTGGACAGGAAGGGTGGGTGCACATAGCATACGGTTATGATAATTGTCCCAGTCACTAGAGAAAACCTTGTGATTGGGTGATTGTAAATGCCCCACTGATGCTGACTGGTGATTTCTTCAGTGCTCTGACGTATTATTATTGCTTAGCATGTTTAAGAGTAACTTTTTTTTTTCATACAGGAGACATGAGTGAAGAAGTTTCTGCATAAATTTGTTTTCATCAATGCCTACTAGAGAAAGCATTTGCTGCAAATACACGGTTCAAAACATTGTTTTACGAGGGACATAAGTATATGTGACATACGCGGACCATAACCCAGCCGCAAACGCTACTGTTGACGCCCAACGCGCAACTTTGCAAACTCTTCTTATAGCAGATTTTTTAGTGAATGCAAATGGGGCCAACTATGCGTCAACCAATTGTGCACTTAATATAAAATATCATATCAACAAAATGTAAAAAAAAGAAAGGTACTCTTTACCTAGAACGGCGCCCACGATTGAAATCGCGGGATCGCGGGTAAAATCGCGGCAATCGCGGTAATCGCGGGTAAATCGCGGGTACATCAAAATCGGGTACCCGCGATTACCGCGATTTTCCCATAGGGAACAATGTTAAAAAGGCAGATTGACCGCGATTTTAGCGTTAAATGCCTCAATGCCCGCGATTTTTACATAGGAAACAATGTTAAATGGGCCACAGAGCCCTAATAGTCCCCCTGAATTGTTAAATGGCCCCCACAATTTTTAACGCCACCCCACGATCAACGTGAACCCGAAGCGTGGCGAGCGCAGCGAGCCCGCGAGGGGCGGCGGTACGCGTCCTACGACCTTTTCATGCCCTACTATCCACGTCGGCGTGGAGTTGAGAATAGAATAGTGTGGCGAGCGCAGCGAGCCACCGAGCCCGAAGCGTGGCGAGCGCAGCGAGCCCCGCGAGGGGACGCGGATACCTTCACAGGTAAACGCGTCCCTTCGCGGGCTTCACAGGTGTCCGCGTCGCCACGGACACCTGTGAAGCCCGCGAGGGGACGCGTTTACCTGTGAAGGTATCCGCGTCCCCTCGCGGGGCTCGCTGCGCTCGCCACGCTTCGGGCTCGGTGGCTCGCTGCGCTCGCCACACTATTCTATTCTCAACTCCACGCCGACGTGGATAGTAGGGCATGAAAAGGTCGTAGGACGCGTACCGCCGCCCCTCGCGGGGCTCGCTGCGCTCGCCACGCTTCGGGTTCACGTTGATCGTGGGGTGGCGTTAAAAATTTTGGGGGCCATTTAAGACTTCAGGGGGACTATTTGGGCTCTGTGGCCCATTTAACATTGTTTCCTATGTCAAAATCGCGGTCATTGAGGCATTTAACGGTAAAATCGCGGTCAATCTGCCTTTTAACATTGTTCCCTATGGGAAATCGCGGGCATCGCGTCGCGGGCATCGCGGGTACATTTATGGCCGGCCGCGACGCGACCGACGCGATTTTTCAGGTTTAACATGGTTTTCAATGGGAAAATCGCGGGCATCGCGTCGGTCGCGTCGCGGGTAGCCATAAATGTACCCGCGATGCCCGCGACGGGCGCCGTTCTAGGTAAAGAGTACCAAAAGAAATAATCGCAAAAGTGCATACCCTTAAATACAGTATAATCATTTACAGATAAGAAAAAACACTGACATAATAATCAACTGTTCTTAAAACGAGATTAATAAAGCTATGAAGATAGTGAAGTCTCAAGAACAGTTCCCAGTTCCTAAAAGCCTTTAAAAAAATATTTTCGATAGATAAAACATCCTTTTATTTCCGCTCACAAAAAGCATCTCATACTTGACTGTTCCCACAATAAAAATTTTGCAGCTTGTCCAAAAGTATTATTGTTGTGTTTTAAATCAGAATAAGCCAGTTCCTGCCGCTCGGGCTCGTGACATATAATTGCTAAGCAATTTTCTTAAGTGGAGACTTCACTTTTTTTTTTCCCCCTGTTGAAATGAAACTTTACTCCATCGAGTTTCAAGCCCAAAGGGTTTTAGTGTGGTTTGCAATAATTATATTAATGCTGGGAACTGGAGAGGGGGTGTTAGAGACCCTTACACGTCCGCGTCTCTAAATATGCTTTTTATTTTTCGCTGTGAATAGGGAGATCATTTTCTTTAAAGATATTTGGTGGAACATGATACTAATTGATCGGCTAATTTTCAGAATTCCTGTCTTCCCGGTTTTCAATAATTTGATTTTTACCAAAGTAAGGTTATCGTTAAAGACATTTCAGTAATTCTAATGATAATAACAGTCTCTCACCAAGCCCATTAATTCTTACACTTCTCCTTGGTGCCGTTTGCTGAAATCATTCATAATTTCACTCCCTTCTGGCGTCGTTCAGTGTCTGTATAACCAGGCCTGAACAGGCTAATTTATCAACGTAAAATGTGTCTCTGATTATGCTGACAGAAATGTTACCATGATGTGCCAAAGTGAATTTGTTTTTTTGTGATGTTTTTCTAAATCTAAACATTCTATGCAGATAATGCACAAATTACATTACTTTAGTAGGAATAGGTATAGTCATTTCTAAATTTTTGATATGTTAAAAAAAGTTATAATGACTAGATTGATTTGAACTTTAATATTATAATTGTGTTCTTTTTTTTGCAGTTTTCTAATTTGTGGATGCTGATTTCATGTTTTAGAGATATCTCTGAAATTTTACTTATTGGTACAGTAGCAGCTTGGGTAATTGTGCCGTAAATGATCAGTAACTGGATCCTACAAGATATAATTTGTCAGCATTTTGAGGGTATAAAATGAACAAATAAAGTCTTGAGTAGCCTGTCTTACTGTGAGGTTATTTTTACATGTGTCCCTAATGTGCAAACAGGGTGTCTGTCAAGGAGTAGTGGTGGAGTTGGCAGTGTTATAAGGACCTCAACAGAAATGCATTTATTATTTATTTATAACCAGTTATTTGCGCACACATATTCCGCAGCGCTTTACCGAGAATATTTGAACATTCACACCAGTCCCTGCCCCAGTGGAGCATACACACACGCACACACATTCGCTCTTGGGTTAATTTTGTTGGAAGCCAATTACCCTACCAATATATTTTTGGATTATGGAAGGAATCCAGAGTACCCAGAGTAAACCAACGCAAGCACTGGGAAAATATAGAAACTCCGCACAGTAAGGGCCATGGTGGGAATCAAACCAATGACCTCAGAGCTGTGAGGCAGTAATGCTAACCATTACACCATCTGTGATGCCCCAGAAATGAGTAAACTGCATTTCACATGCATAGAAAGGCAAATGCTTTGTGTTCCAAGTTGTCTTCCTATAGCTGGCCTATTGAAATATGATGGTTTGCTCCACCCAACTGTTTGGAGCAAGAGAAGACAGCGGAAATCAAATATACAATGTATGGACTAATCATTCTAGAAGTCTTAAAAAAAGATCATCTACTGCCCTTCTCATGAGTCTCCTTCCTATTCTGGTTCCGGAGAAGGGTTTTAATTTTTGTGCTGCATAATAACTATCTGCCAGCTTGGAGTAGCTGTGCACAGCTCAGTGTTTTTATTTAGTATTATGCTGATACCTGGAATCAGAGAACCACGACGGTTGCTCATCATCTATGGCAACAGCTATAGCCAACAAGGTTGCAGAGATCATCAACATAGGACCATAGCAATGGCAGCTAACAGAAGAATCAGACCAATCCTGATCCTCTAAGATCAATCATCCGAAATACCCTGAATTGTTATGTGTGCCAAAAATGTGTGGGTTCAAGAACATGTTGCCACCTATTGACCTGTATAATCACAACAACAGGTAAGGAAAATAACTTTAGTAGCCAAGTGGCATGCAGCGGTGTCAGGCCACACATGGCCACATTTACATTAAGATCTAGGGAAAGATGTATCAAGATGTATAAACTAAAGAAGTTGGCCAATCGGCATTTGCCTTTAATCTTGCATGGTCTTTCTTTGCAATGACATAAGCTGATTGGTTGCTTTGAGCAACTTCTCCACTGTAGCTCTCTTCGAGGCTTGATACTTCTCACCCCGAATGTGCCGGCCATGTAAATAGTACACACTTATATTAACATTAAAGAGATAATAAACATATGAAACCTTAAAATATGCCAATATCTCTGTAATCAAAATATGGACTGGGAGAAACATTGGCAAAAATCTTTTTGGAAAGCTCAATGTAATACACAGCGATAGGTTCTACGGTAAAACTTTTTTCCTCTGCAGAATAACGTTTACAGAAATAAAGGCCATGTTCCTTCCTTATGTTTCCCAGCTTTTCCCACCACATATTCACACTGTAATGAGGCAAGTAAGAGGCTCCCCCCCCCCCCTCTCTCTCACCACACCACATGTGCGACTTAAGTTTCTGTTTTTTTTGCTGGCGACAATATGGAGCCAGAGTCTTTCCGTTCGGCACAAGTCATCTCCAAGTAGCTAACAACAACACAAACAGAGGCTGCCCCTCTCTCTCTCTCTCTCCTCTGTGCTGTGTTACCCGCAGTGTGAGTGTGCTGGGCCCAGCCTGGGATTTATAGCAAGGAATCTGCGCCTCTGAAGGGCTAATTCATGCCTACCTACAATACCACTACTGAGGGACAAAACTGCAGGTCCAGTGTTCTCTGCGCTGTGTCCTCTCCCAGCCTGGCTTCTAACCTGTGATTTACAGCTCCACGCAATCGCTGCTTCTGCACACTCCATTAAATTCACAACACATACAGTTTTCCTCAATTAATTCCATCATAAATCAAAACAAAATATGCTGCTTCCTTTCTGCTCTGTTCATTTGGGGGTTTGTTTGTTTGTTTCTATTTTAATTTGCAATCCTTACCTCGCCTGCACATATCATTGGAAGACGATCTTTAAACAACAATTTCTGCTTTTCGTTTTTGTGTAATGTGTGCGCATGTAAGGGGCTACGTGTTAACCCCTAGAGGACCACAGGCCACAGCATCATAGTAAAGGCCCTGAAGGAGTTATATAGCAAATTTCAACCCTGCCAGCCTTCTGTAGCATCAATGCACAGGCTAATTGCTCTCAATTTACTGCTCATAAACTAGAGACCTACCTCTAGTTCAACTCTGCTCCTGGGGGACTGGCCTGTAAAACTGAAGGGGGAAAAGTGGCAGGCCGACACTCACATCATTAAATAAAATAGAAATAGCTATTAGACTGAGGCATTTACTCCTTCTTGTGATTAAAAATAATCACATTTAGAACAGATACAATAAACCATGGCCCCTCGTAATAATCTACAAATAATCATGTAGACTTCATTACAGTAAACCTATTATTATAAATTGCACAACACCCAGGGACTCAAGCGGATCCTTTCAAAATGGATTTTATTTTATTTATTTTCTTAAGCGGTAGGAGGGCCGCATATTCAATGAGACGTTAACACTTACTTGTTCTTTTTTGCACAGGAAAGAACCGGTATACATACAGATACAGTGGATGCCAAGAGTCTTTGATTTACTAGTATAGCCCCGCCTATAATATTTGTTGCTGATCATGTGCGCTGTTTTTATTACTGAATAAATGCCCCAGACTACCTTCCTTGTGTTAGGAACTTATCCTTGAAAACTTTGCTAACAAAAAATTATTATTAATTAACGCTTATTAATTTAGCATGCACAGATTCAGTAGACACACAAGGGCTCAATCTTTTTTGCTCGCCAATTAACCAAAAAAATATATTTTTGGGTTGTGGGAGGAAACCAGAATACCTTGAGGAAACACACGCAAGCACACCAAACAGTTAGGACCATTATAGGAATCTAACCCATGCAGGGGCGGATTGGGATGGAAAACCAGCCTGGGAAATTTCTGGAAGCAGTCCTTATGGAGGCGGAGTCTGTGGAGGGGGTGGGATCTAATGAAGGGACAAGATCATAGGGCTTGATTCTGAGATGGACACAGTTACAGCCATCTTTGTGTCTTTTACTGCATTTGACAATAGCGGATTGGGAATATAATGGGTTCCTGGTAAAATCTCCCAAAAATGTTTCCTTCACATGCCTACATCACCGGCCTGCCATCTTCTACCCCCTAACACACCCACACCAGCATGGTACCCTCTACCCCCTAATGCACTCACACCACCAGTCTGTCGGTCTCTACCCTCTGACTTCCGGCCACAGGTGGTGTCTTCCTAGTAACTTCTATTGTCAATCGGCCCCTGAACACATGACCTCAGGGGATTCAACTCCGAGGCAGCAATGCTGCCCATTACGCCATCCACACTGGTTGCAGTTGTATACACCGTTCTTAATCTGTGTGTTGCAAGAAATAGGTAAAAGGTAAAGACTTTGCATGGGATAGCCACACTACCCTATTGAGCCACATTGAGAAATAGGAACAAATCCAGCTGGGCAAAGTTGCACCTGAACAAATTATGTTACAGTGGGAAGGATGCAAATGGTGGAATAACCACAATATGACACAAAAAGTTGAGTTGAGCTAGATCAACTGCAAATTAGCCATATACAGTATCTATCCCCCACCCAACCCCACCCAATCCTTCATGGGAGAAAGCACAAGAGGGAAGAGAGCCTGGCTCGTAAGAGTTTTCAATAAGCAACGATGCCGGAACTCATCTGGGATTTTTTTATCACCTGCCTTAGGCATATGATAAAAGATCCCCGATAATCACCCCATTTTTACAAAGGCTGATAAAAAAGCACATGGGTCTGTGAACTTATCACAAATTCTATGTGACTTTTCAGGCAAAAATCAAAGTTTTTTCGGGGCACAAAAAAAATGGGGACTAAATTAATCTGAAATAAAGTCCTGAAAGAAAAAAATGGGGTGGAGGGGGCTAATTGAATTTTGTCCATAGTAAATGATGAGGTATTATTGGATGTATCATCAGGCCAGAAATGTCTGTCAGACTTCATAACTTATTGGATTTCATTCCCCAGAGAAGTGTTTGGTCCTTGGTGATGCAATCCATTGAGGAATGCATGATCGTGGTAGTAGATGTCAGGGATGTGGTGATGCCACTTGCTATGAGGCACCCCGTTAAAGTTCCTACCTGGATAACCCTCCAAGATCTACTGGAACGAATAATTAGGAAGTCTGCAAGTGTGTAAAGAACTAGTGGGGTTCAGACTCATAAAGCTAAAATGGGCAAGCCATGGGTGGCACTACAGCAGCTGTAGAACTCCCAGCATTCCCTACCACAGATTCAGCATGCTACAACAGCAGAAGGATGGAAGGGCACGCTGGAATTTGTAGTTCAACAGCACCTGGGGTGAACACTGACTACCCCTAATCTAGACCATGTATTTCAGTGTCATATTAAAAACACTCACTGCTGCCAGTAGAAAGCAACACCATAACGATAGGTCACATGTTATATCAAAGAATTATTCAAAAATGAATCAGGGGCTATTGTTTGAGTATATACATTATTCTTAATTTGAACACTGACAAATATTTGCTGTGGAAGTACATTAAAACACTTAAGAATGTTTTAGAAATATTGTACAAGGCTTATTTAACTTATTAATTTATCCTATTTTCCTGTAAAAGTTGATCTAGTGGAATGGAATAAACCACTTCCACAAATGGCAGCGAAGTAGTTAAGTAAAAGAGCCGTACCCCTTTTTTTCATTCCTCCCTATGTGCAAACCCATGTAGTGACTAATCAGCAACAACTGAGCCAGTTGATACGTGCCCTGACTCCTGGAGAGTTAACGACAACAATCTCTAATAGTATTGATCAGAAGCTGCTCCTGATTTAATCAGTTGCAGCCCTGTGGGGATCTCTACTATAGGTTGGCTGAATAAACAGGAGAGCTGTCAATCACTAAGGCATCAGCGGCTCCCTTGAGTTCTTGTCTGCTTGCACTCTTACACCTTCTTGTCCTCTCATTCTTCCCAACTGTCCATCTTTTATAAATGGGTCCAAGTAACCTGTCACCCTTGCCTTCCATTTCGTCCACCTTTTTTTACGAATAGTTCTTTTAGACTCAATTTTAATCTGTATATGAAGAACGCAGGCATTTCATTCAATCTGTCCTTCATTTCATCCTCAATTGAAGTCTTCGTCTGTGATGTGACATTTGGAGATAACCATTGACTCATATCATACATGTATTCACATACAAAAAGGGCGGTATTCAATGCCGCCGGCAAGGGGGTTTAAAAACAAGCCATCCTCACAGTCTAACACCCTCGCTGGCCGCTCACCCCTATTCTATGTTCCGGTGGAATGGCAAGGGAATGCATATAGCCGTGAGCCTTGTCATTTTGATGGCTGCTCTTGCCATTTCCACCTCGCTGAAAAGACCCAGCAAGATGGAAATAGCGAGTGCTGGGGGTCAGTTGAATACGGGCCGCGAGCTATGACGGGAGCTATCGGCACTGCTCGCTGTCATAGCTCACCATAGGGCATTGAATATACCCATAATGTTTTGAAAAGTAGAAAAAAAAACTGTGCTTGTAGAACTCAACCCCAAAGGGTTACATTGAGGCAGAATCTGCTGTTCTGTGTAACCCTGCAATGTGGATTTTCTTAATTATCAAATACAGCAAAGCAACTGCATGCTAGGACGAAATAAAGGTTCAATCTTAAACACAAAAGAAGACATGAAACAAAGTGGATAGTAAAGGTTGTAGAAAGTTGTTGGGGGTGCAGATATTGTCATTTGGCAATAAATCTAACATAGGGGCAAATGTAATAGGGTTCAAGTTTGTCAGAGTTATAGGTAAGAGTAATAGGGTTCGAGTTTGGATGCCGGACATTCTTGGACCTCCAACTTAGACCCTATTACATATGCCCTCAGGTGTGTATTTATAAAGCACCGTCTCTATCTGTTTGGACACCCGGTACGGCCCCGCTCTGGAAAAAGTGGACATGGTCTTGTATCCCAAACCCATTTTCATCATGGCTGCCCTCAGAAACTGCCTTGGCTGCAGTGCCGTCTTCTACATAGGAACAGGAGCCGGTTGTGCACTTAGTGTTACAGTGCAGCACCCAATTTCTGTTACTGCTCAGGAGTTGGCACTGTGATGTCATGACACCTTTCGGTGGTTGAGACTGGGGTGCCTCCCGCATCCCCCATAGTGACGCCTCTATATCATAATTTTATCTTTCTTTGTCAAGATAAATAATACTTGCCATTTTCTTTCCTGTCTAGCTTTCGTATATGTGTTATGTGAATCACCGAAATTGATTTTATTCCCACACCAGAATTCTGCGGCTTGGCATGTGAGGTATGGTTAAAGGCATAACGATATTAAACCCCAAGATATGTGTCCAGCAGTTATAAAGGAGTGATAGATATGTGTTCTTAAATGAGTAGTACAGATTGGTGCTCGAAGGAATGTGTTTAAAAGCAATCAGAACGTTTGTATACAAAGACCTTTTTTTTGTGTACTTCATTTTCACGGGTGATGCCAAACCTCAGGGAACATTAACATAGTTAGTGGCTGGCTCCTAGCTACACGCAAGTTTTGTCCTCCATGAATTATTTGTGGTTAGGATGACTTTGGAGGGTCTGCTTAGAATTATACGCAGCAATGTCCAAAACTAGACTAAGAGGATGATCCTCTGTACATGACAGACACAGCAGCGCCCCTCATAGAAAATAGACATAGGGCGGTATTCAATGAGAATACCTGCGAGGTGCAGCGAATCCTTTTTAGGATTCGCTGCACATTCGCCACGTTACGGAGCCTCGCCGGCTCCGGTATTCAACGAGTCAGGGGCTCGATGCCCCTGACCGGCGAATATGAGCTCCTGCGGCGGAGCCTGAGGACGGTGGCAGGCAGAGAGATGGAAGTCTCTCTGCCTGCCCCAGAACGTTTGTTGGGGGGGAGGTGGGCTCCCCGGGTGCCAGGCAGCACAGGCTGCCCCCCGGGGGTGCCAGCAGGGGACGCGTATATTCACTACAC
Source organism: Crinia signifera (assembly GCF_055691185.1). Lineage (NCBI taxonomy): Eukaryota > Metazoa > Chordata > Amphibia > Anura > Myobatrachidae > Crinia > Crinia signifera. The sequence continues at coordinate 45,736,684 of NC_139220.1, read as the reverse complement.
CCGATCGTAACGATCGGGTGCAGTGAATATATAATTATGTAAAGAGCGGCTCGGCTCCGGCGAGCCCTGCTGGCTGCTGTGTAAAAAAAAAAAAAAATAATAATATATTTTTTAAAATTAAATATATATTCATGTGCTTACAGCACATGAATAAAAATAGCATGCCCCTCCTCAGAATAAAATTCCTGATTTTTTTACACCAAATGTAAAAAGCAAAACACTTTATTTTAAAAGTTCACATTCCACTTCTCCATAAAAAGATAGCGATTGCTACTCGGTGAATCATGGCGAAAAAAACCTTCAAATGTATTCGCCATGTGGTCATTGAATAGGGTGATTCACCGTTTTAGTCAAAAATTCGCCAAACAGCACAAATTCGCCATAAAAACATGGCGAATCAGGCTCATTGAATACCGCCCATAGATAGACACAGATAATATGCGTAACCTAGTGAACAGGTCTGAATTAGGCCGAATATAATCAAAATGTAGCCATTGCTATCATACATAAGAGGCAGCCATTTTGTAGGCTGACCCAGTATCCAGCCTTCCAGCTTCCTAGGAATGAGTGACATCACTGAGGCACTGACTCACAAATTGCTTCCACACAGAAAAAGGTTTCCTGCACTATTTGTAGGGAACATGGGTGCCGAGCAGAGGGCAGAGGATGCCCAGTATTGGCCAAGGAGACACAACCATGCAAAAAAATGGTGTACCCCAGGATTCATGTTGGCTGAGGAATACTTAGAAAAGAAAGTCATTTGCCACAGATATCAATCTGCATCATCCAAATGTTGAAAATATATTTTCATTTTGCATTATCTGATTGTAAAATGTGGCGTATGATGTTGCCACTATATGGGGCAATAATAAATAGGCAAAAAATATAGGTGTAACAATAAATAAAATTAGATACTGCAGAAAGAGCACCGCAGCTGAACCTGTCAGCATCCTCCCTGTGAACATTTAATTAAAAACATTGTGTGCGACTGATGAGTAGGGGCTGCGCCGGTGAGAGGAGATTGGACAATTTGGCTGGGTTCATTAAAAAGGCAGAGAGTATAACCCTTAGCTGCTGCTGCTATAAAGAGATGGGCCATTGATTTGGTGCACATTTCAGCAGATAAAGAGGTCTCATCGCTCCCTGTCACTATGGAGACACAAATGGAGATACCAGTATCTGCAGCATGGGTGAGCCCTCAGCACATTAACCCCTTGCATGCGCAGGCTGCCGGAGGGTGAATGTGAATCGGTAAACTATAAACTCCTTTCGGCAAGTTTTATGCGCTCCTTAAAGATACATGCACCAATGCTTGTAATATTTGCCCGTGTATTAGCTGCATGCCTTATACTTGTCTATTGACCACTGCATATAAGAAGTTGTTGTATCAGTTGCTTATTATGAAGATTAGTTTTGTATAATTATTGTAATTGTATGAGTGTAGCAGAGTCCTGAAGTGATAAACAGCCAGCCAATCAGCTCCTGTCTGACATTTTTTAAACACAGCCTGTGAAATGTCAGGCAGGAGCTGATTGGCTGGCTGTTTATCACTCTCCATTTTATCTCTTTTGAAGCTTAGTGCATCTGGCCCTCAATACTACATTTGGGGCCTGATTCCATTAGAGAGAGGATTTGGTTTTGCAAGTGAACCAGAATCAGGCCGGTGGTTTCGAAAGTTTATTAAAGTTAAAACAACTAAAACAACTCAAAACAAAACAATAACTAATCAAAATGTACTGAAATGCAAGAATTCCAATAAAGCTGGAGAAAACAACTACAGTAGGAAAACCATTCCTAAACGGTACCCTACACCTCACCAGAGGCCCCATGCAGAAAACCCCAGCGCTCCAGCTGGGTAGAAAGTGGGTAAGTTAAGAGCATATTTGCCTAGGATGTAATGTGGCTTTAAGCTGCATTTGACAAAAGTCTGTGAACTTTTTTTTAATACTAAATAAATAAATATTATTATTTGCAATGAAGTGACATGCAGCACAGAGTATTTCAGGCAGTGACTATGCTGATCTTGTAGCAGGCAATGACCTTGTGTGATTGCATTAGTGAGTTCAGTTCTGCATGTCACTGTGACATTGTCATGATGTGCGAGGGAGGAATGGTGGGAAGCCAAAGACCGATGGTTTGATAATGGAATGAGCAGGATCTCCCAGCAATAATCATATGAGACTCCTATAAAACTCATGTAGGAAGGTTATAATGTCCAGTGTGCCTCTATGTAAAATTGTGTGTTAATTACATTCTTATTGCCTAGTGGTTTATCAAGACTTACCAGGTCTTAATGCTCAAGATATTATAGCCCTCGGAACACTTAAATATAAGCAGCACAGATTTTTTACGGAACCTGTAAATATTTCCGTTTTCAGAGATTGCCTACACTGGTTTTAGTTCTGTACCACTTTTTTAAAAGAGACCTAATACAATAAGTTCATCTCCCCAATATAATGTCTAAAGTAAAAATCTTGTAATAAGGTCGGGAGGCTCCAACATGTCCGAAATGTCCGAAATGTACATTTTCTCATGCAGACTAATACCTTTGTCTCTGGTCCTGCCCTGTCATTAAGAAATTTTGGAAGCAAATTTATCACTTTGCTATGGAACACTAGTCAATTACGCTCCATATACTCCTGACTGGGCCATTTTTGGCCTTCTATCTGAGGGGAACTAGAGTCCCTCGAGCAGTTAAAAAATTATTGTTAGCAATCTCCTCCATTTTGCAGATGCGGATTGAAGAACCCCTCCAACTTTGAAAGTATTTAGAGATAAGTTATTTGTTATTTTTCATATGGACTGTCTTGAAGCCTCCCTTCAAAAAGAAACTCACACACAAAAAAAATTTTTTTTTGGACACCTGGGCCAGTAATATCGAGACTCTTCCGCTGTCTACTAGACAAGCCATATTCCATTGTTTTCGGAAAACTGTGTGAGGAACTGTATGAAGAATGAATTTTGCTCAATGACCTTAGAATTTCTTTTGAATGATAATAATTTTTATGCATTGTACTAGCACAATGTTTGTACTATTCTTATTACTCTCATTAACCTGATACGTTTTAATGATTTTTTTCTTATTCTCCTAACTTTGTACGACATATATATTGTATTCATTATCGTGTAACATCTTAAAGCTTTGACTTAATAAAGTATTTAAAAAAAATTCTTGTAAGAAGGTTGGTCACCCTTCCATATAACGCCCACTTCCTGCTGAAAGGAGGAAGCACAAAACACGTTGAATGAGTCGTGTCAAATAGCATTAACATGGACCTGACCCCTCTTTACCATGAAGTGCATCACCCCGACATTGACCACGTCCATCTCCCCAGAGTGGTGTTAAAGAAAACTATGCAGTGTGTCCCAAGTCAATAATGAGCAAACTATAAGCATACAGATTTGCCTATATGGCCGATGAGGGTGTTAATGGAATGAACAAATAAAATGATATGGTTAAATGAAATATGAATCAGGATGACATATATTTGAGAAGGCCTCTCTCAAGGAATGTGGACCCTCTTCAAAAGAACTTTTGCGCTAGTTGAGAATCACACCTTAACTTGTATAGCAACATAACTGTGATATATTCTGTAGAAGTGTAATCATAAGTATAATGCATACATACAGATGGAGCGCCTCCCAGTCAGCGCTAGGAATTGCCAGATTCCCTGCACTGGCGAGAGCTGGCAGAGATGCGCTCCATCTGACGGGGACACGCAAGCATGTCACACGCACGCACGTCCCCGTCAACGTGCTTAAGAGAGACAGGCAGGGTTGGGAGCGGGGAAGGGGTTTGCGGGGAGCTACTGGGGAGTGGCGGAGGGCTCAGATAGAACGAACGTGTAAGCGTTTCATGAGCCCCCTTCCGTCTGATGGTGGGTCCTGGCGGTTGGCGAACAATCTGAGGAACTCCATCTGTACCCAATTAAGAGCATTAAGAGACATTTACTTTTCCTTATAAAGGACGCACAACAAAACCATCAATAGTAGAAATCATTTCTAATGACAATATCATTCGCAGAAGCTAGCTAGCAGGGTTCCACATTATTATTGTGGACGCCCCCCATAACTTAGGCAACACTAATACAATCAGTGACCTTCACGCTACACAACTGTGTTCAAGCAAGAGGACAGACCTTTTTTTTAAATTTGTGTTGAATTTGTCAAATTCTCCTCCGTGTTCCCCTCTCTATCTGGCCTGATATTCAAAATTACAGGCTTGGAGGTGGTGAAGGGGGGGGGGGGGGATGAAATATGAGAAACCTAAAAATTACACAGGCATATTATTTCATGGTGACCCGTGCCACAGGTCAGGCCTGTTTTGAGTATTGCGTTGATGCTGGGGAAAGCAGTAAATGTTATTTAAAGAGTCAGGGCCATCCCCCACTTGATTAAAACAAACAAACATATTTAGAAATGTAACCTTTAACCTTTTCCCTGCCAGCGGAGACTGGCAGGGGCACCCTGTAGCATAAGTAAGGGGCAGTTGTTCCCCATTCATGTGACATTACATCCGTGTATATTTATTTTCTTGTTTGTCTTCTGGGCAAAAAAATTACCAGAAGTGTCTACTACCATATTACTCAACAGCAATTTTTTGACTGACTTCTAAGAAATTCAGATGTGTGGATGGGAATGTTTAATGTTAAACAGAATTACATATCATTAAAAAATTTTTTTTATGTTTTTCAGACAAAGGGGTAGATGTATGAAGCAGTGATAAGGGAGGAGGCGTGATCCAGTACCTGGTACTTTATCACCGGCCAATCAGCTCCTGACTGTTAAATAACAGGCTGGGTTTAAAAAGCAAAAGTCAGGAGCTGATTGGCCGGTGTAAAAAAGTACCAAGCAATTTATCATTTCTCCTCCCTTATCACTGCTTTATACATCTACCCCAATATTTTGAACAATTTTGCAGACTCGGACACGACAGATGGTAAAATGTTCAAATTGTCCAGTATATACATAATATGTCGCTGACAATGTCCTGCATTTTGGTAGAGAATAAAAGATTTAAAAAAAGTTTTTTTTTTTTAAATGTGAAAAACTTATGTTGACCTGTTCATGTGTCAACCATCGCCATGCTAACCTGTTGTGTGTGTTGACCTTTCGATCATGTTGACCATATTTATGTAAACCATATAATGTTAGTTTGTATATTCTCCCCTTACTTGCGTGGGTTTCCTCCGGGTACTCCAGTTTCCTCCCACAATCCAAAAATATACTTGTAGGTTAATTGGCTCCCAACAAATTAACCCTAGAATGTCTGTTTGTGCGTGTACAGGTGGTAGGGAAGATAGATTGTAAGCTCCACTGGGGCAGGGACTGATGTGAATGTTCAGCTGTACTCTGTAAAGCGCTGCGGAATATGTGTGCGTTATAAAAGAAACTGTTAATAAATAAATAATAATAATGCCGAAATGAATGCAGTGGGAGTTCACTGGCTGTGCGGGATGCCCCTTATCACCTGCTGCTCTGCTCAGCAAGGATTGGTGAATACACGCTGTGTGAGGGGCTGGGGGCATGGCCAGCAGCTCCAAGAGCTGCTGGTCATGCCCCCACAGTGGTAAAATGGGGCGTGGCATTGTGGGAGTGGTGCAACTTGTAGACCACACCCCTTGCCACCAGGCCACATCCCAAACTATGGGCGAACGCCTTTGCCGTGCTGAAGGTTTCCGCCAGGAATGATTCTAAAGTGATAATGACAGATATATATGACCTAGACCATGGGTCTTCAAACTGTGGCCCTCCAGATGTTGTGAAACTACATGCATTGCCACATTTTTTCCTATAAGAGCATGCCAAAACTGTCAGGGCATCTGGAGGGCCACAGTTTGAAGACCCATGACCTAGACAGATTGATCAATCGATCAATATGACAAATATAGAAATATATTGTGACAGATAAGGTGTTGTACCTAAAATGTGGGCAGATTAGGCAGTGCATACAGACCCGTAAGTCAAGGGCTCTGAGCCCAGAGCCAACTCTTCCATGGGGTGGCAATGCATTCAGGAAAATGGCACTGACACAGGTGACAACAAATATTCTGGTATGACAGAATCATTTCTATATTCTGTGCATACACTATATAAAAGTAGATATCACCAGAAACATCTATCTATCTATCTATCTATCTATCTATCTATCTATCTATCTATCTATCTATCTATCGTACACATGCGTATATACTGAGCACATATGAAGACAGATGGATTCAAACCCTGTAGAACAAACTGATTCTCTTCATTTTCATTTAACCCTTTGAAGCATTAATCAAACCGAGCCTAATTACACAAATTAAGACACTAAACAGTGGAAACTTCTAAAAGACTATGCAAAAGCGGCATTTTATACAATTACTTTGTGTAGATGCGAGCTGCAAAGAGCAAAAACATTTCTGGAGTAATGAAAAGGGTCTCGGAAAATTAAATTAACTAGGGGGAGCAGACTGATATGAAACTAAATTAGCATCAAATGCAAATTACAGGGTACTTAATGGTAGAACAGGTGCAGAGAAGGACCCTAAATGAGATGAATGAATAAAACATCCTTTTGCACAAATGTGGAAGCTGACACAAAGTCAATGATATGAATAATGCAGCAACCTTCGCGCGGCTGCTGGGGTCAGCTTTCCTTGACCTATGAAACAGGAAGTGAAATTCGGTCCAAATTTCACTGAGTGGCAACATGATTGTCATTTGCTGGGAAACTGGCAAATAAAAAAAAAAAAAATCTTTAGTAGGCAGTTTTAAAAGGACAGCCGTGTATGTTTACACAGAGCTATCAGCGATGATATAATGTAGAACCTGGGAGAAGCAGAAATCCCTTCTTTTTTAAGATATATTTTGCATTTAGATCAGAGACTGGAGATCAGAGAACAATTACTGCTTTTTCTAAAATTAGGAAAGTTGGCGATCATTTAGTTTAAAAAAGAAAAAAAACAGCGATTTGTTATGTTTATTTTTGTTTACAACATTCATTTGCTTTGTCAAGATGCATGATCCTGTTTAATGATCTTTGTAACCTGTAACTGTTGCTATATCCTGGCACAAAAAAAACCCCAAAATGCCAAATAATATCATTATAATTAATATGCAAAGCATCTCCAATAGCAAAACCAGTTTCCCTATCTTAGTTTTATTTTTAGAATGTCGCTAAACGCTAACCTTTGATAACAGTTTTCTTTAACAAAAAAAAGAACACATTAATTATTGTAGTACTGTGAACATATAAAACATTTATATAAGCTTGCAGCATACTTGTGTAAGAACTGTTTTTCCCTTTCAATTGTTTGTTTACTTTTCATTGATTTGCAATTAGTAGATAGATTTTTTCTTTTTTTTTATGGAACACAGAAAAGAAAGAAAACGTTCTATATGTATATTTCAGTATTTGTTATTGTTAAGATAGACTCAAATGACATTTCAGCTTCCTAATCTTACCTATCTATCTATCTATCTATCTATCTATCTATCTATCTATCTATCTATCTATCTATCTATGTATCTATCATATCTACAGTATCTATTTATCTATCTATAATCTATCTATCTATCTATCTATCTATCTATCTATCTATCTATCAAATCTATCTATCTATCTATCTATCTATCTTATATTCAGTATCTATCTATGTATCTATCATATCTACAGTATCTATTTATTTATCTATCTATCTATCTATCAAATCTATCTATCTATCTATCTTATCTTAAGTATCTATCTATGTATCTATCTATTGTATCTATCATATCTACAGTATCTATCTATCATATCTATCTATCTATCTATCATATCTATCTATCTATCTATCTATCTATCTATCTATCTATCTATCTATCGTATCTACAGTATCTCCCTATCAATCTATCTATCTATCTATCTATCTTATCTTAAGTATCTATCTAAGTATCTATCTATCTATTGTATCTATCATATCTACAGTATCTATTTATCTATCTATCTATCTATCTATCTATCTATCTATCTATTGTATCTACAGTATCTCCCTATCTATCTCCCTATCTCCCTATCTATCTATCTATCTATCTATCTATCTATCATATCTATCTATCATATCTATCTATCTATCTATCTATCTATCGTATCTACAGTATCTCCCTATCAATCTATCTATCTATCTATCTATCTTATCTTAAGTATCTATCTAAGTATCTATCTATCTATTGTATCTATCATATCTACAGTATCTATTTATCTATCTATCTATCTATCTATCTATCTATCTATCTATCTATCTATCTATCTATCTATCTATCTATGGCAACACAAGCCAAATGAGACCAGCCACAGAAGAAGTGTTAGCACACCAGGCAAGCATGCTTTAATGCTGCCAATTGGAAATGTACACTGTAGGAAACCCCAGATAGCCATAAGACACAGAGGCTGGCACTAAAACACGATATGCCATCAATTTAAATACAAAGAAAGTAAAGTTTTCCTTTCCTCTGGAGACTTTGCATAAAAGTTCTGGTTTACACATCTAGTTTATGAACATTATGCAAATGATTAAACACAAACGATGCAGGAGAAGCATTGAGTGTAACAGACTGCAGTTATCCCCCAGGCGCTGCGCCTAAACAGGCAGTGTCAGTATTGCTATGATCCGAGTATATCTTTGCAATAATCATATAGAATTGTGTGTGTTATTATTATTTACTAGCACGGAGGAGGGTAATGAATTCAGTCAGAAAGGTCTTCTCTCAGGTTAAATGAGGTAATGGGAAATTGACAAGGGACCTCTTGAGATGCAATTATACCAAGGTGACCAGACCTCCCCTTTAAGGCTGGATTCTACTGAGCAGGAAATTCTGCATGAATGCACGGGGACGAGGATACATCCGTGGCCTGTATTTCCATGCACTTTCTGCATCAAAGGGATTGTTTGCTTTTCCTGCATGCATATCACAACTGCGTTTATTCTGACAGCTGTATAGCCCCTGGGGCACAGATTTTAGACTATAATGATGTCTATCAAAATAAAACGCTTTACATAAATGTTGCAAAGATTTACTAACTAGGAAGTTTGCAAGGTAAGCAGATAATTCAATCCAGTCCAGTCTGCCTAGAACAGTGATGGCCAACAGGCATCCCTAGAGCCACATGGAGTTGTCCACCTGTGGCCCCAGGTCTTTCTTGCTTTATTGTCAGATCTGTTTGTTACAGCTTGGGTTAGAATGCCTGATTATGGTTTATTGGCGTCTCTTTCTTGATATAAATGTATTATCTCACCATGATATCACTGAGGCTGGGAATGTACTATGCAATATATCGTTCATACAGCCGCAGAACGATTTATTTCATCAGCTCGTTTGCACAATGTTAATGGCATTGTCCTCAGACATCAAATCGGCCCAGCATGTCTGTTTGGGAGAACCGTCAGCTTACCCGTTATGTGACCGCAGAAACCACCGTCAATGACATCACAAACGGGGAGGCAAATATAAATGCCCGTCCAGCTGTGATCTCTGTCAGACAAATCAGGTGCCTGATTGGTAATGGGGCACATTTCTTCTTGTAGCCTAACTTGGTGAAAAGAAATATGCAAAAAGTGTGTGGTTTGGGCGCCCTAAACAGGAGCTTTGAGCTGTGACAGTTTTTAGGCCACAAACTCTCCACCCCACCCCCAGTCCCTATCTGCTCCTACCTCCAATCTCTGTCTTTGGCGCTCCCTCTCTCCTCACCCAGCAAATTTGAAACAGATCAGTGTCCCTGCAAGAATTGCTTTCACTTCCCGTTATGACATCTTTTAGCACAGAAAGCAGTCATTTGGTCGGTCAAGTGGCCTCTAGTGGTCAGTGGCGGTACTGCACCTCATAGAGGTGAGGAGTAGATAGCCATATATATATATATATATATATATATATATATATATATATATATATACAGATAATTATTCAATGATATTAACAAGGGCTTGCCAATCAAGTTTTTCCATTATCTTAATTATCAGCCACAATTAAGATATAATATCAGCTTTTAAATATTTATTATACAGCTTTATTTAAAAAAAAAACACCATAATGTTTATCACTGGCAAGAGAGGATTTAAGAGGCGTCAGCTGAATATTCGGCCCTTATAGCTCTATTTTTTTTTTTAGCCTTCCCAGAATCCGTAAATGTTAACACAATTAGTTGTATCTGGAAAAACCAGGAACCTCAGAACATCTGAATTCAGTTAGGACGTGGAAAGTTGCAGATGCTGTACATTCTTCTCCGTACCTGCCACCATTAGATTGGATTGCCCACCATGGAAATGCTAAAAAGTCCATGGATTGCAACAAAGGCTCTTTTATGAGCCAAGCTTAGCCCCCACAATTTGAAGGTAGGCTGCATTCCTGTAGAAGCATCAGGACAGTAGGAAGGACTGACACAGGCCCACACACAGGCAGGAAAGCAGATTTCACAGAGAAATGTTGTAAGTCATGTCATTCTGAAAGGACTTCAGTGGTGTCACGTAGGGACTTAGCTGCTATGTGTGAGGCCGTGTGATAGGATTACCGCAGGAGATCTCGGTGCAAACCGAAGCGTTGTCGTTTCCATAAATATATCACATTATGAAAAGGACATTAATAAAGGTGTTTGTGGTACACACCCGTCCAGTGCACAGAGGAGCCCAAGTGATATACATTGGTGCTACACAGAGCTGTTGTCAGGTTCTCATCCCCTGAAATACGCCAGTGCCGGCAGGACTGCTTTATTATTACGGTGCCTATTTGGGCATAGCAGGTAGATCAGATACACCTTCCGAACCTGGAACATGCAAGTTTCATTAAAAGGCAATTTAACGTAGATTTATTAAGGCATGCCGCACCAAATAATAACACAAAGCATTATTGTTATTCACATTTCTGACGCCATCTGTGAGCTAAACAAGCACTTGGGAGGTCATTCTGGTTGACTCCCAAAGCTGCGAAATTCTCATCTTTGTGAATCAACTAAATGCCACCTGCACAAACACCCACCCACCGCACGCACGCAGATTTTCCCTACACGCATGCGAATGGATGTTTTGCATAAACATCCATTCGCAGCTTGCTTGTGGGGCAGATATCATTTGATAGTCGCCGACCATCGAATGATTTCTACAGCGCTCACAAATCTAAGTTACTCTCTGCTGACTCAGCTTTGTGGCTCCCTGGTATGGGCAGAGGGAGGTCAGCTGACTTCCGGTGACGTCAGCTGCCCGCAACCACGTCACATGCAAATTACCATGGGAACACCCAGTTGCCACACCCGTTCACACAGATGGCATGCACATGCGCATAAGTGGCATGCACATTCAATCGCTCACCATTACAAATTTGCAAAGTTGAGTGTTGACCAGAATGACATGACCTCCTTGGAGTATCAGATGAGTTGTACGACTTGTAGGTCAGAATCCATGTGGGGCCTTTAATCAGTTTTGAACTTCATAATCCCAATACATTGCAGTGGCGTAGCTACCTTGTGGCAGACCCTGCGGCTGCTTGGGGGAGCAAGCGCCAACGGGGTCTGTCGCAGGCGCCGCCAGTGCTCATCAGGCATCAGAAACAGGGAGGGTGGCTCCAGCGGCGCACGAGCTCCGGGAGCCATTACTGTCACAGGATGCACTGTTGGCCGCAGAAAGTCTCCCTGCGCCTGCCGAGAGCCGCCCGCCCACCACCAACCTCCCGTTGTGTCAGTCTTGTCTGCCGCGGTGCCGCCGGGCTGTTCTACACTGTGTACTGCAGGTAGCTCCTGTCCCCCATTGAGTGTGGAGCCTGCTATAAAATGGTGGGGGGGGGGGGTGTTACGTAGTTACGCCACTGATACACTCGTATGAGAATCAACTCTTTTGGGGTCTCAGAAAACTTTTACTGTGACACCTATGATCCAGCTAACAGAAATAATTGAGCACCGCTGGTCTAAGAGCTCAAGTCCCCCTCCCTTTCCGATGCATTACTATAGATCAGATACAGTTAGTCTTCATTTCACTTTGTTGCTTCAATGCTGCGCAATCATTTATATCAGTTCCCCTTAATGCTGGCGACAGCATATATTTGAATACGGTTTTAAACCGAAAGGGCTCATACATATACGTGCTGAGGAAAACCAAAAAATTAAAGTTAGACGGAACCTAGTGCTTCGACCCCGCTTTAATAGAATGTAAGCAGCGGGCTCATTAGTGCCCTGCAGCACAGTACATTATGCTTAGCAAGAGTTCCCATAGAACGCCATTGTCATGTTACCAAGCACTAGCAGTAACACGTCTCATTGCTGCAGGTAATGTGGAAGTTGAAGCAAAGACGTGACAGAAAGTGCGTGCACGGGTCCAATTGCTTACAGTACATTATGGGGCCGATTCAGTCGCAAGCATGGCGTTGCCTGCTCGGGGCGGAAGGCTGACATCACATGATGTCAGCACCCCTCTGTATTTGTCGATCAGCGATGGGAACAAAAGTCAGTCTTGACTGACCTTTATTACCGAAGGGGTGAAATATCATTTGATGGTCAGTGACCCCGGCTGACGGGACGATATCTGTCAGAGCACGTCAGCTGCCCACCGTGTCTTCGTCCCAATGCTTACAAATAAAAGTCAGTTCCCAATGACTTTCATTTACGTAGCTCGGAGAAATTATTTGAATGATTTATCCTGCAGAGGAGACATGCGAGGGGATGTATTTTCGTTACTCTTCCCCTCGCATGTTAACGAGGGGAATCGTTGGCGATGATGGGGGCGGGTTTTCAGATGGGCGGCGTCTCTGGTGCTTTGCAGCTTACCGAGCTAACCAGAATCAGGGCCTTTGTCGCTCTCCACTTTATCTCTCTAAACTTTGATACATCTTCTCCTCTGAACCATAACTCTCCACTTTATCTCTCTAAGCTTTGATATATCTCCTCCTCTGTACCATTAATCTAAGGTGGGCAGTAGGGTGGCCCCTAAAACGCTGGGATTTCAATCCCGGGATCGGAGTTTCCAATCCCGGGATTTCGGGATTAGACTGTGCATGCGCAGTCTAATGCCGGGCAGCATCCGAGCGGGTGCTCAGCAGCTGCCCAGCTTCTCCCGTCCTGAGCAGTGCGGCTCTGCACAGCGTGTCGATGTCAGAGGTCACGCTGCGCAGGCCACACAACAGCCGCCACCTCCTTCTGTGTGCGGTGTGCACCGCGCTGACATCCTGCCTCCGCCTCCATGAGACCGCCCACTCGCACGCCCTCCCACCCACCCAGGCTGCCTGCATATCTTCCCGGACCCACGTACCATCATCCTGACGCCACCCACCCAGGCTCCATCCTCCGTCTACCTGCACAGGCTCCATCGCCCACCCGTCCAACCACACCGCATCTGTAAGTAAATATGCGCGTGGCTGGGGCGGGTTTTTGTATTTGTATGTTTTTGGATTAGGGAAGCCAATCCCGGGATCGGGCATTTTTCAATCCCGAATTCCGGGATTGAAAAAATGCCCCCTGATTGGCATCCCTAGTGGGCAGCAATTACTTTACAACAAGCACAGCCAGCATGTTGAAGACTAATTATTTCACCATGTCCATTAAGAATTTCAAGGCTTTTCTGCATCATGTTGGATGGGGCCCAGAACCAGCCTCCTCCTGCGGAGGTGTGTGAGCCGCTGGAGAAACGACCTGCTCCTCGCAGTTTATTGTAAAAGTTGGCCTCTGTGAGAAAGTTGTACTTTTGCTAAATGACAGCTCTGAGCAGACAGCTGCTTCTCATTTTAAAATGACCGGATTCTCCCGTCCCCGCAAGTGTAAAAGAAAATAATCTTGCTTCTCCCTGAATAGATGTTTTTCACAGGGTTCAGCGGCGCTGGGTAAGTCAGAGGAGATAATTGAATTCATTCTGCCATATTCTGGGGGCTAAAACTGAGAGTGGAAAACAAATAAATATGTCCCCCCGTCAATATTGCATAAATAACCAATAACAAGCAAGGACAGGGGGGAAGGAAAACGCAAAAAGGAAATTGTGAGGTGTCGCTGGTGCAGGCGGCACAGTTCAGAACATAAACAGCCTAGAAACATGAGGATAATGAGTTAACCCCTCAATGTCTGGACGGCCCTGCTATGCCGTAAGGATGCCGCTGTCACACCAGCAGAGGATTAACATGGGTTGCCGCTTAGAGAAGAACAGTAAGATGGCTGGTTACAACTTACTGTAGCATGATTTGTCAGAGACTGACACAGATGTACAGGCAGATTATCTTTCTGCCGCACTTACTATTGATCCATGAATCACTGCTGCACCTTCCATGACAGAACATTCTATAGAATAAATGCAAAATGCTCCTCATCTCTGTGGTGCGCCAGCAGCCACAATATGGCTCCCAACGGTGCTCCGTTCAGTGGCGCACACACATCAGCATTACACAGCCTCTGCTCCAAGCAGCTCCGTCATTTGGACGGGCTGGTAACAAGTGACTAATATGTTCTAAGAGTGCACACAGAACAGCATAACAAAGCATGCCTCTTACTTGTATGCACGCAGGTGGGAAGATGGGAATGACATCACCCAGTGCCTTGCTCTAATGATCCCGGTTCACATTTAAGGACTGATTCTGAGCCACATGTGGTGCTTATGTTCTTGTACATTGGTGATTTTTATGCAGGTGCCCATTCATCTAAATCTCTAACAAATTGCACGGTGCATATGTCTCATGGTGTCTGTGCACAGAGCTGCAGCCGTGGCACAGCTACTTACCTCACAGTACTTTCCCGCCCTTCCACCCACAGCCCACAGAGACCCATGGTTGGGGGAGTTGGTAGACCTCCTATTACTTGCTGCTGTGAACAGTGAATAGATGCTATGCGGATGTGCAGGTCATCTATTCATTGTATAAAGGGTCTGGAGGTACAGTACGTCCAGTCACTCCCAGATCACTGGGCATATCCTTACAGTGATGGAAAACAGGGGTGAGGCCAGGCAGCCTCATCGATTTCCATGAGGTCTTACCCCACAGCAGTGAGGACCCCTCCCCCTAATTCCCGGCTTCTATGGCAGCAAAGTTGGGAGGTATGTGTATGAGTGTGGATCATTTGTTCGACAGTAATTAGGTCAACAGTCAATAAGTTGATCAATATTGGTCAACACATGAAAAAAGTCAACGTGCATCCGTCAACAGTGAAAAAATGTCCAAACAAGAAAAAGTCAACATGTATAGTCAACACCAGAAAAAGTAAAGTATGTGGAGAACACCATATGTGTACCGCTTCCCCTCCCTGCGTTCGCCATGCTTTGGGCATGGTGCCTCACTGTGCTTGGCACACTATTATATATTCCCTCTATGCCCACTGGAATGGTAACATATGAACAAGTCAGTTTTATAAAAATTATGAAAAAACTGTGTCCACCTTTTTCTGTGTCAACCATTTGGTTAATGAGGTCAATGAGGATAGAGGCACACAGTGCCTCATTACTCTGCTACATCCCTGGCTTCTAGTGCATTGGTGGGATAACTAATGGTCCAGCCCTGTGTGTAGGACTGAAAATCAATAGAGCAATGGACACAGAAATATAGGTAACCCGCGGAACGCATTCCGTATCGGCAACAGGGAATTACATTACATTTCTGTTCCTGTCCCAGTGAGGGATTATGAAGAACTACTTGCTTTTACTCCATGTATTAGAGTACGTAGCGCTACAAAGCTCTGCTACTTATAAATGACATTCTCCTTTTTGGCTCAATGAGGCGGTCACGGAGACACACAATGTTATGAATCCGCTCTCTGTGTTAAACCGCCGTAATGATATCTCCTTCTTATTAACAGCTCCATTCATCTGTAGCGTGTCTCTGTCAGGAGCGCCTTGACAAAGGGTTAATAATGTGTGTAATTTTTCTGTCTGCGCTATCTGCCTCTGCCAGGAAGAAGGAGGCCTGCTGAGTGCAATTTGGGAGGCCTCTCCATTAAACTGATTAGTGCTTAGGGGAGGCAGCTTATCAGGGAATAAAGACAAAACTGCCTCGCTTGTAGCGATAGACGGAGCATGCAGGGTCCTGGCCTGACACTTACAATCACACATGCTGCCACAATAGGAACGTGGCCCTATAAGCATGTATGGTGCACAGCTGGCTGTGAGGGGCAGTGCAGACTCTGACCTGCACAATTATACATATACTTGCTGCTGTACAGAGGAAGCTCTAGGGCCCTTGTCAGAAATTAATCAAGTCAAATGCTGAGGAATTCTTTCCAGTTAATAAGTGTCAACATATCTCAGTACGCAAGGTCAGTAGTGTTGAGTATTTCAAACAAAGTGGCTATATATTTAGAGCAAATACTTTTTAAAGAGTATGCGAGAATGATTCATAAATATACAGTATATAAATCACTACTTTTTATTGTTTTTGGCATAAAAAAATCCAGCAGCATCATTCATTGGCAAATGCGATATGGGGCAAAGTATAGGCAAGCAACAAGCACAGACAGGAGGAAGCCAAAATCAGGCTTGCCTACCTTCCCGGATCGGAATCAGGTCCGCCTCCCAGCCCCCCCGGGAAGGTGGGCAAGTTTCCAGCTTGCTGGCCCACACCTCCCTTCCTCGCTTATTCAATTATCACAAATTGGGGGGTCCGCGGAGAGGGGGCGGCATTTTGCATCATTTAAGCCCGCCCCCTCTCCGTCACAGAGGTTTATGGCATGGGGCGGGGCCACGTGATATCAGCTTTGTCCCCGCCCCTCTGACGTGTTGCCTCTCCGGGCTTATCCTGGAGAGGTGAAAATAAAAGTAGGCAAGTATGGCCAAAATTAAGGACATGTAAGAGGCATCAATGTGACATTAGCATCACAGTGTGTATAATAGTGTATGTAATACATAATAGGTAAGATATATAACAAAAAGCACTGTGCATACTACAGTACATATCTCCTAACTTTGTTGGTATAATATTCTAGCATGAAAGGAAGGCGAACAAAAATGTTTACCACAGACATTAAAGACCAGCACATAGCACAGGTTGGTCTCCACACCAGACATAGCTCAGCAGGATTCAGAAACACACCGCTCAGGTTGGACACAGGATGCCCTGCAGTGGATAGCCGTTTCCGGAAGCTCCCATCTGCAGGCTTACGCTTTTGGTTGGAGCAACTTGTTTGCCTTTAGCAAAATATCAATTTTGTTAACGACAAAACCAGAGAATGTCAAGACGGAAAAAATATTTTCCCGCCCGATACTCTGTGTTTTGAACTAAACCAAATTGCTGTTTTATACCTCACTGAAATGCAGTTTTGCTGTTTGATACACCAGGTCCTGAATGACAAAGAAAAAATTGCGATTTTTCTGCCTTTTCTCGTAGACCCGTTTTATTCTCACACACCACAAGATGTTACTTCTCAATGTGAAGTAGATAGTAATCTTGTTTTGGTTTCCGATAAAAGCAAAATAAAAAGTCAAATACTTCCATTACAAGAAGAAAGAAACAAAATGCATCCTTTGTATATTTTTGGCCCAATAATTTGCATAAAATGTGTGCGCCGCAAGCCAAAACCAATAACACTGTAAAAACCAGAAAACACCCCAGAAAAAGAGGTTATGAGAACAGCACGGATCCCTCGCTGCCTGTCTAGAACCTAATAAGTTATACATGAGCGCAGATACTAGTAAAAATCAACAACAAACAAACAGACTGAAATGTTTTTACTCGGAGTTTATATGTGAGAATTAGTTTAATCATCTCTTAATGTGCAGTGTTTTTGTTACCTTAGTTATGTGCTAATGCGGATCATGAAGGGTTTTCGCTGGTATAATGATGGGGTATGTGTAATGTAACAGATCGTCTGTAAATAAGAAGCACTTAAGACATAAGCAAATGATCTTATTTGCTTCCTCCTGCGCTGTCTGAATACATCTGCTGGAGATGAGAGCATTATTTACCGGAATACATAAAGTAAAAAGTCAGAGGAGAAAGGAAGGCGTATCGCTTACAGCTTGTATGTTCTGTTACAGCAACACTGCCATCTACATACTTCAAAAAGCAGAGTTATGTGAGGGCACCGTGCACAAAACTCTTCCATCTATACAGTTGTAGGTCTGTTTGAGCTGGAACGCTCCCAGAATGTGCCTGTGACAGGTTTAGGAGAAACCACTTGCAGAAAGGCGGTGAATGGGGATCAGGCACAGGGGAACGAGGTGTAAAAAGGGAAATTGGGAACAGAAATAATGAACAAAGGTGGATGGAGTGATTGAGTAAGTAAAAGATGCAGTTGGTGAGAAGAGGAGAAGTGACAGAAGATGTGGATGGAGTGAGCTGAGGAAAATACACAGCAGATGGTAGAAGTTCAGGACCTTGAAATTTTAGTGAATCTGTCACCAGAGTGCAATGCGTGAAACGGAGGCCAGCATTTTGTGAGCGGGGCTTATATTTATTAGAGCAGAGCCCAACTCGCTCATTTACATAGTGATCAACAGGCAGTGGCATAAACTCCAATGTGGCCACATGCCTGATAAAGGACTTTGAAAAAAAAAAAAAAAATGAAAAACCCATGCCAACCGGTTCTTGTGTTGACCTTTTGTAAATTTCGACCTTTTCTATGTTGTCCTTTTGATGCTGACCTAATGGGTTGGGACATAGACATTGGTGGTATTCAATCTAGGATTTTGGCTGTCAGAAAGTCCCGACAGTCGGAATCCCGGACATTTTCTGATCCGACACTAACACTACAATCGGAATTCAATGTTCCGACTAGTCCGGATTGTTGGAAAACGGACGTGAACTCGAAAATCCACGGCCGTTTCTGACAAAACAGAGCTGATTTTTTTTTTTTATGTCTGATCTTACGCCCTTCAATGCTGTCATTAATGGCAGCAGTGAATAGGTGAGTGCTGGTATTTACTCTGTCGGGATATATCCACACAGATTAAATACCCCCCATAGCTAAACCACACTCAGGAGTGACGTTGCATACTTCTCCATTTGGACACAGCCATCGCCAGCCTATATGCAATTCCTATGGGAAAACAACCCAATGCTGGCTAGGAGGTTATAAAAAGATAGTAACCAACACGGAAGGAAGATAGATAAAGTGCAAAAAAGTCAAATACAGTTCAATTATGATCAAAAATACTTCAAGAGAAATCCCCAAAAAAGTGTATGTGCCGTAAATGTTAACTTTACTCATCCTCCAAGAGCTAGATGCCATAAGTACAGTTTTAGGCTCCTTAACTTCAGTGCATGGCTCCGAGGATTTGCCCACACCTGGGTACCACTCCAATAACAGTATGGTACCTATGCCTCCCGATCTGCAAACAGACAGCAAGACACACTTACAAAAAAAAAAAATGGAGCGCTGAGTTTGAAAACCCAAGTGAGCTCTTGTCATGAAGATGGAAGATCAATAAGCAGCGCATACAGAGGAAGGATTAGGGACAAAATGCATCAGAGAAGCTTAACTTCAAATGCGTCCTCAATCTTTCTTTCCTCTTCATCTATAGAAGAG
This sequence comes from Crinia signifera, assembly GCF_055691185.1. Taxonomy (NCBI): domain Eukaryota; kingdom Metazoa; phylum Chordata; class Amphibia; order Anura; family Myobatrachidae; genus Crinia; species Crinia signifera. The sequence continues at coordinate 45,717,255 of NC_139220.1, read as the reverse complement.
AAGATCTCTCTGCTGGATGTGGATCTCCAAGCAATTCTCTCCTGTGAAGTTTCAGGCAAACAAATTGTTTTCAAGGTCCCACTTAGCATTATAATTTGGAATGGTAATTTCGTTAATGCGCTCAGAAAAAAAAGGGTGAAAAAACCCCCCTCAAAACAACCAAAACAACTTTGCAACATAGATAAGAGTTTTTTTATCACGTTAACTTTTTATTTGCTAAGGGACTGTGCAAGACAAGCCATGTCACGTCTACTGGGTGAAAAGTTGACTATCAGACATAAACTGCCTTTCGAGATCACTTGCTAAAGAAAATAGTGCGGAATATGAAAATGCTATTACATTTCTGGTTCTCCAGGATGCAAATTTTCCAGTGTGCATGCAAATTGTGCATGACGCTCTAAGAGAGCCACTATAAGCGCCAGTGCAGATGCATTCACATTCCAGCTCAGAGTCCTGGACATTTACATTACTGGGTGAGATGTAAAAGGGTACAATTTTTAGAAATGTGTGATTTTTGAGGGTCAAAAACGCCCAAAATCACATTTCCGATATAGTGCAATTTTTTTGCTGACTTCACACCCTAATACAGATGGAGCGCGAGTCAGCCAACCTGGCTCCACCTGACGGGGATGCGTGAGGGTTTCACATGCTCGCACGTCCCTGGCAGCACGGCGGTTGGGAGCGGATTCTCTGCCCGTCTGCGCTTCAGGGAGATGGGCAGGGTTAATGGGGGCTATGGCCAGCGACGGGGCAGCAGCAGGGAGCTGGCAGAGGGCAGAACGGGGCGTGCGCGCGTCTCGTGCGTGCGCACGCCCCCTTCTGTCCGATAGAGGAACACGGTGGTTGGCGATGCTATTGCCAGGAGCAGCTCAAATGACAGCTGCTCCATCTGTACATCTCTTCCCATTGGTGTCAGCAGTGGAGCCCCCAGTTTTCATTTGGGGAGTGGGGTAAATTGCAAACAAAAATACATGAGGTTCTGCTTTCATTATTGTACCAATTCTCAGATACTTTCCAGGAATAATCCGGTCACTTTTACAGGACGTAATAATAATAATATACATCATTTTGGTCACACTAACACGACACAAGAGCAAACTCTGGAATCTCTGGAAAACTGGAAGGAATATAGTGCAGAATAAATATTCACAGCTTTCCATGCCAAGCCACCAATATGGATGTCATTTTCATGTTAACCCTGCATACTATATGAACTATTTGAGACGTGCTTTATGTACCTCCTAATTCTATTTGGGAAAATGCTTATGTTGATTATATGTTATTATGATCAAAACCTCGCCTAAAGCGGGGTTCCATAATATTTTCTTGCTAAGCACCTCCTTGCACCTGTAACTATTGACTTAGTACTCCCTTGTATGGATGTGAAATCAATACTCACTTCAAGCTATAAATTTGTATCAATTACCCCACACTGAAGGGTATTTACCAGCACTGCTCAATGGTGCAAATCTGCACTAAAACCATAGTAAAAAATTAGAAATGACCTGTGATCTGTCTATTGCATGCTGGGAAATCACATGTGTGATTGTTCTCTGTTAATGCAGGTTTGGAGATAACATTCTATGACTATAAATGTTATGAATCCTACAAAAAAACACTTTTTGGTCAGGTTCAATTATCCACGAACTTGTGGATTTAAAAAAAGATATGGCATATGGTGGGAGGGCACAGAGCCAACAGAAGTTCGAAACCCTGTGTTTTTGTGAGTTAAGGTGCATACAGACTGTACAATTTTTTTGACCAATTTCGTTCATTTTGGCCGTTCTGAATGATATTGGTGAAAATCATTGTTTATGCAACGAATGACGAATGATGATGCGCATACCCGCCAGTTGTTCATCAAGGTTGTTCGTCAACTGTGCATGCAGCTCAATTTTGATATCTTTAAAAAAAAAGCCTATAAACTGTAGCTAGATCTTTGGTCTTACATCTTCCATCAACATCTTTCGTTCAGGACACTGGGTTCAGGGGAAATTGGTCATCAATGTCTTTCAACAAAATTGGTCAAAAGATTGTACAGTGTGTATGCACCTTTACAATACAGGCTGATAAGAAGCAAGAGGGCCCTGCTTGTCAACGTACAATCTATGGCTCAAATAAGTAAATCAATAGATGGCGTGTAACATGGGCACAGCATAAAGTAGCACACAGGTGGTGTTAATCAGTCAAGTTTTGAGCCACTTATTATTAAATGCACTCTTCATACATAATTAAATGATGTTTCTTATTTTCAAGTAGCACTGCATATTAAATCTTAGCTTATTTCCCATGTTTGGGGCATTACATTGGAGGCATTGGTGTACGCGGATGACCAAAATATATCTTTATCCTGTCTTATCCAAAACTAAAATGACATTAACTTAGGTGCTGTGCCTTATGCCTATTGAATTGACAAGCCGTCTTTCCATCCATAATGGCCCACAAAGATGGCCGCCTCTCCAGCAATGATGACATACAAAAAGTTTGATGGAAAATAAATCTTTCCCGCAAAGTTGGAAACTGGTCAGACACCTTGAAGAGGCACTACAAAACTGCTCTTTTACCTTGCCCATTGTGTCTGAGCCTTATATCCTTGCTATGGCATCTAAACGGTTAAAGAAAACAATAAAAGACGAAGGGGAGCCAGAGAATGGGTAGGATTTGCTGGCGTTTACTTTTAATCTATGGTGCTTTGGCTCTGTAGCTTATCAGACCTATGTCAGCTTCTTTTTCCTCTTTTATAGTCGACGCATCGCCCCCCATGCTGCTGCTGGGGGAACGGGACCCAAGTGTCTGTCAGCTTTTTGTCAGGGGAGAAAAGAGAGAAGAAAGAGGATCGGAACAAGAGGCAAAGCAAAGCTAAGAAGAATCTATTAGATGTCACCGGTCTTTTGTATCCGTGTCAATGATTCAGGATTAGAGTGTTTGAAATAATCTTATTGAGAGGAATCAAAGGAAACAGAGAGACGAGGCAGCCTCCACAGCATATGGTAACTGCCTGGACAATATCTTGTTAAGGATGTGTGCCCTGGCACCATTACCTCCATCTATTATACCCAGCCATTCACCAACTCATAGGTGCTACTGACACACACACACACAAAAGTTCCTCATAAGAATGACGGAGAGGAAATTGTTCTTCCTATGAATCACTACATAATGGAAGGCATTGCAAAGTCTCTGACTTCCACAGTTGGGGTGAACAATGAAGACACAATATCCAGAAACCTATATTTCACAGGAGATATACAGTATGTGACATTGTGGGGCCCCAGCTTGTGCCACAGGGTCCATGAACAGGAATCTGCTGCCCAAAAGCTGCAACCCCCAGCTAGGTCCTAACAGGCCTTAATAGCGAACAAGAGTCCAGTTCTTTATGCTTGTAATTATTTAGTAAATTGCAAACCTACAGTAAACTAATTTTATTAAGTATCACATTGCAGTGGCATGCCGAGAGGAGCCCATCGAGGAGACTTTGAGCTGTGCTTTGGGGGGGGGGGGGGGGGACATCATCAAGCCCTGCCCCCTCGGTTTTTTAACTTTAGCTGCTAAATAGGCATTTCTGGGTGGCCATAAAAAAATCTGGGTGGCCATATTTAAATGTCCATCCATTTGGAATCTTATACCTTTTATTGAAATCTACAAATATGTGGGGACTCTGAAACAGCTATGGCAATCAATAAAAGTGGGGCACACTGCTCATGGGGCATGAACTCATGGCATGCCCTTATATCTCTACACTCCAGGTGGCTGAATAGAGCACCAGGAGGTGGAGTTGCGTGTACAGCCCCTGTCTCAGTGTGAGGGGAGGCAGAGCTGAATGGCCATTTTAAAACATGACCGGCCCATCTGGCCACAAACCCTTCTGGCAGAAGAGCCATATGGCCAGGCCAGTGCTGATCACAACACTCTGATATAGGATGCTGCTTATTTAATCGATAGTCACATTTTTATAATGGAGCAGATAGTTCTGATAGTAGTTATGGCATGGGTGGCCAAACTGGTCCTCTAGATCGACCAATTGTCCATGTTTTCCAGGCCACCTATGGATCTGTAGAATGTGTTGGTTAGGAATGAATACAGCACATTTGAAAATGTGACTGTGAAACCCCTTTTTCGAGATTTTGTACCTGGGTGCGAACTCTTTCCCACTAGCAGCCTAACCTGGCATAAAGCCGGAAGGGTGACATAATCGGGTGGTGAGGTGGGGCGGTGTTGTTAGATGAGAGCATCTCCCAGCGGCGGTACTCGCCCATGGGAACGCCCAGCGTTTCATGTGCGTTCCCATGAAAATCACTGGTGACGTGGGCGCCGGGGGCGGACAGCTGGCATCACCGAATGTCAGCTGCCCACCCATTTCCTCCCGAATGTGCATGCATATCTGAGTGATCTGAGAGTCACTTTTGATATGCGTGCAAAAGATGTGGGAGGTTCCCCCTGGCCTGTGAATTGATGTTTATGTAAAACATCCATTCGCATGCCGGGCGAACGAACCCGCCGTGCGAAGGTGGGGCAGGTGTACCACCATTCCCAGGGCGGGTTCTGGTGGACTCGCAAGGGTGCGAATTCGCATCTGACCGAGTCAACCAGAATAACCCCCTTAATCCGGAGAGATTTCTGCCACATGGTGTTATAAGACGTACTTTTTCGAATGCTTCCATGTAGAATTAGTCTGGCAGCCATATCACCTGGAGCAATGCGAATATAATGTCAATGATAAGTCAGAACTTGTGATCGCTACACCACCATGGCCGAAACAGATAGTCTGAGCGTCGTCACGGGAACAATAAAATAAAATACAAACACTGGTTTCTACCTTAATACTTTAATGCATGAAGGAAATGACTGTGCTGATGTACTCTCTCTCCAGCTATCGACTGATTGAAACGTACCACCTAAACCGGCATCTATACACCTGAAGCATCTTTATCCTGACAGGACAAAGCCTGGAAAACAGAATTTACACCGTTCTACTTTCTGCAATGCCGTCTTATTCTGCAAACCTAATTAGCAAACTCACTCATTAGTCTTCTAGAAAAATTAGCACAGCTTATGCTAATTACTCCTGTAAAATTTAATAAACTCTTTGAAATAGGGATAGACTAATGAGGTTTTATTTATTGAACTAAAATAACTGTGAGGAAAAAGGTTAGGACACAGGGATACCCATTGTAGTAATAAAACCACAATTTATTCCATTCCCGCATAGGAATTTTATAGCTGTGCTTTTAAATTCAAATATGAGTTACAATTCGGATGTTAAATCAATCCTGATCTTAATTTAAAAGAAGAAACCCCCCCCCCCCCCCCCCTCCTAGCCATGATTTGCTGCTCGGAATAACTTCTTGCTTTTAATGGGAGTAGTGAATTTGTGTCACGGAAATCGTTCCTTTTAAATGACATCATTGAATCATTAGACGGCATTTGCCTTCTCAGAAATCAGAGGGGCACATTCACAGCACCCTTGGACGCTACAGAAACACACAATAAGGGTTCACAGGAGACGTCGAAAAAGTTGACCTCTCGCCAAGTCAGCGAGAGAGACGTTACATGCCCGAAAAGGTGTTTGGAAATTTCACACCTCTTAAATACTCGGCACTGATACAAGGACATCCTAAAAGTGCAACAGAGGATTTGGTGGACTAGAGATAGAAGATTAGGATGCTGAGACGTACAAAGGGCCTGATTCAGAGCTGCTTGCTACGCTGCATATATTAGCATACTAGTGGATGTGTTCACTTACGCATCACTCGCAAGAGGCCGCAAGGAAGAGAAATCGTTTCAAGCTCGCTCATCACCAAATGATGTTTCCACTGTTTGGACTGACTTCCCGACGAAGTTTGGGGCGGACACTGACATCATGTGACATAAGCCGCCCACCTCGAGCAGGCATAGGCACATCTGCATTCGCAGGAGTATGCCTGGCTTTTCTATGGGCACGCCCATAAAACGCTGGGCGTTCCCATGCCCCTGCCCCATGCTCACTCCCTTCCCGGCTGCTATTGAGTGTATGAAAGGCGTTCACTCCAGGGTTTGTACATGCACATATTTACGCATGCGCAAACCCCAAACTTCGGCCGGGGTAGTGAATTCAGCCTCCACCGAACGGGTGTGAATCTCCCCCACAGTACAATGCCAAGTCCGGTCTTCAAGGTAACACCAATTTTTTACACAATGAAATGGGGATCATTTAACTTGGTGCAATGTGCACTAATGCAATGTAACCCGTAGCAACTCATCTGGCTGCAGATTACACTGCTTCGGTGATGGTGGAAAGGTGGCCCTGTAAGCCTTCACCGGGTCCACAGCACCTTCCTGCTTGCTTGTCATAGCTTCCACCACGTGCTTACAGTGCATTTATGTATTTCATTAAATGTATCAATAATGTATCACACAGATTAAGGGCAGTGTGCTATGATGCATCTATTTTATTTCTAGTTACAGGTTACTATGCTGCGTACAACAGGTTTCTATTCTATGTACAACAGGCTAATATGCTATGTACAACAGGTTACTATGTTATGTACAACAGGTTACTATTCTATGTACAACAGGTTACTATTCTATGTACAACAGGTTACTATACTATGTACAACAGGCTACTATGCCATGTACAACAGGTTACTATGCTACATACAACAGGCTACTGTGCTATGTACAACAGGCTACTATGCCATGTACAACAGGTTACTATGCTACATACAACAGGCTACTGTGCTATGTACAACAGGCTACTATGCCATGTACAACAGGTTACTATGCTACATACAACAGGCTACTGTGCTATGTACAACAGGCTACTATGCCATGTACAACAGGTTACTATGCTACATACAACAGGCTACTGTGCTATGTACAACAGGCTACTATGCCATGTACAACAGGTTACTATGCTACATACAACAGGCTACTGTGCTATGTACAACAGGCTACTATGCCATGTACAACAGGTTACTATGCTACATACAACAGGTTACTATGCTATGTACAACAGGCTACTATGCCATGTACAACAGGTTACTATGCTACATACAACAGGCTACTGTGCTATGTACAACAGGCTACTATGCTACGTACAACAGGCTACTATGCTATGTACAACATGCTACTATGCCATGTACAACAGGCTACTATGTTATGTACAACAGGCTACTATGTTATGTACAACAGGTTACTATGCTACGTAAAACAGGCTACTGTGCTATGTACAACAGGTTACTATGCTACGTTCAACAGGTTAATATGCTATGTACAACAGGTTACTATGCTATGTACAACAGGCTACTGTGCTACAGTATGTACAACAGGTTACTATGCTACGTGCAACAGGCTACTGTGCTACAGTATGTACAACAGGTTACTATGCTACATACAACAGGCTAATATGCTATGTACAACAGATTACTATGCTATGTACAACAGGTTACAATGCTACTTAGTTTTAGATAAACTACGTAGCTTAAGCTGGGTACACACATGACCGACATGCCGGCTGACCAAGCAGCCAACCTAGGTAAATATACACACTTATCGATCGCCACCTTAATATGTCGGTCAGGACACCCCGCTGGGCAGGCATTTGAATTTGCTCGCCCAGCTCAGACATCAGCCCCCAGCAGCAAGTCCTCTGACTGCCTGTACATACAGCCAGCTGTGCAATATATCTGAAGATATAAAGACCATCGACTGCTGCACAATGTAATTCACATACCAACTCGCACTTTTACCGAAGCACTTTTTTCATATGTACAATCTCTTTTTGGAAACTATTGAAAATAGATATCAATTTGGGTGCTGGATAAGTCAGTGACAGTCAGGATTCGGATGGTTCTTTGTACGTCATCAGAATCCCAACTGTTACAAGTTCGACAATCAGGATCCCAACTTACAAAGGCTTTTATCCCTCATGAAAAAAGTCATACAGTAGTCTATGGAGTTATAAATTAAGAAAGTGGTCTTGTTTACCATCCCCTGATTGGTCACTAAGGTTAAGCTGTATAGTATCTGTTCCTTTTTTCACACCACAATAAAAGTGGCAGTTTTGTGTGAACACCCAGAGGCTTACATACAACATCCTGTTCTAATCATCTGAAAATGAGATATTTTCTTACTATGAAAAAAGTAAAATGAACTAGGCTGCCACATATCGTAACCCACTGGTTGATGTCCTACAATCAGTGCTGGGCGCCTAACCAGTGGCTCCAAATTTATAGGTACCGCGTATGATTCATTGTATAACACTGTAGGAGGGTTCTGCTAAAGAAGGTTGTGAAACTATGTTATGACTGCCATTTTGTTTATGGATACACACATCACTCAATTGAATAATCAGGGTTTTAGACAAGACTGTTCCAGTTCTAATTAACAATGAAAATGGTTCTGCTTGTATTAAATATTTAACTTTCTAAAATATATATACCTTTGAAGATCTCAAGTGAAAAAAAGATTGTTGAGGAATTACCTAGGCCTGGGCTTCTATGAGGATCAAGGATATGTGGTTTTTAGAGTTCTGCACACATCATTGGATTGATGCCCTTTTATTTCTGGGCAGGGGTCCACTGTGTGTTTATTTGCACCAGTGGGGGTGCTATCCCAAACGTTTGCGAATGGAGAAAAGAGAAGAAAAAGGGTTTGTATTGGATGCACTCCTTACAGTTGATCGGATAATTTTTGGTAAATTTATTTTTTATTTAAAAAGTGGGAGCTCCTTTTATCTTTATTTGGTATATGATTGACTCCATAAGGAGCTCCCAATTTTTAAATAAAAAAGGAATTTACCAAACATTATCCGATCAACTGTAAGGAGTGCATCCAATACAAACCCTTTTTCTTCTCTTTTCTTCTATGAGGATCCCAAGGCAAGGCCTTTGCCAATGAGCAGGTTAGAATAGCATCATCCCTTTCACACACCTCTATGCTGGGCTATGCCCCCTCTCTAACAATGAAACCTGCCAAATATCTCAGTGGATACACATTTATAATAAAGTAAATAAATATATGCGAGAGCATGAACAAATGTTGCGCGTCTTTTATAACTGCTCCAATGGTTTGTCTAACACACAGTCCATATGTCAACACAAATATCCCTTCTCTCTCTCTCTCTCTCTCTCTCTCTCTCTCTCTCTCTCTCTCTCTCATTATTTATAAAATGATTTATGTGCAGTTGTGCCGTTTGATGTCATGATGTCACTGATGCACCAGCGCAATGTGGGATTGGGACCGGGACTGCCTCAAAACATGGATGCGGTAGATGCCAGGGGGCGCTGTGGACACCTGAGGACTAGGTGAGTATGAAAAAAACAAAAGATAGTCTGAAATCCGGAATAATCCCCTATCCAAAATGCTCCTGGTCCCGAGCATTTTGGATAAGGGATAACTCAAACTGTATAATGTGCCAATCATTGATATCATTTTGGGTGCCTTCTGGTGAAAATAAAGCACTGCCAAAAGCTGATTTTATCTGATCTTTTATCTCTTCTTGTCTTTAGGTGTATATTGATAATCTTTATCAAGTGAACTTGAAAAGAAACTAAAAGCTGCGCAGCCTTGTATTAGCAGTAACTTGGTTTCAACAAACCTTAGTTGGCAGCCTACAGAACTGCCCAACCACCAACACATTCTTGGAACAATTAAACGTAACTGCTGTAGACAAGATGGTAAAATTGCTTTATTTTAACCATAAGGCATCAATTAAAATAAATGATTTGTTCAAACACCAACACATATATTACATATAAATATTACAAATAATTATCTGCACAGATAGATGAATAAATAAATAATAATAATTATTATTATTAAATTAGAACTAGTACTGATATATTTTTAATGGCAATTAAAAATCAAAAAACTAATGCATCACTGGAAGAAGGAAAATGAAAATGTATTATTGGACCAGTAATTGTTACCTTGTCTAAAAGTATTATAGTATTTGACATAATCTTAAAAAATAATAAAACTATCACCAAATGGAAAAAAAATTAACAAGCTGAATCACTTTGCTACTTGTATAAAAGACTGCATATTTTAAAAACTAACAATTTCACGCCCTAGTGATCCATGCCTCTTTACTGTCAGTCCTTGTTAATGCTCTGTGCACTTTCTACACTCCAAGGAGGGTTAATACATAGAGGTCTATAATGAGAACAGGACAGTGCTACGAGATATCCAATTACGTAAACCCTAACTAAAAAGCGAGAAAGCCTAATACAGGAACTATTAGCTGCCCAGAGTAAAACAAGGAAAGGAAGAGAGGGGAAAAAAATAATAATAAACAAGCAAGGAACGGAAATAATATGTGGTAAATGTGCTGCGATATAAATAAAAGGAAAAAAAAAGTTTAAGATCGGAACCATAAACTATGAACATAAATCATTTATTGTAGGAGACAATCGCTAATATGAGAGATAGATAAATGTATTTTTTGAATTGATATATACAATTAATTAGGTCCTTAGTATAAAGGACACACCATAGGGGTATTTGATAAGCATTTACTAAAGGGACACGTGTTAAACAAACATTGGAAAAATCCTGATATGGAAAATAGATAAATATATATTTTGAGACATTTAAATAGTTATTAAATTATTTTATTACAAAATATTTACTGTGCTCCCAACTCAGTCCCACAGATATAGCACAGCTTGCATAGTGGTCAGCATCATTGCCTCACAGCACTGTGGTCTTGGGTTTGAATCCCCCCAAGGCTGTCTGGATATCCTCCCTAATTCAAACGCTTATTGGCATGGGCATGTTAAATAGTCATACTTATCGAATTTCTGGCTGCCCCATGTGGGTGAGTGGTGTGGTACTTCATCATGGCCCCGCTCCCTGGCTTTTCAGTGCCTATATTACCCTCATTGTATAGTGAAGGAAGTTGGCTACGATGACGCATTTCAGCACAAATAGCGCCATCTGCATTTCTGGACCGCCCACTTTCGAGGATGGCTGACGGGGTGGTGCGGGAGGCTACAAGGGGGTGAGACTGGCTCTGGAAGCCTTGCCTATGTTTCCAGGGGGCGGGAGCACCACCAAATATTTGGCCAATCCTGTAGAGTAGGCAAGAATGTGATTACGCTTTGAAAAAACAAAAACTGTAGTGTAAATGTGTGTACATGTGGCAGGGAATATAGACTGTAAGCTCCACTGGGGAAAGGACTAATGTGAATAATCAAATATTCTCTTTAAAACACTATATATGTATATGTTTGTGTGTGTGTGTATGAAATGCCCCCCCCCCCCCTCAATATATATACAGAGTAAGGGAGCATTGCAGCTCAGATATGTATTTGTATGTTTATATATATATATATATATATATATATATATATATATAGTCACAGCTATACAAATGCATGTTCATTGTCAGACTCAACAGCATTTCTTCCGATATACAACATTTTTTTGGCAATCCCAGAAACCCTTAAAATAAGTTTTAAAGTATTCTACTGGGGATAAAACAGACCAGCAACAATAGAAAGCGTGTTAATGTAACATAAGAACCACACACAAACACAAACACACACACACACAAACACACATATGTTTAAATAGGCATAAACTGGTTCTGCTTCCAGTTGACGCCGTTTCCTCTGGGGAGTCTTTGGCAGATTAGTTCCTTGCACATACCATTCCCACTCGATGACAGACACATTCCACAAACCTACAAGACTATTGGGTGAAACGTAAATAATCTAAGGACAAGCCCACTCTGCATCTTACCCTGTAATTATTCTGCGCAGATTCATGAATATAGAAGTCCACAAACTAATTTACAATGTATTTATTAAGGAAAGAGTTGTCAGTGTCAATTGCTGCTAATTAATTGCCAACATCTAATTCAATGTGGCTACTAAGAGAAAAAATGGAAATTTCTTTGCAAGGTGCCTGGTCTCTTTAATAACCGAGAAATGCATCAAGGTAACTCCTGCTTCTGGGGGGAGCAACATATTACGTTAATTGTACTTTTTTTTTTCCTGGTCTCCGTGAATACAGTACTACAACAATATAAATGTAGGCACAATGTAGCCACCATATAACAAAAACATAGAAAACAAAAACATCTGTTCTGTTGTACTGTTGATATTTCTCATTAATGTGGGATGTTTAGGTCAAAGCGCTGTAGCCAACTTCTGGCATATGGTATACAATATTACAGATTTAATTGAATACATACATTAAACATATGTATTTATCGGCAAACACACCAGTTTCCGGGATTCTCAGACGCCTTTAACAATTTGACTGAACGCAAAGGCCCAAAACCTATTGTTCAGTGTTCACCACCCCTCCCTCCAGAGCTCCATATCTCCATGTATACACAGGCGACCAGCAGGTAGGTCCACCATGATTGACTGGCCATGCTGGCAGTTGTTTGTGAAGACATACCCATCCATTCATGAATGACCCTGCAACAAAGGCTGTATGAGTGCACCATGCTAGGGTGTAAGAATCAACGGGGGGGGGGGGGGATGACGACCTGGAATAGAATAGTCCTGACCGCACACACCGCAGGAAGACAGGTCACCATTTCTATGGTCGGTCTCTCGTCTACAACATATTGTATCATCCTACATTTGTAGCAACTCTTTATACGGCATTCAAAACACACTTTTACATTCCGAGCAAATCACACAATGCAAGTAGTCTTCTTCCACCTCTAAGAAACATTTTAGTCCAAGGTAAAAAGCAGACAAAGAAAATAGTGAAAAAGAATTTCTCTCCTCAAACGTAAAGAATGGCTTCAAAACACAGCATTCAATTCAGCTAAGCCCGGTAGATAAAATATATGAATAAATACAAAGTAAAAACAAAACTGCAATACACAATAAATATAAACTTCAACAATATTTTTTTCTTAAATGGGCACCTATGATGCTGCTTTCCCACTGCAGACCCGTTTAAGTTTACAGGTAATCTTAAATGGTATTTAGCATTCCCACTGCAGCAGATTACAGTTTCAAATGCCATTTAAGTACCATTCCCATTGCAGGTAAAACGTTTTAGCTCTTCAAAACGTTTTTACAGCACACTACACTACACAGGCAACAACCAATCAGTGGAATTGTTGCCTGTTAACAGTAAGGATGCATTCCCATAGCATCATTGGTGCCCAGTGGTGCTAAATAGATTGCTGGCATGTGCCAGCAATCTATATATTTCTGGCTTAGGATTCTCATTGGTGCCCAGTGGTTCCAGAAATATATAGATTGCTGGCATGTGCCAGCAATCTATATATTACTGGCTTACGATTCTCATTGGTGCCCAGTGGATCCAGAAATATATAGATTGCTGGCATGTGCCAGCAATCTATATATTACTGGCTTAGGATTTTCATTGGTGCCCAGTGGATCCAGAAATATATAGATTGCTGGCATGTGCCAGCAATCTATATATTACTGGCTTAGGATTTTCATTGGTGCCCAGTGGATCCAGAAATATATAGATTGCTGGCATGTGCCAGCAATCTATATATTACTGGCTTACAAAATCAGACATTGGTGGCCAGTGCTGCTCCGTGTGGAGCAGGACGGAGGGAGGCGGGGCATGTGGCTGGACCCGGCCAGCGTCGCTAACGGCATCCAGCCGCAGCAGCAGCCAGCCGGACACAGCGGGGCAGCGCGCCGTGGACAAGTGAGTATGGCAGGAGAGGGGAGGGGGGGGCGGGGGGTGGCAGCGGGGCGTACCGCCGGGCTGAAAGTGGTTAATCTTTCAGCCCGGCAGCGTACACACACGGAGATGATTGCTGAAAAAAATCAGCAATCATCTCTACCGTTTAAAGATGCATTCCCATTGCATCTTAAACGGTAGATTACCGTGCAAAACCCTGCTCTGAAAACGGGTTGAAATACCGTTTAACTTTAAACGGTATTTCAACTCTGGCGCTTTCCCACTGCAGCCTTAAACGGTATTTTGCCCTCAAAAATCGGCAAAATACCGTTTTAAGGCTGCAGTGGGAAAGGGGCATTATTTGATTACTGTAACTGATTTTTTTTTGGGTTCGAATTAAGGGCCAGATGCACTAAGCTTCAAAAGTGATCAAATGGAGAGTGATAAACAACCAGCCAATCAGCTCCTACCTGCCGTTTCACAGGCTGTGTTTGAAAAAAGTCAGGCAGGAGCTGATTGGCTGGCTGGCTGGCTGGCTGTCTATCACTCTCCATTTTATCACTGTTGAAGCTTAGTGCATCTGGCCCTTAATCTTTTATTATCAATACACTTAATTTCATGGACATGAAATATATCATGTTGTGCGCCATCTAGAAAACAGGGCAGCCATGTGTGATTGGTGAGTATGCAACTATCAATGCACTAGAGCTAATGTACATCATTGAGGCAGAAGGCACCTTGCCTCATGTCACTCGTTGCCACTAAGTTCCATTCTATTGAATACTGGCTCACACCAGGCAATTTGAATGAATGCAAAATATATTAGGCAACGACAGTAAGAATATTACAAGTGTTCCAAATCATTGCTGTCACCATCTAATATTCATGTTATCTGTATCCAGCAAAGAGCCAATAAGAACAATGATTGCTGTAGTCTTCCAACTTATGGATGATATATTTGCTTTAAGTTAACTCCAGTCCTTAAAAAAACAGCATTTGTCATATTATAAGAACATCCTTTAGTCATAGAGATGACTGAATCAATTTTACTTGGTTATGACTACAGCATATATCCTGTTGCTACATAGGTAAATCCTTAAAACATGACATGCTGTAGATCAGTGGTGTCAAACTCATGGCCCTCCAGCTGTTGTGGAACTACACATCCCAGCATGCCCTGCCACAGATTTTATATCATGGATTGCTCAAACTCTGGCAGGGCATGCTGGGATGTGTAGTTCCACAACAGCTGGAGTTTGACACCACTGCTGTAGATACTTGAGCTCTAGAGTTGAGATCCATTGCTTTAAATGAATGGAAGATTTCAGGATATCATCAACAGTATCACCTTGTTTAAAGAGTCAACACTAGACACAAACTGCATATCGGAAAAACCAGCCCTAGACAAGAAGAACTATGAGACGAAAATGCTTCACTATCTCAGTTATCACTAGCGCAGTTTTATAGTAGATGTGGGATTTATATTTCACAGAAATTGCTAAAGTTACTAACAATGAAGATCTTAATTCTGTCCCTGCTTGAGCATCAATGACTTTATAAGAAGAACAGGCTTCCATGCACCTGTTTGCAAGCAGTGGAGTTCTCACTGTCTAGTGATGGGAAATTATTTTGGGGCCAGTGTTCAACAGAACTTTAGCTACACAAAACAAGTAATAATAATAATAATAATAATAATAATAATAATAATAATAATTAATAATTCATAAAAACATCATCATCAATAATAATAAAGAAAGCAGAAGTGACATTATTAATGTGCACCCATAACAATTAATTGTAGGTATAGTAATAATATAGTTACCACTTTTCTTCACTCATCAATTGCAAATACAATGTGATATTTGTTAAGCATACACTGTATAGATCCCATTCTATCACTGTGAAGCCAAATCTGAATAGAATACGGTACAGATTTATTGGCTGCCCTTTAAAGCGTATCTTAAACCACGAGCTGTAACTTATACAAACTTTTGATCAGTCTAGCACAAGCCAGACTAATAAAAACAAAATGACTGATTGGTTGCTATGGGTTACAGAACTTCCCAGTGATTGGTTAAGTAACCTTTATTAAGTTTGAACAGCAATTAAGCAGTGTGCTAAATTATGGAACAGATGTTATAAAGGGCAGGTAAGGTGCTGCATGGTTGAGCGCTTTCCCTTCTAATGCCATTGCAATATGCTGTACCTAAACGTCACTGCTGCCTTCATGAGGACAATACCCGCTCTGAGAAGCAGCATGGGGCAGATGTTACACTGTAATGAGGTTTAGAAATGGGAAGAAATAAAGGCAGTTCCAACCTGTCAATAATCACCGGATCGGAGGGAGTCTCGTTTCGGTTCCCGCAGCTCTTCTTATCACAACAGCGACTGTGGAGCAAGGAAAAAACAAGAGGGGGTTTTAGAATTATGGGTATGCTGCAAAGTCAGTCTCACTGAGACAGCAGGATCATACTGCAGCAACATTAACTGCATCCTGGCTACCTGCAAACTATGGCAGAAAACACGTTAGGGCCGCATGGGGGCTAATTACTAACAGTAACCTCCTTCAGCACAGCTGCTGGCTTATTAGGTTTTAGAACAGCTCAGGTAAATGAGCCAACTGTCCCCTAAAACACAAGAGTTTATATATATATATATATATATATTAGCGTAGAAATAGCGGCAATTCAACGTTTTGGTCCTAAATCGACCATTTACCAAGGTGCAAAGGTGCACACCTTCACACCTTTGAAACTTGATAAAGGGGCGATTTCGACCCTGAAATGTTGGATACCATGAACTATTTTATTGGATAAAATTTTCTCAGAATTTTCCAAGTCTCTGGGTGCCGCTATTTCTATGCTATTCTAAGGTCCCCATACACGCTCCGTTTGCCGGCAGTCCGTTTTGTACTTTGAGATGCGCGCTCCCACGCATCTCATCGTACAGTACAAAAAGTATGTGCTGCATATACTTTTTGTACTAGCTTTTCATCGCATCGCATTGCATGCACAATGCATGCACAAGGCATGCGATGTGTACTATTTAAGTACAAAATGTACACCCACAACGGAGCATGTATGGGGACCGTTATTCATTCCTCAGGATGGCACCAGAGCATTTCCCATCCAGCCAGGGTGAGTGCTTTTAGCAACTTTTTGACCGTTTAGTGCTGGTCTTCAGGTGAGCCCAAAGACGAGCATTAAGCGCTCAAAATGTTGCTAACCTATGTGACCGTCGTGTCCGTTATTATTTCTACACTTTGACAAGTCCGCCCAGTGCCTTTCTCTACCGTCCATATTGCTAGTGGATGTCCTCCACGTTGACAGAGCACCGCGGGAAGCTGACCTCACCTACAACTATTGAGTGCCAATCCTAAAACTCTAGAACATAGATCTTAGAACATTTTTGACAAACAAATAGTTTCTCATGCGACAAGAGGGGCTGTTTGGTGTGGCTGAAGCAAACACGTATGAGAACACATGTGTGAGGCGATTTGTACCTGTTTTGTTACATAAAATCTGATAACAATTATAAAAATCTTTATAAGTGATCAGCAAAATGTTAAACTAATCAACAAACACAAGCAGTAAAACAACACTTATATATAAAATAATATTGCTTTCAAAGGCGTCTTTTTTGGCTGCTGCAAAGGAAATCATCAATAACTACAATGGCTAAAATAGGAATTGTAGATTTATGAGTTTTGCATAGTACAATCCCTTGTCCATTCATCTTTGAAATAGTTTATATAGAACATGGTAATTCAACCTAAAAAGACTGCCTTTTGCCACTGGGAAAGGCCAAGACAATTGCGTATTTCATTAATCTTTACTGTGAAATAAAACTATACACACAGTGTGCCTTAATAGAGCAGTAATTTAGGAAAGTAATTTGTCCTGCTGACTTGAAAAGTGGAAAGGTTTTGACATATAATAAATAATACTTTAACTAAACGCAATATAGGCTTCTGCTGAAAGTCTTGCTATGTCACGGCAAAGGCAGGCACAAATCCATCTTCTCACTCTAGCCAAACAGGCCCGCTTGGCGATCGCCACTCTGTGCCTTCCAGAATCTAACAAAGTCATCTCTATGCCTGCCCCTGGTCTCTCGCAGAATGTGGCCAGGCTGAACCATATGTGGTGGCACACTGACTCTGTAGATGGCCACGTCCTTATATGGCAATCACAGCGGTGTTTATCCAGGAAAGGAGATAAATAGTACCCTCTGTTTAGTAACTGGGGATGGCGCCTGGCATTTTCGAAGCAAACGGTCAATGTTTTCCACCTCCCTGCAAAGTTCAGAGGCTGCAAACTTGATGAACGCTGCCACAAATTGCATCGTGTTTGTTTTTTCAATGAAGAGTTTCGTATAATTACACTGAGAATCTTCCATGAACATTAGCCGGTTATTGGACATCGTCAATATGGGAAATGAAGAAGTGCCAGTGACTAAAAATAAACACTTTTTGTCACAAGCTTTTTTTTTTTTTTTTTTAAACGCTACATTCCTAATTATCTATATAACAAGTCAAACCTGATTTTATAGAGATGATTTGAATTGGTCTCCATATTATCACGACAAAAAGCATAGAAGACGATTTTAAAACAGTTACTAGATACTTCAGAGGGTAAAACTTAAAACTGAATTATACTCAGTCCGCATAAGGAAAATGTCTACCTGAACTCTAGAAACTCCTTACCTGCTAGTTATTAACTAGCCAATCACCACAAGCCTGGAGTACGCTTCGCATTTGAATTCTAGGCACAACCCAAAGTATTGTTTTAGAGCCCCATAAATTTGCTCTCTTTGTCACATAACTGCAAAGCTTTATTGCACTGTTAGTCTTGACAGAAAGCCCTGCAGAAAGTTGTTTAGGGATTAAATCTCTAAAACAAGCTATTTACAAACAGCGGCCTTTCACTATTTCATGTCTGGTTAGACAGGATTTCATCTTAGGGGAAGCAGGCTGTCTCTCACACCATATGGCAAATGGTCGTGCATTGCAATTAGCTTGCCTGATTAATAGTGAGCAGACTCTAATTTTATGCTTATAACCAAAGCTCCATTTGTAGCTCTTGTGCAAAATCAGCATTTCCCAGCATCCTCTGAGATCGGGCTGATACGGCTCACTCTCTTTGGAGGTGGATATGTAATCCAGCGCTAAATCCAATTTCACTATAACTTTAGAAGGGTGTTTTCAATTTAAGGATTAATGAGGTAATGTTCCATTATATATCCTGCATTGTGCTGTAAATTAAATATATTCTGGTCTTTCTACAAAATGTCATCATAATAATTTATTGGCAATGCCTCCATGAATTGCCATTTTTAAATTTAACATTGAATTTATATCCCAAATGTGTACACCCACTATAATATCCTACTTGTATACACCCATTATAATATCCCAAAGTGTACACCTATGATAATATCACAAATGTGTATACCCTCTTTAATACTCCACTTGCATACACCCATTATAATATAACACTTCTGTACACCTATTATAATATCCCACTTGTGTACACCTTTTATAATATCCGAATTGTGTACAATCATTATAATATTACAGATGTGTACACCCATTATAATATCCCAGATGTGTACAGCCATTATAATACCCCAGAGCTGTACACGCACTAGAATATGACACTTGTGTACACCTATTATATCTCAATTGTGTACAATCATTATAATATCCCACTTGTGTACAATCATTATAATATCCCAGAGTTGTACACTCACTATAATATGACACTTGTATACAACTATTATAATATCCCAATTGTGTACACCCATTATAATATCCCAGATTAGTATACCCATTATAATATCCTAGATGTGTACACCCATTATACTATCCCACTTGTGTACACCCATTATAAAATCCCAGATGTGTACACTCACTATAATATGCTACTTGTGTACATCGGTTATTCTATTCCAATTGTGTACATTCATTATAATATCCCAGATGTGTGCACTCATTATAATATCCCAGATTTGTACACTCACTATAATATGACACTTGTGTACGTCGATTATAATATTCCAATTATGTACATTCATTATAATATCCCATGTGTGCACTCATTATAATATCCCAGGTTTGTACACTCACTATAATATGCCACTTGTGTGCACAGTTTATAATATCTAAATTGTGTACACCCCTTATAATATCCCAGAGGTGTACACTCACTATAATATACCACTTGCGTACACCAATTATAATATTCCAATTGTCTACACCCATTATAATATCCCAGTTGTGTACACCTACTACAATATCCCAAATATGTGCTCAAATAATTAATATCACAAATATATATATATATCAGCTATGAAGTTAATTTACTGTTATTACTTTTTCTTTACTTTAATGTCTTAATGTCAGTTTTGCTTCCATTTTTTTCATTTACACAATTAATGTAATTTATAACAATAATGTATTTTTTATTTAATTACTTTATAGCTATCTACAAACTATATATATTTTTTAATTAATTGGCGATAGCAGCTTGGCTTCCCGCGGCCAGCGTCACAGCTGAAAGATCTAACCTGTACAAACCCTTATATCAGGCTTTACACGCACGCAGATAGGATTGGTGTGCTCTGAAAGAAATGTAGTTATTCCGTTCGCCTAAATCATTCATGCTGCTGAGCGGCAATTTCCAGCACTGAAAAGGTTAAGTAAATAACGTTAGCCGCACAGCAGTGGAAGCTTTGTTTAATGCCTGTCCGCCAAGCAAATAAACAGCATCTTTTACCAGTCTGTATGCAGCGAGGCAAATGGTAATCTCTGGTATTAGCTGCCTGACATTTTAAATATGGCTTTTCTGTCTAAAGTATACTGTACAAATAGCATAATTTGCCTTCAACTACTTCATGATTCCCCTGCTGTGAGCGGAGATTTTTTCTTCTTCTTTTTTTTTTCTGTTGTATTTATAAATGGAAAAATCCATACGATCAGCAAAGTAACCCAACAAGATGATAAACACTGCTAACCACACCAGTGGGATAGAGGAGGTATGTGGGTGTGTGAGTGTGTGATCAGGAGTGGGTGTTTAGTGCCTGTCAATCACAGCGGCTCCTGTCCATCTACACTGCTGCTGTGTGCAATGTGTGAACCTGGGCTATGCTAAAATACAGGAACCTGGCGATGTTCCCTAATTACATATGGGTGTGATCGGTAAGGCATGAAACTGAGCAGTGCCGAATTTACCATTAGGCACGTGCCTAGGGGTGGCACATGTTTGGGGGCGGCACTTGGATGCCTGTGATAATACTGTCAGTCTGAAATGTACCAGTAACTGCAAAATTTTTCCACTGTACTGCACCAGGTTCCATCTTGAATAGAGTGTAAATGGATAGGACATGCATATATATTATACTTAGTAAATATGTATACATAATAAAAATAAGAAATATGTTACAGTTGGTGGCTTTTTTATTATTCTATTAAATTGCCAATCATCAAATGAGGACTTGTAACTAATCAATAAAAATAATACAATTAGGCAGGGGGGCAGCCATTATTTTTGTGCCTACGGGCACCCTCACCCCTAAATCCGCCCCTGAAACTGAGCAGTAGGGGGCAACACTGTGCATCAAGTTACATCCTGCAGTCAAGGGCGTAACTACCATAGATGCAAGTGGTGCAGCTGCTATGGGGCCCAGAGCTGAAGGGGGCTCATCTTTGCTGTTTAAGTAATATATTTACTTTTGCTATGGGGCCTATGAATATCTAGTTACACCTCTGCCTGCAGATATAAAGATTGTACATGCCGGAGGTGAGCTGGGGGCATCCGAATAGCCCAGTGTACCAACGAAAATGCTGGGAAACGATTAGCGTCCCCATGCAAACAGGGGCGGCTTCCTGCCTTCCGTAGGCCGGCAGCTGACGTCTCCGGATGTCCGCTTCCCGCCCTGTTCACCTAGCAGAGCGCTGCAAATCCGAGTCACCAGAGAGTGACTTAGATTTGCGAACACTAAAGAAATCCTTTGATGGTTGTGACCATCGAATGATTTCGGGCCTGCACGCAAGGCTGCGAATAGATGTTTATGCAAAACATCCGTTCGAATGCCTGCGAGGACATTCGCCATCCAGCGGACGGCGGGCGATAATGCGGGCGGCGGATGACATTTAGTTAGCTCGCAAAGCAGGGAAATTTGCTGCTTTGCGAGTCAACCAAAATGGCCTCCTAAGTGGATACAAGCCATGACAGTTTGATTTAGACCAGACACGCTTCACTGCATGTTGAAGTGTTCATGTGACAATGGATGGATGTTGCTGAGTTCTATATATGAAAATATTGGATTAGATCATAAAACCGAAAGTGCATCGTACATAGAAAATTATAATGCCAGTGGTTGTGATGAGATGAATGGCCACCAGTACTGCCTTGCAGTAACTTTGTACCTTTCTTTAACAAGCCATAGTCGCATACATTTGACCGCTGAAAAATAAGTCTCTGTGTTGTGTACTGGTAGCAACCAGTTAACTGAATCCCCTTAACATAGCGACAGTGTAAACCTCCTGCTTTTGCCACTTATTTTCCAATATTATGATAACTCCAACTTAGGGGGGTATCCATTTAGATCCGTTTTTCGAACAGCCGAATAAAACGGAACTAATTCAATGGCTGCCTATTCAATTGCGTTCGTTTTCATCTGGAGAAAGTGGCGAAAACATGTAGAACGTGGCTAAATCGCTGAACTAGGCCTCTGCTGAATTTTTGACCTTGACGATAAAATGCCCCTCCATTTGTATAGGGCAAATCTCCATTTGCCCTAAAATACGAAGATACATTTTAAATTGATAGTTAATTTATCTGAAGTTATATGCCTTTATTAAGAAGAACCAACTATATTATACTGGAGACTGACTTGCATGATTTTTGAAGTATAAATTAGATGATTTTATTTAATATACTGAATGCAGGATGAATATACATTTGGTAGTATTCAGGTTAACTAATGACATCAGATGGGCTCTTGATTTTACTTTAGACTCCAAACTGGCTACCCCTGACAGTAGGTGACAAGTGCACTTACCTGCACATAATCTCATGTGTGAGGAGAACTCTGCACATTTCAGGGTTCTTGTCTTGTCCTTCATATATGATGGCCTAGAAGAAGAAAACAAAATGTAAGTAAGTGAAATTCAGGAAATCACACACTAGATCACATGACCATACATAATTTTCCTATGATTACACAGCTCCCATTTTATTAGATATACCACTCTTGGGTGTGCGAATGCGCTCACATATATAATAGGCACCTTGGGTAGGTAAATGTACTCTCCCTCTAGCATCACAAGGTGTGTGCATAGTAGTCAGTGATATACAGTATATATATATATATATATAGGTACTCCCTCGTCTTTGCAGTTACCGCTTACGCTATGGAACTTACGTATCCCTCGCAGGCTCGCCATCCCACACTTCGGGCTCGGTGGCTCACTCCGCTTTGCTCGCCACAACCTTACTAAAGGTAATAGATGGTGTCATGGACACAGGACGATGGCATGGACACAGGAGGGTGGCGTGAAAGTACCTTTAGTTGTTGGAGACAGGTGGCGTAGCGTTGGCCGCAAAGATGAGGAAGTATATATATATATATATATATATAACCTCCAATACAGTAGGCGTCACTCCAGGTCTTAGGTGAAAAAAACGTGATGTTTATTTATCCTTCTAACGGTCAACGCCGTTTCGGGCAGTCGCCCTTCGTCAGGACCAGAAGAAACAAAATTCAACAGTGCACTGTTGAATTTTGTTTCTTCTGGTCCTGACGAAGGGCGACTGCCCGAAACGGCGTTGACCGTTAGAAGGATAAATAAACATCACGTTTTTTTCACCTAAGACCTGGAGTGACGCCTACTGTATTGGAGGTTGTATTAGTGGCTGCAAGGCTACTTGGGAAGGCACCTGGGCACGTTTATGTGATTGAGCGAGGAGTGCCGGACACCCCACATGTTCTATATATATATATATGTATATACAATCACATAATAAAGGATAATAATAATAGCTTAATTTGTGGGGGTAACATAAAAAAGTCCCACAACAATTTTTTGCAGGTTTTCACTTTCAAGATTCACCTTTATTCTTGGAATTATTTATTAATTTATTTACAGTTTCTTATATATTAGCATTCCTGATATTATATACAGTATTAAGCACAAAACCAGTACAGATTTAAGTAATTTGAATTACTTTAATCTAGCAATATATGGTCACTAGGTGTCATTATTTACTATGTTACGTAGGTAGTGTAGTAGTCTACTGATGCCGTGATACTCCATACAACCAACCTGACAACTGCATGTAGTCACAGGGATAGGTGGAGTGTGAATGTCCCGCAGACTAGGCATACTCTTGTGAGGAGTAGCTAGCCATTTTACAGACTTCCCCCTGGTTCTCAGGGTATAACAGGAGATTCCCATTCGCAGCGTGTGCGGGGGCTCCAGTGCTGGGCGGGGCTCTGCCTGCATGTCTCTCACACGCGGTACAGCTACTTTCCTCTAATACTCTCCGCTCAGGCCACGCCTCTAAAATGGGGACCGCGCAACTGCAGCGCGGAACTTTTATGCAGGGCCCTCCCGAGTCCTCGGTGTTCGTCATGTGCGGCCACGCCCCTTACATGCATATGGATGTACTGTCGCTCTGAGTCCTGAATGAGGGAAGATGGATCCTTGCTGTGACGGCCCTGCTCTGCCTGTCCTATACAATCTGAGCAGTTGTCAGGGTCTCTCTCCAAATTCTTCCAGGCTAGAATGTGGTGTGTGAAAAAACACCCGGGATCTTGTCAACAACTGACAGGGTAAAGAAGGTGAGTGGGTCATACATGTTCTCTCCACCAGATGCAGAATTCTTTGGTCCTGGATTTGCCATTTAACCAGTTACCTTACAAACATTTTGGAATATGTATAAATAGTAGCTAATAAAAAGCTAATTTAATATAATTGAAATAAAATATGCTAAGTGGGTGTCTAGTGCCACCCTGTGGGCAAATTTACAATATATCGATTCAAACCCCCCCCCCCCCCCCTAGGATTGTCTTCACTGCAGCAAATTTCCTGTCACCCCCACACACACACGCACCCGCACATAGCATCCCTTCCCTAATATTACTGTCACCAGTCAATATCCCCCCCCCCCATTCAATTCCTGTCCACTACTCTGCCCACTTTAATCCCCACCACCCACCATTAATACCTCTTCCCATCCCAGATTATCCCTATCCCAGTGGCCAGAGAGCCCTCATTTTTTCCCCATTGCCCTCCCATATGTGCACAGGAGTGCAGAAGAGCATGTGGCATGTAGTTCATTGGGGACTGATTAGTCCCCTCTGAGCAGGAAGTAGGAGCTTCTAATAGGGGCTTATAAAAACACATCACCAGTCCGCTCTGAGTACAGTGCAGTGATCCACAATCCAGCGCTCAGAGAGGGCGGGACCACTTGTTTCTGGTTGCATCCCATATGCGTCCAGGCAAGTGGTTCATTTAGGATTTCAGTCACACCCTTTTCATCGATTAATTACTTTGGGCTAGATGCACTAAGCTTCAAAACTGATCAAATAGAGAGTGATAAACAGCCAGCCAATCAGCATCTACCTGCCATGTCACAGACTGTGTTTGAAAAATGTCAGGTAGGAGCTGATTGGTTGGTTATTTATCGCTCTCCATTTTATCACTTTTAGAAGCTTAGTGCATCTGGCCCTTTGTCACAGGTGACTGTAATCACTGTGGTATAGTAAAGTATTGTTTTAAGTACATCCCCTAATATGGTAACTCACGGTTCCAAATTTCACTGCATCATATGCACATAAATATATTGGCAATGCTTACATGTTTGTAATGTTTAAATATACTTAGCACTACATAAAATAAAAAAGGAGAATTCCTATCTAGGTTCCGTCTTACAAATTTGGGCCTGCCAGATTAAAATATTGAAAAGTACAGGAAATACCTAAATGCTAGAATTCCCCAGCCGCAGCTTACCAACATGTAATAGCAAACCACCTAATTTACCCGCTACACAATAATAAAACATGTTCCGCAGACGTATCGCGGTTTCCAAAATAAATAGTTATTTTTACAATCAAAACCAGGTTTAATGCCAGGGCTCACAGATACAATCGCCTGAACCTTAACCTTCGGCCGAGTCATCAGTAACTGGCAAGAAAGAAATGAACAATTGTCGCTATAAATCAAAGCTTGTCACATATACAGTAAGTCACAATAAAGTGGTTACTATTATCAAAGAAACCCGATCACACATAGAGCAAAGCATTGTGCAGGTAAAAAGAAAAAAGTTTTAATCCCAATTATAAGCATTAGGCTGGAAAATGGGTCATGTGTAATAGGCTGAAAAGTACTTTAATAGAGTAGTGATTGTCAACCTAACCTCGGATACTAATATCCTTCCCCAGGCCTACTTAGGGGCTGATGGTTGGGATATGCGCATGGTGATGCCTTCCCCATCTTCAACGAACACCATCAGAAATGAAAGTCAGTACAGACTGACTTTTATTACCGAAGGGGAGAGAATCCTATTCGATGGTCGGCGACAGTGAAATGATTTCTTTCCCATTTGGCCACATGTGAGGGGATGTGCTTGTGTATACATCCCCGTGCATGGTACCAAGGGGATTCTATGGGTGAGCTTACTACCTGCGGTTTACCGCACGGTAAAATTGACAATTAATTGAATAGCTCTAGGTGTAAAACCTGGGTTTTTAATCCTGCAGTAAACACAGTGTGAAATTGATTTTGACCCATAGAGAAAACAGTATCCTATTGACCTCTGCTTTATTTAGTTTAGACTGTATTAGAATGGAACTTTGGGAAAAATGACACTGAGTAACACTGTGTTCATCTATGGCAATGGTCCCTAAACTCTGTATTGTGGCACCCTGGGGTGCCTTAGGACTATTACAGGGATTCCTTGAGTTGGTGGTCCAGGACTAAAGGTGGCCATACATCAGAAAGACCTGCTTACAATCATGATTGTGTCCAATTTTCCCTTCAACTCCCCTGCAGTCCTTGGTAGTTTTTGGACACACAATGTACTCACAAGCCGTCATACAATCCGTTGTACAATCCAGCTGCTGCATACGACTGGTCATCTCACAATCGATTGTATGCACCTACACTGCCTGAAAACTGCCACTCAAATGGCGCCGTTGCATGAGCCATCAAACGACCGATTGCATGTGTTTAAATGCACATGCAATCAACTCCCAATCCCAACTGATCAAGTGATGCAGCAAGTCTGATCAGAAGACCAATCCACCAACCCGTGGTACCATGCATTGCACGATTGTGTGCACACAATCTGAATACAATCCCTCAATATTGTATGATTGGGTGTCTTTCAGGTGTGTGGGGGCCTTAACTCAAATTATATATGGACAAAGTACTGGTGGCTTCCAATCATAATTTATGTGGACAAACAGAAGTGAATCATGTCCCTCACCATATAATTGAACATAAGAATGACATAAACCCAAATGACTTCATTTTTCTGAAAATATTGTCAATAAGAAACTTCTGGTCTAGCGGTGCTGTGAAAAAAAAAATCTATTTCTCTAGGGTGCCGTGATTCAAAACATTTTGAGAACTACTGGTCTATGGAAAATTGTTGCTCGTCTAGGTGATATCACCAGAGACAAGTGATAGGGCTTGTTCCCACCTACCAGCAGTTAAGGCACTTCTTTTAGTTGCTAATTCCAGACAAACGCATTAAATATAGTACGAGGCACAAGCTATTTCTTATGTACTGACAATGTATGCAAGACAAATGCATAATTATAGCGCCCATTTTCCAGTGAGGAAGTGTGAATGAGCCCCTGCGGATGTAACAGATCTGGGGATTGCTTACTTAGTTCTGTTTGGGGTTCCTTTATTCTGTAGGGAAAAAAACAACCACAACTAATACAATAAAATATAATTAACACACTTCACACTTCTCTTTAATCCCAAACCTAATATCTGCCACAATGCACAATTTTGCCTATTGTATGATTACATTTGTGTGTTATATACAGCATTGCAATCCAAAGCCTCATCTGCTACATACAAGGCAGGCAATAAGGGATGGCCATCAACCATCGATGATTTGAAATCAATGATGGTTCATGGCCGATGTTGAATAATTTTGCCATCGATGGGGGAGAACCAGATGGTTTCCCTCCATCGATAGCTCCGCCCCCAACACCCGCAAAGCCTCACGCGCCCATGTTTTGATTGGCCCACAGGCCAATCAATCAAACACAATGGATGACCATCGATATGTAAAAATATTGATGGTCATCCATTGAATAGTTTACCACTATCGATGGCCAGTTGCAGAATTGCCATCGATGGCAACCATCGATGGCAATGGCAACGATGGCCATCCATACATGCAATACAACAACAACAAAGCAAGGGCAATGGCAGGGGGGCTTAAAGAAGAGACCCTACATATATCTGCTACTTGTTGCACTACGGACTTATTTTGGGTGCTGATGGATCTGCGGCGCATAGCACAAGGTGCCAATGTTAAGTACTTTGCACATATGCGCCGACCCGTACTGCTGACTCCAGGTGGCGAGCGGTTGGAGATAGCCTCCATTTCTGAAAATGGAGGCGTGTTTCCGCTGTTTCGGGAAGAAGGCAGAGACCAAGATGTCTATCAGAGAAAAGAGATTTCCTGGCTTCTTGGTGGCTTCTGCAAGCAGCCAGCCGATGGTGCCAGAAATGATCCGGTACTGCATAGAAGCATTGAACAAGGACACATTAAAAATGTTGCTTTGGAGCTCACAAAGTTCTGGCATCACCCCTGCCCTCCGGCCTTTTCCCCCTGTGGCAGTGTGTATGTGAGAACTCTGGTCGCACATGCCTAGCAGGCAAACCCAGAAGTGGTCACTGCTACTGATTGAGTAGTATTAGTGATAGCGGACAGCTGTCCCTCCGCCAGAGCATAGCTGATTTGGTCCAATAGGTGAGAATTCACCACTGCAACTTGCGGTGGACCTTGAAAATGAGAAGTCAAGTAAAAAAAAAGGTACTTGTGTAATAGCACGGCGCCGGCTATTCTACGTTTTCAGCGAAAGCTAAGCTACGCTGTCAGCGTAGCCCAATGGCTGTCTAGCATACTTAGCATAGTGACTCCACGGCAGCCCAGCTCTTTCCCCGGCGTTCATGGCTCTGTCCCTGGCGTCCATGGCAAGCCTAGTGAGTACCTCTCACACAGCGCTGGTAACCGCCAGGTCCCCTGCGCTGGTGGATGCTGGCGGAGAGGGGATCATGCCGGCGGAGAGGCGCTCCATCTGTCTGAGATGCAGATGCGTCTCAGAAGCTCCTGCGTCTCAGTATTATTGTCCACTTCAGGGAGAGCCCCTCATGAGGGGATGAGTTACGCGTTCCCCCAACCTGTTCATACCCCCACTATCCACGTCGGTGTGGAGTTGATTTTATAAAGTGTGGCGAGCGCAGCGAGCCCCGCGAGGGGACACGGATTACTTTACATGTATTCCACGTACCCTCGCGGGGCTCCCTTCACTCGCCACGCTTCGGGCTCGGTGCCTCGCTGCGCTCGCCACACTTTATAGAATCAACTCCACGCCGACGTGGATAGTGGGGGTATGAACAGTTTGGGGGGATGCGTAAAGCGGCCGCTCGCCATGCTTCAGACTGGCGAGTGGGGGTGTTTCAGGAACACATATCTGACAGGAACGCTGACTACGCTACGCTACTTCTGACAGGGACACTGACTACGCTTCCTACACTAGCGGGAACACTACGCTACTTCTGACTAACTACGCTGGCCATGCAAACACTGCGCTGATTCTGACATGGATGCTATGCTAACCACGTAACGGGTGCCGTGCTATTACACAAGTACCAAAAAAAAACTTCTAGAGAATACAAATGGACAAATAACCTAATCTGCCCACAGCCCAGCCTGTAAGCCCACGTCTATCACAACAGCCTTTCCGAATTACTTTTCTAGCAATACTTTGGCTTCCCAAAAAACATCCTGAGGCCCAGGCTGGCCCCCCGCTGTATGTAATTTAAATCAGTTTGGAGTTCTGTTCCACTCCACAACGCCATGTAACGCTAAGTGAACATGAATAAGTCGCCTTAATAATGTTTCGGCAAGCACACTACCTATTATAAAGGCCACACACTAGAGATATTGTCAGCAGAGACATCCCCTCGAGTTGGCTGACAGTGAAACATATCAGTGTACCTAGAGTTCCTGCTAGATCTGAATGATTTACAAGAGGATTGTGGTAATAATTGGTATCTCTTTTCCAAGCGAGTGGCATTTGATCGCTATGTTAAGCTCACTTCCCCAGCAAGCATCTTATTAAACATTTGTTGTTAAAGAACAATGCACCTAGAGCAGACAGGGAGTGAATGCACTGACATTGCTGTCATGACTTCTCATCTGAGCTTTACACCTCCTGATCCAAGAGCCAAGTCAGACTCCCGACAAGACACTTGCAATTTTCCTTTCAATTCAGACATCAGAGCATGGTGAAAACATGAACCTGTAGCACATCTGGGCCCCAATCCACTACAGACTGGCACGTGTATCTGTCTTATTTTCTCCCCATGATGTTTGCTATCCCTGATGTTTGCTAGAGGATGGGAAATCATGCAATTACAGTGTCAAGACAGGCGCACAAGTCAAGTTCATTGCAAAAGTTAATGATGCAGACGGGTGGGAACCAGCCGCCCCAACTACTGTGCTTTTCTAATGGCAAATTCTGAAAGAGGAACGGTTACATTAATGATGATATCAATCCTGTTCTATATAACTTAAATCTGTGATCATACTGCGTGCATATACTGTATATCCGGTCCCTGGGTCGGCAATATCTAGGTCGACAGTTACGAGGTCGACCACATGACAATGGTCGACATACCATAGCTCGGCACTGAGAGGTCAACACAAGCTTAACGTCGAAATGGACATGGTCAACACTCAAATGGTTTGAGTTTTTCCATTTTTGGGGATTTAGACCAACTTGGTTCATATGTTACTATCCAAGTGGGCATAGTGAGAATATAACAGTGTGCTGAGCGCAAGGAAAGGCACCGTGCATGAAGCATGGCGAGCGTAGAGAGCCATAAGGTGCATACACACTGTACAATTTTTTGGACCAATTTCGTTGAAAGACATTTCCCTTGAACCCAGTGTCCTGGACGAAAGATGTTGACGAAAGATATTGACGACAGACGAAAGACAAAAGATCTAACTACAGTTTATAGGCTCTTTTTGGAAGATATCCAAATTGAGCTGCATGCACAGGTGACAAACAATCTTAATGAACAACTGGCGGGTATGCGCATCATCATTCGTCGTTTGTCTGTCGTCAATTTCTTTCATCAACATCTTTCGTCCAGGACACTGGGTTCAATGGAAACGTCTTTCAACAAAATTGGTAAAAAAAATTGTACAGTGTGTATACACCTTATTATGGCCGCAGTACATTTATGTGGTGTCCATGTCCGCATACATCGACATAGACACCAACAATGTAAAAAACTTGTTTCGACCTTTTGAGTGTCAACCATATCCATGTGGACCTTAAGTTTGTGTTGACCTTTTTTCCTGATATTAAAATATTGTTATATAAAGACCATACGCCCTAGGCTGCGGACCAGTCCTGACATTGTATAAAACCCGGGTCAGAAGCAAAATTAGATTTACCCCGTTTGCACTGCTTGAATAATTTGGGTCAGTGGAAAAAGAGTTCCTGAAAAATAAAAAATAAATCCAACCTGGGTAGCTACCAGCATCGGGCCACGCAATGGGTAAGGTGCAATCTAAACGGATGACCAAGGTTTTACCACCCAGGTCCTTTTATAGCCCTATGGAGAGTTGGCTCACCGGCACTTAGAGATGATGTCATCTTCAAGCACCGGCATAGGGAAGACCCTCCAAAACCCAGGACCAGCCATGTGGTGTGTATAGGGTTTCAAACCGCCGTGACATAATTTTAAACCCTTTTCAGTTGACCGGGTCAGACCTGGGTTTTAGGTGGAATATGAGTATTATTTGTAGGCCTGTCTCTAAGGATACAGGATCATAGTAATACTCTAATCTATTTTTTAAAACATATATAATGTAAGACAATTATTTTACTTACAACCTGACAGGTTCTCTGTAAAATTACCATATATATATGAGATTGATCTGAATTCTTTGTGTTGTTATTGCTGTCTTAATGTCATTCTTATAGATATAAAAGGTATAAGTGTTTACAGCACTTCAAAATATACTTATTACTTGCTGTCCCTAATTTACATTAAATGTGGAAGCACGTCTTTGATTTTACAAAAAGCAAATGGAATAACAATGTAACAATTGAGAAGTGCAATAGACTCTACCTATGCTTTATACAAAAATGGTAATAAAAAAAATAATAATACATCTAGCACCTATATAGATAGAATTTTTAACAGAGTGGAATAAAATGAAATTTAAAGAGTCGTGGTGTAGAATAAGAATTTAGATCCCTTCATTTACCCTGTGAATGTGTGTGTGTGTGTGTGTGTGTGTGTGTGTGTGTGTGTGTGTGTGTGTGTCTTGATGACCCCTCTTGATGAAGGTGCTCAGAGCACCGAAACGGCCGTCGAGAAGACGAGTGATGTAATGTATACTATTCATGTTAATTCAAATAGGGGAGCTACACCACCACTCTATGGGGGAAAGTTACTAAGATGTGTATTCTACTTCACATGTGATGTTGCTATGGGCAACCAATCAGAATCTACTTCTTATTTATTTAGCACCCTCTAGAACAACCTGTGGCTCTTGAGCCTCATGCGGCTCTCCCCCTTGTAAAGTGCGGCTCCTGCTCCCACTGCTGCCTGCCACCCACCGTCTGTCCCAGTCCCCCCTGCTGCCGGTTCCCTGAATCCCTTCTCCTTCTGAGGGGAGGAGAGCGCGCATCGCGCATCTCTCCTACCCCTTACTGTGCATCCTTGTGACTGGGCCGTCTAACAATCAGAGCTCGTGGGCCAGCAGCCAATCAGGAACCAGCCAGCGAGCTTCGATTGGTGGGCGGCCCAGTCACAAGGAAGTGAGGGGGAAGGATACGGGTGGTGTGCTGTGCTCTCCTCCCATCGGTGACATGACAGGAGGACTGCAGGGGGACACCAGACTGTCCTCTCCTCGCCTGGCAGCAGCAGCAACAACGGTGAGTGCTGCTGCTGGGAAATTTGCACTGTGGGGGCATAGCAGTTTGTGGCACTGTGGGGGCATAGCAGTTTGTGGCACTGCGGGAGCATAGCAGTTTGTTTGACTGCGGGGGCATACCAGCTTTTTGGCACTGTGGGGGCATACCGGGCACCGTGTGGTGCATACCAGGCACCGTGGGGGGCATATGTGTATCTGGCACTATTGGAGGCATATTTGTATCACACCCACCCAAGGGGTCAAAAAAGACGACGCCCCTTTTTTTGGCGCATGCGCCTTCAGCGCGCGCATGATGTCAGCTCTTTAGCTTGACTACCGATATTTTTCGGCTCTTTACCTCTGACCGGTTGGCCACCCCTGCTCTAGAAGATAGTAGACAGGATCTGATTGGTTGCACATAGCAACATCACATGTGAAGTAGAATACACATCTTAGTAAATTTCCCCTTATATATTTGGACTACAACTGGGAAAGTAACCTGTGGTGCACGCAGCTGTAGGGGAGCGTTATATGTGTGTCCAGGACAGGTGGTCATTGCTCCCGTCCCAGTGCTGAAAGACAGCTTAGTGATAGGCCGGTACGGTAATATTACGTTAGGTGTTTTGGAGTGTACCCTGACTGTGAAATCTGTGGAAATCCCTGCGATGCTGTAACCTTGTTTGCCGGGCTTTTAACCTGGTATGCTGTTTACTTCTGCTACAAAATAAAGACCCAGACTTCATCTATATCCAATGTATGTGATTCCTTGTCACAATATTTACTGTCAGCCTATATGCCTTAGATCTTGTATACCACACCCTCAGTGCCACAGACAAAACTGTGAAATGTAATCGTACATGGGTTATAATAAGCCTCAAACACTGCTGCCCATCATAGAGATGACATAAGCCCTGCTTCGGCTAATGAGAGGCCTTTTCCTTTTTAATCTGTTTTTGTTCCCCATCAAACTGAATTTTCTGCACATGATAAAATCGGCTTCCCTGCATCTAACAGTACTCACAGCATATTATTCTGTCATATCTGCAGCTCTACATTTCCAGTCATAAAATTGTTGAATCTCCAGAAAGACATTTTGCAAACCATTACGGCCATATCTGCCAGAACAAACTTTACATATCTCAGATCTTCAAAGCTATCAATGATGCGTCTATATCTCAGTAATCTGGCCTCTCTTTAAGACTCTCCCCTGAGAGACCTCCCTCTATCCAGACGGAGTGTCGCTCACACAACAACAAAGTGCCAGCCAAACCACTAAAAACATGACTTAATAAAAAGTATATTATCAGCAAAGTATTTTGTGACTAAGGACAGGGTTTAAAAACTGTACACAGCAGAAAATCTTTTGGAAAAAAGCATTTATGTGTCATATTTAAGTGTTGAAATCTTCATTATATATAAGAAAAATGTAGCTTTAACTGTAACAAGCTATGGAAACAAAACATTAGTTATTCTCCATGCTGGACCTTGTTTCATACACACTGGGCGACTTTGAGCTGAAAGCCGATCAAAACAGCAAGTTTGAGCAGCCTTCAGCTCAAAGCCGCCCAGTGTGTATGGCCCGGCGATGAGCAGTGATGTGTGCTCCTGCATCATCGCTGGGAAAGCTTTGGGGACGGCTTTGCATAGCGCTGCGCTATGCAAAGCAGTCCACCCCCCCCCCCCCCCCCCCCGCTGACCATGCCGGGCAGGGGGAAAGCCGCTCAGTGTGTATGCACTGAGCGGCATTCCCCCCAGCGAAGATAGTGATCATCTCTGTCCATACACGCTGGGCATAATCGCCCAGTGTGTATGGACCTTTAGGAAGCAGAAAGTGGGAAAAATTTAAACTTGCCCAGGCTAATGTGCATAACTATTACGGCAACAGTATGGCCAGGTGCAACTGGCTGCTCCTGTGGAGCCATATTTGTTACATATGGCTGATTGCTGGTGCAGAGTAAACAGCGACACAAAGAGGGAGGAAAAGGCGGTACTTAGCACCCATCCCAGTCAATCCAGGGGGATATACCGCAATTCCATTTACAATATGGCAGGCTCATGTTCCCTAGTACCAAATCCAATAGAGCTCCCTGTTTCCAGGCACCATTTAGGGAAGGTCATTGGAATACCACTTTGTAGCCTTCTGTAGCCAGCCAATCTGTTCGGGGAAGGGTAGAGAGAACTGGTACCAGGGGTGGCTCCAAAGATTGGGCAGCAGGACAGTTAATAATTTAAATAGGGTAGGCACAGCAACTGACACCAACTGCCAATCAAAACGGACTCACTGGCATTGGGTGTGGCTCCCCTATTTGAATTTTGGACTCTGCTGCAGCCCTTCCTCTGGAGCCGCCACTGTCTGGCACATGCGCAGCCAATATGACAACCAATGTGATAGAAAATGACAAATCGTGATGTGTTAATCCCTGAAATATAAACGTCAGCATATTCACACATGTCTAGTGTATCAGGTGCCTTTTTTAATATTTAGAATGTACAGTTCAATTTCTTATAGACCATAATGTGTTCAGGCCTAGACTCCCTGTCTCAATCTCTGATTAAAGAAACACTCACGTTTTTTTTTTTTTAAAGTACATATACAGTAGGCGGATATTTAACAATTTATTTTTAAATGTCACAGGTGCTCTGTTTTTGCACTCAAGTCACGCAAAGGAGTGTGGACTGTAGGACTTTAGGAGGTTTTTCTTTATGAAAAAAATATGCTATTACTTTACATATAATTTAATCTACTAAATGTTTGTAACATAAATGATAAAAAATAATGACATAAAATGTTTTATTATTGTTTTTCCTTCATGTAAAAAAAAAAACCCAAAACAAAACACATCTATGGGCCAATTGTGTAGCCACAAAAGCCCGGCACAGCAGTCAGCCTCATTTCCAAGTCATCACTTGACACCATTCCCGTGAGATGAGATTGCTTGGTCTGTACCCTACTTGTTAACCTTTCTCATTTTCCTGGCATAGTAAAAAAAATGACTGCAGTCAAAGGGGAATGGATTACCAGAAATAGCTGTGATTTTATGAAATGGTTGTG
Source organism: Crinia signifera (assembly GCF_055691185.1). Taxonomy (NCBI): domain Eukaryota; kingdom Metazoa; phylum Chordata; class Amphibia; order Anura; family Myobatrachidae; genus Crinia; species Crinia signifera. The sequence goes on along the minus strand of NC_139220.1, from coordinate 45,681,402 downwards.
GCTTATGTGACACTAGGCATAGCTCGGGCAAATATATTTTATCCCAAATTTCCAAGTATGTGACCATTTATGTGTAAGTACTGTAAGTGAACTGAGGCCTTCAACTCATCCACTATGGTGCCACAGAGAACTGCATTGTGCTGCACACTATACTGCCAGTGGCCAGCGATGTACAGTGTATAGCAGTCTTCCTGAACCACATGTTCACCATGAACAGCAATATAACAGACAGACAGAGGACAGTGTAGTATATATAAAGTTAGTTTATGTGCATTAGCTAGGAACAGAAATCACATCACGTAGCTTCATACAATAACTTGCACTCACAGGTGTGTTCTCCAATGAGATTCTTCACATGCAATTGTGCAACACATGTTGCTTGCGAAGCCCAAACTACTCAATTAGCTTTATTCTAGATTCATAGTTTATGGGCACTATTACCTATGCCTATTTCCCAGAAGGGCCGGTACTCCTTTATCTACCTGATTTTACTTGCTTGGGTGCCCTCCTAGGGGTTTGTAGGCCCCAATACAGAAGAAGGATGAAGAGGCAGTACTCCGAGACTGTAGCCAATGTAAACAAGTGTGAACGTTTCGGGGTTACCCCCTTCCTGATGAAATACACTTTTTCACAATGGTTATAGCCTCAGAGTGCCGCCTGTTTATCCCCCTGCTCTCTTTGGGGTTTATTTAATAAGGTGGGAGTTCTATTGAAGATGGATGTTGCCAAGGGCGGGTGTTGTATACGTCCACAACAGTCTGGATTCTGATGGTCGTTTCTCCCAAATGTCAGGAACATGACAGGGGGCGAGCGCATTGAAGCCCCTTGCGCCTTGCGGGCTTGAGGAAAAATAGCCCATGTAAGTCGGGATTCCAAGTGTAGGGCTCCTACAGTCGGGATTCAGATGTCGAAGAAACGACCGATGGGATCCTGACTGTCGATCACTTATTTGGCACCCGCTACGGGCAACCAATCAGATTATATCATGGCCTAGAAGGTGCTAAATAAGTAGATTCTGATTGGTTGCCTATAGTAACATTCCATCTTCAATAGAACTCCAATCTTACTCAGGGGTGAATTTATGAAGCTTGGAGAAGTGTTATCTATCCCCATAAAGAACGTTATGAGCAAGGTGATAATGGTTCAGCCAATCAGCTCTTACCTGTCAATTTACATATTGTAGCTGATTGGCTGAACCATTATCACCTTGCTCATAACGTTCTTTATGGGGATAGATAACACTTCTCCAAGCTTCATAAATTCACCCCTAAATACTCTCTCTCTCTCTCTCTCTCTCTCTCTCTCTCTCTCTCTCTCTCTCTCTCTATATATATATACACATACATACACATTATTTAAACAATTCTAGGTATAGAGGTGTAGGTATATGTATTATTAATTCTAGGTATAGAGGTGTAGGTATATGTATTATTAATAGTTAGCTGATAGCATTATGTATAGTTCATAGATTCCAAACCAACTTCCTCGGTGAACAGAGCGCAGCATGCCATAAAGTGAAACCTACTCTAGCTGCCACGTCAGACTCAATAAACGCAGTCCACCGGCACACATTGTGTTTCCAGTTCAATTAAACACATGAAGAAAGACCAAAACATTCTATTTAAAAGAATGGTACATTTTAAAAAAATCCTATATGTCACGATAGTGTTCCTTTCAAACCCCTTTGCAGATACAGCCTCAAATGAATGTGTTGAGAATTTATAACTGCAACCATATGTGCAATTAAAAAACTGCGGCTCTGGGTGTACAGAAAGGCCATGCAAACTTGATGGACCTTTAATCCTAAACTGCGATGGTTTTCATTAGAGTCACATTAAATAACGAAGATTATTTTGAAAACGTTCAGCGCACAGCACTTATAGCCAGGTCGCCCCTGAGGACAGGTCTGCTATACCCTGATAGGATGATGTCATACTGTGCCTTGTGTAGAACTGAATGACATCATCCATTGTAGGGAAAAATAAAACCACACAGAATTATCACACAGCATCCCACTGCAGAACATGCGAGGGATCAAATTACCCGCTGGAAGACAGAATTGCAGGGAGTGTGAAAGACAGGACCCAAGAGATTGAAAATTAGGAGCAGAATAAAATACATGTGAATCAGCAGTCCTCATTAGTACATACCCTCTATTATATTACGATTAGGAACGCTTACTGGTGTTTATAGGAACAGCAAAAAAGGCTGCATCTGACTAATATACAATGCACTGTGGTTTTAGCACGCACACACACTGGCTAAGGGAGCTTGCAATCTAATTTCACACATGCACACTATTTATCCATGGCTACTAATGACACCAGTATTTCTTTAGACCATAGCAGAGCATAGCTCCCTGGTTGGGAATGAACCCAATGACCCAGTACAGCTATTCAGCATTACTAACCCATCTGCCACCATACAGCCTATTTAAGAATTTTTGATCAGAAGGAATCCGTATGTATTTTAAGGATTAACGGTCTCCATCTGCGGTTTATATGGTTATGCTAAGTTATCTTGGAAGTCTGGGCCCTTCATAAAAAAAATTCTAAATACATCCAAGTTCAAAAATTCCCACATTAATGTGTTCAACGTTCAGCAGTTTTGGTTGGCCCGTGCTACGTTCTTTCATTACGCCCTCGCCAAATGAATACGAATCCGCAAATCTATATTGCGAGTTTGCACGTCATTTGGTGCTGGCATCTTGCCGACTTGGTCGGGAAATCAGTGGGCAAAATCAGAAATATCAACATGGGATTCATAAAATGCATCTCTGCTAATATGTTCATATTTGAAGGTAGTTCAGCCATTCACGTTTGAAGCAGCTCTAGCGTAAATTTCTCAGAACAAATGGCAGAATGTAATACAGGAGGGAGCAGTTGGGATGCCAGACTGAAAAATACATTAGGCCATCTGGCTGAGACAGCCTCTCCAAAAACCTCATCTTTGTTTTCACCCCCCGACTCCAAACAACACATTTTCCACTGTGATGAGTATACATTTTCCCCAAACACCGACCCTGATCATGCATGCAAATTGTCGCTTTGTTTACGTGATTATTTGTATTCATTCGCTGTTATAAAATAAAAACACACTATAAAAGAGGAAGAGGGCAAAATTGTATTTATAGATGGATGAGACTTAGGGATCATGGCCTCTCAGATCAATGCAACAAATTATTTGTCACAATGCAGCATAAATCCTCACAAACTTGTACATGATGGCAGAATATAAACATCCAGGGAATAGCAGGCACACACACACACACACATACGTGCCCGCTCCGTCAAGGCCCACAGGATGTAACCACACACATTTTTATGTCAGCGAGGCACGCAGTTTGATAAAGGCCTTTCCTTATAACTTTGGTACATAAGGGCTTTACTATGAACAGGACTTCCTGATTGGTGGACATGCTCTCTCCACTTCCCAACTAACTTCCACTGCTGGTAATGACATCATTATTTTGCCAATTTATGATTGTGAGCATATATTTCTTTTTAAATGATCAGACTACCTGGTGTAAACCTTGGACAGCAGTCCCATATAGTATAGCAGCCATCATCTTGGCACTGTAATTTGCAAAAATGTATCTATAGTAACCCCTGAGAATAAAAGACCTATGAAATAACAAGTTTGTTTTCACTAGGCAGGAAAATTACACTTTTTTTTTAAATTAAAACTTCTCATTGGCTGCAGTCATTTGCATTTAACTGATGTGACCAATAGAAAGCTGAGGTCTAATTCAAAGTACTGAAACTTTATCAAGGCCTTCATTTTATGATTCCCAGCAGCAGGGAAAACCGCATTTTGATTTAAAGTAAATGATAGAAGAATACATGTATATCTAAATACTTATATTTCAAAATTAAAGATAGGCTTTATATATATAACCTGGAGAGTTTACAACTGTTTATTATTTTCATGGTTCAAAATTCCTTGTTTGATAATATTTATATATAGTGCTAGCATATTCCATTGTGATTTTAATTGGGAATACAGTACTAAAACCATTACTAGGTGATAACTGACAGACAGAGATATAGGAGGGCCCTGCTTCCAAGCTTACATTGTTTTATTGTAGAAAATACATATACACACCATTGGTCATATTTTAAGGTCACAGTTAGATAAGATAATGTATTAAGAGGATACACTCACCCTAACAAGTGCATTTTTAGCAACAACAGAAAATGACAACTACTACATAGAACTCAGAGGCAAAGAAAAAATGAGAAGATTAAAGGAAGAAGATGGAATGAATACGAAACAAAATGGGGTGTGGTGAAGAGGGTAGGGAAGAGGGAATGATAAACATTTACAGAGTTGGGAAGAGAACATAAAAGTCAGAATTAGCGGAGGGATGATTTACTTAACGTCAAAAGTATTTACGCTAAATTGGCAGAAATTCACACTGATACAATTGTCCATTTAAGTTACAATAAAGGGTAATACTTATTTCTACACTGATTATAAACAGAATGTGACTACAGACTCTCAGGCCTGGTGACATTTTACTCGTTCTATCTAAATCTCTTAGGGAGAGAACAGCTGAAAAAGGAAGAGAAAGCAAGAAAGAAAGAAAATGAAGCAAACAGTAAAAAGTCAAAATTAGAGAAAAGGTAAAGGACCAATTAGAGTGCAAATGGGGGTGAGGAATTTAGCATAAAAGAGAAGATGGACGCAATTTAGGCACAACTTTTACATGTAAAGAGATGATTGGAAGAAATAAATGACAAACAAACATATGTAAATTATAACATAAAACGGATGGGCGAATAACAGAAGGAGTGGGAAAGAGTATATATATATATATATATACTGTGTATATATATATATAAAATGCAACTACTGTGTCCCTATAGATTGCAAGAGGTCTCTCTCATACCCCTTTCACATTGCAGCTGTAACACGGTATATTGCAGTTTTTTTAGTGCTTTAAAACGGTTCCAGCTGCATTGTGAAAGCTACATTGTCAATTTACCGGTTACAGAAAACCGGTATTTTGACACGTGTTAAAAGCAGGATCCTACACGTTTCTGAGCCGTTTTACCTGCAGTCTGAACAGCTCAGAAACGGTATTTGCTACAAATGATAACCACACTTGATCCCCGCCCACAAGCAGGAAAAAAACATTTAAAATGACATTGTATGGCTTTCTATGGGTGAAACGGGTTGAATCTGAAAGGTACAAAACGGTATTTAAACTGCAATATACCTTTACGTCATGCAATATGAAAGGGGTTTAACTGGCTTTTGACCAGTTTTAAGACACGGTTAGAAAAACGGGTTGAAAGCAGGTTTTTGCAATGTGAAAGGGGTATCACTTCTCCATTTGTTCAGCCCAATGCAATGAAATATGTTAACGCTTAATTAATAAATGTTAAAATGCTGTGTATATTTACACATACACACTTTACGTGCACATATATTTTTTACATATATGATTATATATATATATATATATACACACACACACACAAACACACACACACTATTGTTTCCTTGCGTGTCAGAGCAATGATACAGTATCAGCTGTTGACCTCGCTGCAGTGCAGCTTCTTTGCCTTCTGCACAGATACCTTTCCAGGTTACTAGTTCATGTTAAACGCATCTGAGGCTGCAGCTTCTCACAGGATTCCACTCTAGTCACATCTGTCATGTCTGTGTGGGACTCATTTCAGAAAAGGGCACACACAAAGCAGCTTCTGCTCCATTTCAGAACATCAACACTGCCATCAGCAAGTATGCACCTATTATCCTAGGCAATCCTATGTGCTATATTTATTTAGATAGATAGATAGATAGATAGATAGATAGATAGATAGATAGATAGATAATGATATAGATAAATAGACGATAGATAGATAGATAGATAGACAGATAGATAGATTATAGATTGAGATAATGATATAGACAGATAATAATATAGATAGATGGATAGTAATATATATATAGAGAGAGAGAGAGAGAGAGAGAGAGAGAGAGAGAGAGAGATTATATACTCTAGATATATATGATATCAAATAGATGGATAGATAGACAGTCAGACAGACAGACAGACAGATAGATAGATAGATAGATAGATAGATAGATAGATAGATAGATAGATAGATAGATAGATTAGATAGAAAATGATACAGATAAATAGATAAACTATAGATAGATAGATAGATAGATAGATAGATGATATGATATAAATACTAGACCAGGGGGTCTCACATAGCCTTTTAATGTCCTTTCTGTGGAAAATCCTGCCAACCATATTTGTTCTCAAAAACATTTTAAAATGTACAATTAATATAAAAAAAAGTTCCTAAGCAATGCCATTACTAGTGTGAGTTACAGAAAAAGTACAGAAATGTAATACTAGCAAAACATGTTATCCACTACATAAACAGCAATGAGAAAATACAACTGTGTTTATGAAAATAATGAACGAACAATTGTGAAACGCTGCAAGCACTTTCATATGTTGGTAATATTCCTAGATCATAAAGGATTTCGGTGCTATAGTGCACTTTATGTTGAAGAGAACTGACTGTATATTATATGTCTCCAATAACCCATGTTTAATTATATATTTATAAATATACAAAAAAAAATTTTCAAGCAGCATTTCCAGTTATGTTTATATTCAATCACTGAAACATTTTTTTTTTGCCACTTTTTATATATTATATTTTTGCCATAGAGAGATAATGTGGTTATTGCATCATAGGGCCATTACAAAAGTGCAGGCTAGTGTTACATCCTCCTTATGTACTGATCTATATGGAATATATAATTGCAGCACTTATGGTGGATAACAGGATAAAAACGCAATTACAAGATTTTTTTTTATTTTTTTTATTTTTTTTGCTTTTAAAGGAAATGCCTTTAGAGTCTGCAGAAAAAGTCCAAAAATACAATGTGAAGTGCATAACATTGTCAGGAAGGAAGGAGGCTACAATGAGACGGGTGTGCTTTATAGAAGAGGAATCTCCCAAAAAGGCTCGCTAATAATAATGCATAACAATGCAAACATCAAACGCACCGCCCTCTCCCGCACGCACTATACTGCAGTGTCCTGGGAGCACGCACTGTACTGCACTGGGCTGGGGGATCAGGCACTATACTGCACTGGGCTGGGGGAGCACGCACTATACTGCACTGGGCTGGGGGATCACGCACTGTACTAGACTGGGCTGGGGGAGCACGCACTATACTGCACTGTCCTGGGAGCACGCACTGGGCTGGGGGAGCACGCACTGTACTGCACTGGGCTGGGGGAGCACGCACTGTACTGCATTGGGCTGGGGGAGCACGCACTGTACTGCACTGGGCTGGGGGAGCACGCACTGTACTGCACTGGGTTGATGGGAGCACACACTGTACTGCACTGTGCTGGGGGAGCACGCACTGTATTGCACTGGGCTGGAGGAGCACGCACTGCACTGGGCTGGGGGAGCACTCACTGTACTGGGCTGGGGGAGCACGCACTGCACTGGGCTGGGGGAGCACGCACTGTACTGGGCTGGGGGAGCACTCACTGTACTGGGCTGGGGGAGCACGCACTGTACTGCACTGGGCTGGGGGGAGCACGCACTGCACTGGGCTGGGGGAGCACCCACTGTACTGCACTGGGCTGGGGGAGCACCCACTGTACTGCACTGGGCTGGGGGAGCACGCACTGTCTGTACTGCACCAGCTCTTATACAGATTGGCACCACCAAAGGCAGAACCAGCTTAGAACTTTTCACACCCATTACAATCAGCGGACTGTATACTGTATATATTATACAAAGTATACAAAGTTCTTTTAGTTACTTTTTGCATTAAATACACCACTCACATTCTCGCTGGACCTCATTACTGTACTACAGGTCTGCAAAGGGATCACAATCGGTTACTATGCTCATATCCGAGTGGAAAGAGTTAATCATGAATTACTGTCGCCGATTGGGCTAACACTTATCACAGCACGGGATTACAGTCACAGACTGGCGATAAGTAACGGTGCCTGCTCTCGGTCGAGAGAACGGCAGGGAAATTAACACTGGGCATATATATATATATATATATATATATATATATATATATATATATACACAAATTACACATACACACACATATACAGAGCTGCGCAATTTAGGGAAGGTCCCTTTTGCACGAGTTATTGATCGCAGAACCAGAGTCTTTAGCCATTCACTGTACCAGGTATATGCAGTCGTTGTGGGACTACAAGCCCCAGCATTCATTGCTAACCAAGGCTAGAAGCTAGCATGATATGCTGGTCCCTGTACCAGCTGCAGAGCTACAGGTTAGTAATCTCTACTGTGTGAACTGAGCATCACTGAGCAATTATACATCAGACCCTTGTTTGCTATTCTTGCATTAAAAAGTTCAGCTTCAGCTAGCATGCCATATACTGCCACCCTGACCTGCCCATCTGTCATTAGCCAACCTCTACCCTTACTCACTGAGCCACCTTACAGCACTCATCACAGCGAACCCTCTCCCAGTCCCTAGGAAATCATCACCACCTAAAACTATTTGTAAGAACCAAAACGCATCTATAATACAATCACTCTCTGGATTCAGAACGACAAAAAAAAGGTTTTGTTTCCCAGTGTGGTTATTGCAGACTGCCACTGCATTGTAACAGGAATCAGCATATGTATAGAGTACATTCGCTTTAGCTAATTGCAGGCAGATCCAATTTTTTTCAGAACCTTTCTGACCCCAAACATTGTTACAAGAGACTGCAAGTGATACAGTGATACTCTTATTATTCTCCATGGTGGAATCTTACCTGTTTGGTCATGGAGTCTATTAACCGTACATAAAAATCCTGCTCTGTCCTGATACCTGCAAAAGAGAGGACCATGCATCAATCTTAGGATCTGCATATATATATATATATATATATATATATATATATATATATATATATATATATATATATATATATATATATATATATATATATATATATATCATGTTCACATACAGTACAGTAGTTCTCATGCATTGTGAACTCAGAAAAATACTTCTTACTATTACAAAGTACCAAAGTTGTCATCCACAGATTAACATACAATCACATTACGCCATATATTATGTAATAAAGTTACCGGGACTCTCTATTTATCATTGCAGTTTTGATATAAGATGTATATTTTAATGCCAATCCTATCGCTATTACACCTTGTATCTCACTGGTGAATATATTAGAATAATATAATAATATAATAATATATATTAAAAGGAAAACGCTCAGAAGTAATAAAACCTTCCTCCACATATAAAACGGGTGGTACATTAATATAGACAGCGAACAGTTAAGTTTGCAGGCGGGTGACACTATTACAGATTGGCTGCCGATCAGAAGTCAAGGGGTTAACTCGTGTACAGTCGTAATGAGAGCGAATTACGTGGAACATAACGCGGTGCATCAGTTATAGACAGACACATCCGAAAGGGGAATAATATCCTCTATTTGGGGAATAATATCCTCTACTTGGGGAATAATGTCCTCTATTTGGGGAATAATATCCTCTATTTGGGGTATAATATCCTCTATTTGGGGAATAATATCCTCTACTTGGGGTATAATATCGTCTATTTGGGGTATAATATGTTATATTTGGGGTATAATATCGTCTTTTTGGGGTAAAACAATCCTCTATTTGAGGTATACTAAGTTCTATTTGGGGAATAATATCCAATGTTTGGGGTACACTATGTACTATTTGGGTTATAATATCCTCTATTTGGGGTACACTATGTACTATTTGGGTTATAATATCCTCTATTTGGGGTACACTATGTACTATTTGGGGTATAATATCCTCTATTTTGGGTATAATATGTTCTATTGGGGGTATAATATCCTCTAGTTGGGGAAAGTTTCCTTAATATTCTGTCACTTTTTGCAGCACTTCAGTTTTTGCTTCAGTATCCTCTGTTACATATTTATATGGTAAATTATTTTTCTAACAGTATAATCACAATATTAAATAAGCCAATATATAAAAAGCCCCTAACAGTCATTGCTGAAACATTCCTAGATATAGTAGCCATTATTTCTTGATGAAATAAAAGAAAAGTTTTTCCAAGTCCCAATGATTCTTTATGGAGGCTTTATTTTATTTAAGTTCCTATACAAATATTAAAACCTTAACAGAGGTTCCTCAGATAAGTGTATAACTGTTTCCCTATATACATATATATATCGAACTAGTGGTGCATTAAACACAAAGTTCCCTTTAACTCTGTAGTAACCGACTGTCAGGACAGGAGCCATACGTGGGGCTGCCCACAGACACTCACCATTGCTATAGAGCAGCTGGAGTCGGTAGTGGATGCCATTATTTGTCTTCTCACTGCTGGTTTCCTGATATTAAGGATACAAATATCACGATTATTGTATTCCCACCACAGTATAACTACTTCATCAGCCCATAATGCAGAGTGTATATGAAGCTTGTTATTCGTCACCCATGCGAACAGCAAATTCTGACTATTAATAACAATACTGCCATTCTTAGGAAGCAGTTACAGGACAGTTCCTTTCATATTTGAATTTAACGACAAGTGATCTATAGTGTAAAAATAATAACAATCCAACATAATACCAACGTTCTAGCATTGAGGACAATTTAGTGAGTTGCAGGGTGTCAAACTTACTCTGACTATATATATATATATATATATATATATATATATATATATATATATATATAAAATCTCCACTGCAGGAATAATTATGATACAGGCAGGTACTGTAGTTGTTGCATTGGGAGATGCATGTAAATAGTAAATACATATAATATATTCAGTATTATAAATATGTATTGTTTTATTTATGTGTTAGCTTAAAAGTAACAACATGGGTTGTTATATCTTGGACTTGGAGGAATAGTTTTAATATTTGAAAATATATACAAGGGGTGTAGTGGTGGGTGCATGACGTTTTGGGGTCAGAGGTGATAGAACTAATAGGGGTCAAGGCTGAATTCATTATTTGGTCACAAGTGTCCTCTTACCTTCTCTTTCTCCACGAAGCCCACGAAAGCTGTCCTCTCTATTTCCACGGGCTGCCCCTGCCGGTCGTACAGAGCCAGGACAAAGTGGAAGAAGTTGGACTTGCGCAGGTTAGAAGGGGGCTGCTTCTCAAAGTGTGCCCGGGCCAGACCCACGCCACTGTGGCCAGAGAGTGAGGGTTAGACAGGGCACAGAGTATCCCCCAACTTCTACCTTACCCATCCGTACATAATATCATGAAATGGATAGATAGATAGATAGATAGATAGATAGATAGATAGATAGATAGTTTGCTGTCTGCTAAGGAACCTGGAGATTGTCCATCAGTAGATGTGTTGAGGGACTGCAACATTATCTCATATCAATGTACCTATAATGTCCCTTTAAATGTCTGTCTAAATGTAATATTAATTATATTCTATAATACATTTTATTTACCCATCAAACCCACATAGCCCTCAAGTAATGACTTGGCCCCACTCCTCTCCCCATTCTCTCACTCTCCCAAATATTACTATCCTCAGAAGCCCTCCCTGACCTTATAGAGATTTAATTTATATCCCCAGCGCACACATTCCCAAACCATATAACATTCCCCTACCCCTGCTCCCATCCTTGTTGATTTAAACCGAACCATAAAATATTTCCACAATACTTTGAATTCCACACTTATAAAACGTCCACTACATAAGGAATGATAACCCCCTCTTCCAATATATATATATATATATATATATATATATATATATATATATATATATATATATATATATATATATATATATATATATATATATATATATATATATATATATAAACCTGAGCTGTTGTATCATCATGTACAGGGTAGTTTTTATTTTTCTCAATAATGTTGAATATAGAAAACTTCATCTAGATTATGTTTCCAATATAAATTAGAAAGTCTATTTAAGCAAAATATCCTATGTATAAAAAATACAATGTATATATTTGTAATCCCGGAGTTAATCTTCACTTAATTCATTTTCGTCCAAGTCTATGAAAAGTTTATTTATTTGTGGATTGTGGTTTCAGCGCTGATTAGAAACACATTGCCCCAACAAAGCAGCGAAGCCCATCATGGTGAATGCAGCCAGATCGTGTTAGCCGTGAACCGCTACTAATTTCTAGCTAAATACTCAGGCACTGCCAGGCTGTAAAAAATGGGCCCTGTCTACTTAAGTGTCATTTATTAGTGTATATGTATTATTATAGGAATGTGTAAATCGCAATGCCTTGCCTCTATTGCAGGCACTGACAGCATCGTTTACAAGAGAGAAAAAAATACATTATGGGATTGATAAATGTATTGCTGCATTGACATGCATGGGGTAATGAGGGGGGGGGGGTTACCTTAACTTAAACATACTTTCTAATGTATAAAGTGCTGAAAGAGATGGCATGCTGTATGTCCGGACATAAGCAGAGGCCGGAATTTACAGTGACCTTACTGTACTAAGAGGTGTTTGTGTTTGTGTGTGTGTGTGTGTGTGTGTGTGTGTGTGTGTGTGTGTGTGTGTTTATATATGTATGTATGCATGTATTTATGTACAAAGATAGAGCGATAGATAGATAGATAGATAGATAGATAGATAGATAGATAGATAGATAGATAGATAGATCGATAGAACACTTCTGATACTTTATATATATATATATTAATGTATCTTATCTCACCCATATTTAGTTACTGTAGGTATAAATTGGACTAATGGTATAATATATAGCCAGATGTAACAGACAAAACTTAAAAGATAGATATATAGTGATATGAATATATACAAATGGATAGATACCAATAGATAGATAGATAGACAGACAGATAGGTAGATATTAATGGACAGAAAGATAGATAGATATGAATGAATAGATAGAAATGGATAGATAAAAGTTAGATAGATAGATAGATAGATAGATAGATAGATAGATAGATAGATAGATAGATAGATAGATAGGAATAAATAGATAGACAGAAATGGATAGATAGATAGATAGATTAGATACATAGATAGATAGATAGATAGATAGATAGATAGATAGATAGATAGATAGATAGATAGATAGATAGATAGATATGAATGGATAGACAGAAATGGATAGCCAGGTAGATAGAAAGATAAATAGATAGATAGATAGATAGATAGATAGATAGATAGATAGATAGATAGATAGATAGATGGAGAGATAGACAGATATGAATAAATATACAGAAATGGATAGATAGATAGATAGATAGATAGATAGATAGATAGATAGATAGATAGATATGAATGGATAGACAGAAATGGATGATAGATAGATAGATAGATAGATAGATAGATAGATAGATAGATAAATAGATAGATATATATGAATAAATATACATAAATGGATGATAGATAGATAGATAGATTGATCGATAGATAGATAGATAGATAGCAGTGATCCCCCCGTGTGTTGGGTACGTGGCCGTGATACAGAGCGATGATATACACACAGGGCCCCCTCCCCTGCAGGCACCAGGACCGCTCCTGTCCTACCTCTGGGCAGCTGTGTTCGCATCCAGCACCCCGGCTCCCTGCATCCATGTCCGGACAGCGTTCATGCCGCCGCTCAGGGGCTCCTCCTTCATGCTGCTCCCACTCCGCTGTATGCTCTCCTGAATCCCGAACATGAAGCTCCCTCCCCGGCTCCCCTTGTAGCGCTCCCCTCGTACTAGCGGATCCCCCCGCAGGAGCACCCCGGCCGGGGCAGATGAGGCGCTGTGTACGCGGCTGCCTCTGCTATTCCCAGGCAGGAGGAGTCGGAGCGGAGAGGACGGGAAGGATCAGAGGCTGCTGGAGGTCCGGGTCCCCTGGATGGTGAGAGCACATAGATGGGAGGATGCAGAACAATACGCCGGCAGCAGCAGCAGCAGCAGCTGGGAGTGGGGGCACTGCCTGGGGTAAGGGGCAGCCTAGGAAACAATGGGGTGAAGTTGAGGTGCCAGATGTGCTGCTCCCACTGTCATCATCCAGGACCAGGTTCTGGATCCAGGGGCTGCTCCTCTTCTTCCAACTCTCCGGTGCTGGCAAGTAGCACAAAGTAACCAGGAGGCAACACTCTGCTGGGCTGCTGCTGCTTCTCCTCCAGGTAAGACTGGGGGTGAGGGGGGCTGTCAGTGCCTGTGGCAGGGACAATGACTGTGGGAGGGGGGTCTCCTATTGCCCCTGAGTGAGAGAAGACCTGTGCAGGAAGGAGGATGCTGAGCTGGTAGCTGCCCCCTGCCTGCCTCTGTCTCTGCTTCCCTGTGGAATCCTCAGTAAAAACTCAGCCCAAAGCTGCTACAGCTACACACGCGCCCAGCAGCCCCCATGGGGAGAAGGGGGGTGTCCTGCTCTGATAACCACGCCCCTTCATCTGCATAGTGCTATTCTTCCTTCACATCACCAGCCAATAGCATGCTGCAGATTGCCACCATGCCTCCTGGTTCCCGCCTACTATCCCTGAGAAAGTTGCTGCTGGCTGGGTGCTGTATATACTAATGCCTATTGTTAGAGCTTAGATTGCATCCATTAGTTAGGGAAAGGGCATCTGACACATGCAATGCAATACACCCTGAGGAGGGTCTCCCCTGCTCTATGGAAGAGATTTTGTCAATGATGGGAGATGGGAGCAATTAGCTTTGGGGGCTACATGTGACATAAGCATGCTAATGAGGGTGGCACACATGGCACAGAGGCTGGTGGCAGATGATGAGGCATCCACACAAAGGTGTCCTATAAATCAATGTAAATATTTGCACTTTACCAGCTGTTATAATCAGGCACAGATAGGAAACACACAGGATCCATTTATCCTATGAATATTTGTCTCAATAGAACTTATGGGACTTGTAGTTCTCCAGCATATGCCTTTGGTCAGGGTCAGGTTGCACAGAAAATAAATGGACAGCGATTTTCCATAATATACATTTATATAGAACTGAAATATGAATTTTTTTAGGCAATGTGTGACAATGTGGAGGGTAAATAATGCCGACAGTTATCAAGGCAATGTAGTGATAATGTCGGCAGACATGTCGACAAATTCAGCATGGCGACTTGCGAGCCCTCTTAAGGGCCCATTTATCAAACAAAATTTATGGGTATTTCCCTGAAAACACCCATTTTGGGGGGGTTAGTCATAAATATTAACCCTTTGAGTGCCAAGTAACTTTGCCCAAGCAAACATGTTTATTCCTCATAATGACCTGTGAAACATTTTTTTATTTGAATTTATATAACAAATGTGAGCGACGCTGGCCTTTTTAGTGGATATTTTTAACATCGCTCACAGAGATGTTGGCATTCTATGGGGGGGGGGGTTCAATCATGAGCCACGTCTGTTGAGCTGGCCCGACAGCCATTACCCTGTCCCGTCCTCGGTCTGCTCGACCGAGAATTTGCAGGCGGGATTCAATATCCCACCTGCAGCGGGACTAGAAGGGGGCGTGGCCGTGAGCTGCAGCTGGGAAGAGGTGAGCTGGAACCCTGGAGCTTGTTACTGCCCGGCCGACTGCTTGTAAAGTCGGGCATGTTTTGCAGAGGTACCCTGTTCAATGCTGGTATTTGGTTTTGAGTCTAGACACTATGCGCTGAAACTAGCTAGGGGAAGACAGCATTGAATAGAGCCCCGCAGCCATCTCCCGACAGGGTGATTGAATACCCCCAAGGGTTAAGTATCCCCTGAACGTGAAACAGTGGGATCACAGCAGAAATCTCCAATACTTGCTGTGATCCCACCATTTCCACCGGCAGCCGCATCCCCCATAAGGTTTCTATAAGGAAAGATGTGATACTGCCAGATGTATAAATTTCCTATATGCAAAGCATTCCCAAAATTACCCCCCACAGCTTCTGCCATCTGAAGGTGGCAGTAACCCATTCTAACATATGGGATATTGACTGCATTCCTAGCTGACAGATGGTTTCCCCTGGAACCCTCCCCTAAAAAGCCAGCCTGGGTCCATCCCCTGAAATCCTGGCTTCAACCCGTGTTCTGTGTCCAGGGTTCAAGCCGAGTTACATCTGAAAAGGGTATTACTTAAAAATACATACAATTAAAAATAAGCCTTTAAATTGGATTTTAAGTTATTTTAATTGTCTTTTTGTCTCTGGCTGTCTTAGCTGGTACTAGAACAGGGAATGGCAGAAGAGCTGACAGACAACATATTAAATGAATCGTAAACAAATAAATGTTATATAACAGTTTTGCAAAATTATTGACAGCATCTTCCACCTTCAGATAACTTTAATTTATTTAAAAAATGTATTCCTGCAGCATTCAGCAAACATCTGTAGCTTTTATCAGCACTTTTCAGATATCTTTTATACCTGCCAACGCCAGTGGTGTAGCTAGGTGCCACAGTGCCCGGAGCAAGGGTATGTTTTGCCCCCCCCCCCCCCCCCCCCATTGCCCATTACACATAATGCCACACCCTAATGCCCATTACACATACTACCACACACCGTAATGCCCATTACACATAATTTTACACCGTAATGCCCATTACACATACTACCACACACCGTAATGCCCATTACACATAACGCCACCCACAGTAATGCCCATTACATATAATACCACCCACCCTAATACCCATTACACATAACGCCACCCACCGTAATGCCCATTAAACATAATGGCACCCACCGTAATGCCCATTACACATAATCATTATTATTATATTTTTATTTATAAGGCGCCACAAGTGTTTCGCACAAGTGTTTCGCACAAGTGTTGCCACCCACCGTAATGCCCATTACACATAACACCACCCACAGTAATGCCCATTACACATAATACCACCCACCCTAATACCCATTACACATAACGCCACCCACCGTAATGCCCATTACACATAATACCACCCACCCTAATACCCATTACACATAACGCCACCCACCGTAATGCCCATTACACATAATGCCACCCACCATAATGCCCATTACACATAACGCCACCCACCGTAATGCCCATTACACATCATACCGTAATGTCCAGTACTAATTATACCACACAACATAATGCCTACTACACACCGTAATGCCTATTACATATTATGCCACATAAATCTTTCTTACCTACAGGCTATGGGTTTCAAGCTCGATGCCAGTGGTTGCATGCTCTAGAGTGAGTAGGAGGGCAGCAGGGGCCGGGGCGGCAACTTAGGGGGGGGGGCTCTCATGCTCTATGCCAGGGGTTGCATACTCTAGGCCAGGGCAGCGGGGGGCAACATTGGCCAGGGGAGCCAGCAGGGCAGCAGGGGGCAAAGGGAGGCAGCAGGGGCCAGGGAGGCAACTTAGGGGAGCACAACCACAGCCAGTCTGGCACAGCTGCAGCCACAGGGGATAAGGGGGGGTCACACTGACTGAAGCCTGGAGCACAGGTAAGTGCAGCACGCACATAGTCAGAGGCAGCGCTGACCAGCCAATCAGGAAGCGAGTTCGAGTTGAAGTCCCAGGCCAGCTGAGCCGGCCACCCGCCCTCCTCCAGCATCGCGTACCAGTGCTTGTCAGCCCGGGCGGGCGGCGGGTGCCGGTCTTTTAGCAGGTACCGCATGCCTATAGGCGGACATCGGCTTACGGACAAGGGGGCGGGCAGGCGCCGGGCAGGCACAGCGTGTCATTTGCGGTGTGTGCCTGCGACGCCACCTGGCATCCCTTCGGCGCCTGGAGCTTGTGCTCCACCGGCTCCGCTCTCCCTACGCCCCTGGCCAACGCAATAGCGGAAATCTCTCTCTGCCGGATAATATAAATACATTAGGCATATGCAACACAAAAGTAGACTCCCTTATAGTTGCCCCTTGCACACTATGCCACAATTCACATTATGCCACACTGTTTGAGCCAAAATTCACCAGGAATAAGTCAAAATTCTCATCATGCCACAAGGATTGAGCCAAGATTCTCACAGGATGAGTCAAAATTCTAATTGAGCCAAAATTCACTTTATGTCACATGGAGTGAGGCAAAATTCATATGGAATAAGTCAAAACTCACATTATGCCACACAGAATGAGCAAACATTCACATTATGCCACTCGGAATGAGCCAAAATTCACATTATGCCACATGGATTGAGCCAACATTCACAGTATACCACACAAAATGAACCAAAATTGACACCAATTGTGCCACACAGTATGAGTCAAAAAGCACATTATGCCACAGAGTAGGAGCCAAATCACATTACTGTATGTTATATAATAATAATAATAATAATAATAGTAATAATATCTGAATCAGTGCCCAAAGTGAGTAGACACGCATTCTGACCCAGTTTGTGTGTTTACTCACTTTGGGGTGGATCAGAATCAGAATCAACTTTATTGGCCATGTATGCTTGCGCACACTAGGAATTTTTTGTGGATTTACAGTGCAGCATCAAGCAGGGATGAAGGGGGGGGGAGGCATTACATACATTACATTAAGACATTACATGTGGGGAACACATGCCCACCGAGTTGCACAGCGCCTAGGCAGCCATCAGCAGCGCCACTGGTCACTGCTACAGCCAGGTAGGTAACATTAAGCAGAGACAGTACAATTAGATGGATGCGAGTTTATGATATATAAGTATATGCTATATATGCAGTGGCGTAACTATTATTGAAGCTCCCCCCCCCCCGCCGCACAGTTTGACAGCGCCCCCCCATCCACCTTACCTCCTCTAGCATCCTCAAAAACGTTCTGCGGTACGGGGGCAGCCATTTTCTAAGTGTCAGTTTTCAATGCAGGAGCAGGGAGAGCAGGGAGACCCGGCCGGGACCGCAGACTGATGCGGCACAGCGGCAGGTACCGGCGGTGGCATTAAGTGGAGGCAGCGGGTAACGATAGCCCCGCAGCCCCCCCAGCGCCCTCAATTACGAAGCGCCTCTCTGCCACCGTGGGGGCTGCGGGGCTCTAGTTACGCCACTGTATATATGAGTATATGATATAGCGATTATCTGGCTGGGCAATATGAATACTGTAAGAGCAGAGCCAGATAATTGATTTATCATATACTCATATATAGTAATAATACCGCTCTTAATGCACCACTATTAGCTGCTGCTAGCTGGTCCATCCACTGCAAACTTCACAATGGCACTGGTGCCGGGCAGACACTGTACAATGGCGAAGGGCAGCGTCTTCTATGCACAAGAATGACAGGGGAGATCCGGCCTGCGCAGTGATACATGGATGCAAATCGCCAAGTAAATGTGGCGGCGCAGCAATGAAAGGGCCCACAGTCGTATATAGTACTAGTTCTAATAAATTATCTGTACTAGTAGTTTCCACAACTGTGGACCCTTTCATTGCAATGCACTGGCTGCACCGCCAGTAGTTCCACTCTGTGTGTGTGAGAGAGAGAGACAGTGTCAAGAGGACTGAGACAGTGTTTGTGTGTGAGAGAGAGGGAGAGGGACAGTGTCATAGAGAAAGAGAGAGAGAGAGGCAGTATCAGAAAGAGATAGAGACAGCGTCAGTGAGAGAGAGGCAGTTTTAGAGAAGGGGAGAAAGAGCATGCTCGTGCGCCCCATTCTGACTGAGCCCTTTGCCGCCCTCTGCCACCCGCTGCCTATCCTCCGATGCCCACAGCAGCTGCCCCCAGCTCCCCATAACTCTGCCCGTCTCCCTGGAGTGATAATGGGCAGGGAAAGTGCTCCCCGCCTCCATGTTGACGGGGAGGCGCTAGCGTGTAAGACGCTTGCGCGTCCCCATGTGAGACGCTTGCGCGTCCCCACCGGCGATCGCCAGCTAAGGGAATATTGGCGATTCCTAACACTGGCTACATCTGTAGCTCTTCTCACATGCAGGAATTTAGATACATCTCCGCATGTCTTATTTGTTCTCTTTGACATCGCAATTCTGTATCTCTGTATTTATCACGGCACTGTATTTCTGTATTTATCACGGCTCTACATTTCTGTATTTATCACAGAACTATTTTTTATTTATCACAGCTCGGCATCTCTTTATTACAGCTATGTGACTCTTTACAATAGCTCTGCATCTATTTATCCCTGCACTTCTTCTCTATAGGGACCATTTTTCATTGCGATCTGGGCGGGAGAGGAGCTTGCATTAGGCGGAGATGCAGGTCCTGATATGCCACATGGAGTAGTCTGGGGTTGCTCCAAGGTAGGTAGCTCTTAGTTCAGATATACCAAGTAAGGAGCCATTATCATGTGGCTCCTTGCTGACTAATTGTAGACCCAATTTAGGGTGTGGGGTGTGGTGCCCCTGGACTGGTTGGGCTGGGTGGCTTTAGTGCGGCATGCCCTTACATTCTATTAACACTTTTCCCTCACTAACACTATCTCTCTCTCTCTTATTTTAATTACATTTCATTTATCTCTCTCTTTATGTATAGCTTTGGCTTCCTATCACTAACTATTAACACTTAGTATCTCACTGGCATGCCGCACTGGGCCTCCTAGCTTATGATAGTTTTTGGGGTGCCACACCCTGCACCTAGATATAGCGCTAGGGACCCCCAATATACAGAGAAGCCTTGACGCGGCTTGGGGGCATATCATACACCTGCGCAGGTATATGTAACCAATATCTCTGAATTCTATTATCATGTAGTGTTCAAGATTGGTTGCTAAAACTATTCAGTGTGACGGGGGCACCAATGTCTTGTTACTTACTAAGCAATTGCAATATGCAATCATTTCGGTTGCTTTGAAATATGAAATCCTTGTGCTCTGCTTCGCCGACCACGGCTGACCATACTTCTCCGCTGGCAGTGCTGTCTGTAGCCTATAGGCCACAATGGGCTACTGTCATCTTAGAATGTGATGTTGCCTGATGTTGATATATCAGGCAGCATCTCATCCCCCATAGTAACCTATGGGTGGAGCAACTGCAAGTGGGGCAGGAGGGATTGCAGCAGGGATTGTAGATTCATGCTGCGGTCCCTCCTGCATATATTCGGGGGATACTTAATATTTGTGGCTAACCCCCGAAAACGGGGGTTTCGGGGAATTAGCAGCACATATTATATGACAAAATGTGCATTGCCTTTCTATATCACAGCACTGCCTCTCTATATCACAGCACTTCCTCTCTATATCACAGCACTGCCTCTCTCTATGAAAGCATTGTCTCTCTATATCACAGCACTGCCTCTCTATATCACAGCACTGCCTCTCTATATCACAGCACTGCCTCTCTATCACAGCTCTGTCTCTCTATATCACAGCTCTGTCTCTCTTTATCACAGCACTGCCTCTCTATATCACAGCATTGTCCCTCTATATCACAGCACTGCCTCTCTATATCACAGCACTGCCTCTCTCTATGACAGCATTGTCTCTCTATATCACAGCACTGCCTCTCTCTATGACAGCATTGTCTCTCTATATCACAGCTCTGTCTCTCTTTATCACAGCACTGCCTCTCTATATCACAGCACTGCCTCTCTATACCACAGCACTGCCTCTCTATATCACAGGACTGCCTCTCTATATCACAGCACTGTCTCTCTATATCACAGCACTGCCTCTCTATATCACAGCACTGTCTCTCTATATCACAGCACTGCCTCTCTATATCACAGCACTGTCTCTCTATATCACAGCACTGTCTCTTTATATCACAGCACTTCCTCTCTATATCACAGCACTGCCTCTCTCTATGACAGCATTGTCTCTCTCTATGACAGCATTGTCTCTCTATATCACAGTACTGCCTCTCTATATCACAGCACTGCCTCTCTATATCACATCACTGTCTCTCTATATCACAGCACTGCCTCTCTATCTCACAGCACTGCCTCTCTATATCACATTACTGCCTCTCTAGATCACAGCACTGTCTCTCTATATCACAGCACTGTCTCTCTATTTCACAGCACTGCCTCTCTATATCACAGCACTGTCTCTCTATATCACAGCACTGTCTCTCTATATAACAGTACTGCTTCTCTAGATCACAGCACTGTCTCTCTATATCACAGAACTGTTTCTCATTATCATGGCTCTGTATCTCTATATAACTTCTCTGCGCCCCCTATACCTCTTTCACACAGAAAACCAAATTAATCGGTGAAGTAGGTCTATCCGGTAATTTGCCATTCAACACGGGTCCTTTTTCTATATGAAAAGATAAACCAGGGTTACAAATTCCGGGTCACCGACCCAGGAATTTACCAGGGTTGAGGACCTGGGATTTTTGACCCAGGTTGACCCTTTCACACAGAAGAAATACCTGTGTTATTCAGCAAATTACCAGGTAGGAAAACCCAATTTGTTTTTCTGTGGGGAGTCAGGCTGGGACCAGCAAAATTACCCGGCAATGAAAATGTTGAATAAAAGCCAGCATTTTCAGACGTTTCTGTGTGAAAGTGTTATTAGTTACACCTCTGCAGCACTTCCCCTTATGCTTTACGTCTCTGCTGCTTCATCCTTCCCTGACTTATGGCTTCACCCCCTCTTTTCATATATCATGGCTTACTGGCTTCCTTCTATCCTCCTATTTCATTCGGCCTTGCTGCCTCTGTAGTTATTCCTCCAATTGATGGCTGCTGGTGGCTTTTGTATTTGGAGACTCTCTGCCTTTTTAATATATGGGCTTTATACCTCTGCTTTGGGTGATATTTTCCCCTGATATGATCATTTTCGGTGCCTCCGCATCTCTTGAACTATTTATGGTGCCAGGGGACCACAGAAAACCCCGAAAAAGGCCTCCAAATCCACTATATCTGAACGATCTATAATCCTACCATTGGCGGATCAAAGGGAGG
The DNA here is from genome assembly GCF_055691185.1 of Crinia signifera. NCBI lineage: Eukaryota > Metazoa > Chordata > Amphibia > Anura > Myobatrachidae > Crinia > Crinia signifera. The sequence continues at coordinate 45,658,620 of NC_139220.1, read as the reverse complement.
GGGTAACACCCTATAAGACACACCCCTATTTCTGATGAGCAGTGTGGGCCACTGCCTCCTGAGTCTACTGAACGGGCATAATACTCCAATGGGAAAAGGGGTGTGTGTTTTAGGAGGTAATTGCTCTCCCCAGGTCCTGCCAATGAATAAAACCCAATATAATACATTATTTGAGCCAATATGGCTCTTTGAGTATATTGTTAGATTCTGCCATATATTGCCATATATAAAATTCTGCCATTGTGATGTATCTTTCCCATCAAAGCTTTCTCCTGCATTCATATCAGGCTGTTCTTAGATTCTCTGAGAGTCTGACAGATCAAAAGACACCCAGGATGCCTCTCCCAGAACAGCAGCCCTGAGTCCCGTACATGCTATAGACATGCGCAATATACAGTATCGATATTCAGGAATATCAGTATTATTCCAGAGATAATTTTTTGTAGCACATCAATTGGGACCAAAATATCAATCTGGGACTGCCAACTGGCAATCTCTACTCTATTCTCACTGACAGGTATCACCATAGTAGGGATGGAAATTGAATTGCGATGGTTTACAAACATTTATGTTTTTCTTTTGATGGCGGTGTTTTTACCAATGTTATCCACCATCGGATGGTAAGGCTTCTATGGTGTTCCGATTGTTATCTATTTCAGTAAATGCTGTGAGCTGCGACACCCTGGCTCCTACGGGGCTGCTGCTCTCTACAACAGGGCATCTTGGTCTGTTGGAGGCTGTCTCTGTGGCCTGCTTGATCCTATTCCTCTCCCAGGCTACTGATAGGGAACAGAGCACATTGGGGGTAATTCGGATACTGAGCATTATGATACTGTGCACACTCAGGATCCATTCTGCACGCGCGCAAATGGGTCTTGTGACGTAGCACACAGTCCGGCATCAGACCGTTGGCGATTAACAGTCTGATGCCATTTTGGGGTAAGGACAGTCTCCCCAAACAAAGGCATGTTGTTGCCATTTAGATGGCGAGAAAAGTCCATGGATCTTCATGGTTGCATAAAGATTTTCTGGCCTCTGGAATGGGCAGCTTGCTCGACCCCAGCTGCCCAATGATCCTTCCTGCTGTATTACAACACAGTGCCAATCACAACTGCATTAGGCCCACTGCTAGCTCTAATTTGCTGTCTTAGACAATAAAAACCAGAGCACAGCCCTCAGCCCTGCAACAGCAGCAGCTATGGACTCACAGTTGTGATTGGGATGAGTCTGTGTCACTATCCTCCGTGTTCATAGTATCACTCAGGTTACTGGCTGTGGCGGCTGTGTACTGTCCTGCAGCTGCACCGCCTCCTCTAGTGACAGTCTGACTTCTGGCCCACAGCCACACTGCTAGCCCTGCTCTCAGCCCTGCTGCAAATTGCCCGTGATGCAGGGTTGGTATAGAATTACCAACCATCAATTCCTTTTGATGCAATGGTTATCTACCTTCACCAGCAGAATATTCAATGGCGGATGCCCATCCTACAAATCAAAGATGACTTCCAATATCGATCCCTACATCACAGTTTTGTGGTTTACCTCACCCCATTTTCTCCCCCAATGCTGTATCACTCTATCCCCCTCTGCTCATGTCTACTGTCACAATGTAGTTATATAGCTCCTTTTTCAAAATACGATTCAAACCCTTTTACATGTTTTGCAAAGGGTGATGGCGCCCTCAGTTGCTATCCTACATCATGAACATCACTCACTGGAGCCTACAGTCTAAATTCCATAACACACACATGGGTCTATTTGTATCAACAGCCAATTAACCTAAACAATATGTCTTTTTTTGCTTAATGGGAGGAAACCGGGATCCCTGCTTGTCGACCTAATGACCCTGTCGACCTAACCCATGTTAACCTTCAGTCACATTGACCTTCCTGCATGTCCACCTTCCTGCATGTTGACCTTCAGTCATATTGACCTGCATGCATGTCAGTGATATTAAGGACGAGGCTTGCTTGTGTTCAGTGAAAACACCAGTGCCAAATCCATTTTCCACAAACTTGAAGCTACAATAAAACCTCTTTATGACTATGGATTCCTCTATAGGGAATATGGATGACCGATGGCCAAGATGCTGATGCTGGTACCTTGAAGGAGGGAATCACGACAGGGGTCAGGTAAGTAGCCTAAAACTACCCCCCCCCCCACCCCCCCCCCCTGCAGCTTGAGCCTAACTCTCTCATCCAGTGCCAGATTAAGGTGTAAATGGGTCTGGAGCTGAAAATTATCAAGGGCCTATTATACGCAGTAATAGTGGTTGCGGCCAGTGCCTAATAATGTGGGGGGCGTGACCAGTGTTCTGTTTGGGTGGTCTGCTCACGGGTGTGTCTCTATTTGTGTAAATACTTTCAACTAATTATATATGCCTGGAAAAGGCAGGGGGCTGGCATAGGAACAATGCAGGGAGATTTATTGGTGGGTGCCCTCCAAAGGTGCACCCGCAGGACGCCGATGTCCTAAGATACTTGCGGGGTGAGGCGGCACTCCAGTCATAAAAAATACTGAAAGCTGAAAGCACTTTTTATGTATTCACCTAAGTTTACCACACCATATACCCCCCTCATGCAACACAATAGTAACCCCCTTATACTGTACTTGCCTCTTACACATTATGCCACATGGAATGAGCCAAAATTTACACAGACTAAGCCAAAATTCACACTATGGTACATGGAATTCACGTTATATCACATAGATTAAGGCAAAATTCACATTTTGCCACATGGATTGAGCCAAAATAAACACTATACCAAACAGATTGAGCAATAATGCACAATATGCTCCATAAACAGTGGCATTGTGCACCAAAGGCATGCATTAAAATTTGACGCCATAATGCCCATTACATGTTAAGCCACACACCATAATGTCCATTATGTATTTTGACAAACACCATAATGCCTATTAAAAATTATGCTAAATAAGTGCTGCTTACCTACATGCTCATTGCCAGGGGTTCCATGCTCATTGCCAGGGGTTCCATACTCATTGCCATGTGGGATTACATGGTCATTACCAAAGGGGAATACATGCTCATGGTAACTGGGCAGAAAGGACAGCCATTGACAGCTGGGGAGAGAACAGGGGGCTGCCCGGCTGTATTCAGAGCACTAGAGGTCCCAGATATTTGAAATAATACCTCTTTCACACAAGAAAATGCAGGGACTTACCTGGTAATATGGTCCCAAGATCATGCAGGGACATTCCCGGGCTGGCCCCTTTTACACCAGCCTAGTCCCTGCATTTTCTGGTGTGAGGGGGAGAGAACCCCCCCCTTCCCTTTTAAACAACCAGCTGACCCATTTTTATGTGGGCTTCAAATGATTTTGATCCCATGAAACTGGGACGTTTGGTTCCAGAGAAATCTGCCCTCAAACAACATGAACAGCCATGAAATTACATTTCAGAAATGAAAAAAAATCGGTTTACCCGCAATATCTCTAGAACCAATGAACCCATATGGACCAGCCTGGTATTAGGTTGAAGGCCCAGTGATTTGAGATCAACCTCAAACTTCTGTGATGCCGGAGGGGGAACTGGCACCCATTGGAACCAGGTGGGGTCGGAATTAGCAGGTCCCATGTTATTCTATGGGGAAAACGACGGGGCCAGGCTTGTTGGAAAGCCCAGGCCCTCAGCTACAAAATGTAGAGAGTGGGCCTGGAGCTGTAGCTCCATCAGGCCCATTGTTAACCCGGCCCTGCTCTCATCTAGTGCCTAAACCTAACCCCCACCTCCTAAACCCAACCCAACGGGCCACAGCCTAACCCTACCCTAACACCCCTTTTTTTTATAATCTTTATTTTCAACATTTTCCATTTACACACGTAAAAACAAAGCATACACATTTACATAGACCCAGAGCCAGATTAAGGTCTAAATGGGCCTGGAGCTGAAAATTATCAAGGGCCTATTATGCGCAATAATAGGGGTGTGGCCAGCACCTTATAATGTGGGGGCGTGACCAGTGTTCTTTTAGGGTGGTCTGCTCATGGGTGTGCCTCTATTTGTGTAAATACTTTCAACTAATTATATATGCCTGGAAATGGCAGGGGGCTGGCATAGGAAAAATGCAGGGAGATATATTGTCGGGTGTACCCACAGGACGCTGATGTCCTAAGATACTTGCGGGGTGAGGCAGCACTCCAGTCATAAAAAAAATACAGAATTCAGAAACTTGGTAGACACCTTTTATGTGGACACCTAAGTTTACCACACCATATACCCCTTATACAAATCATGCAACACAATAGTAACCCCCTTATACTGTACTTGCCTCTTATGCCACATGAAATGAGCCAAAATTCACACTGACTGAGCCAAAATTCACATTATGCCACACAGATTAAGGCAAAATTCACATTTTGCCACATGAATTGAGCCAAAATCAAGGAAACGATACCGCTCATTGAAGGCAAACACAGAACGAATGAGAAGGAGCTTCTTCCTGCAGGCTATTAGAGCCCTCAACCAGACCTCCTAGTACCGGGACTTTCCTTCATTCTACTAGACCTACCCCACACAATCTCTACACTCTTCCTCAGCCAATCTACTTTCACTACATATTGTACTATGTATGACTTTGTATGTGACAAATAAATAAATTTGATTGATTTGAAAATACACACTATACCAGGCATGTCCAAACAGTGGACCTACAGCTGTTGTGAAACTACATGTCCCAGCATGCCTTGACAAAGTTTTAACATTCCCTAATAGCAAAACTGTGGCAATGCATGATGGGACTTGTAGTTTCACAACAGCTGGAGGGCCATAGTTTGGACATGCCTGCACTATACCAAACAGATTGAGCAATAATGCACAATATGGTTCATAAATAGGGGCATTGCGTGCCAAAGGCGCGCATTAAAAATGTACTCCATAATGCCCATTACATGTTAAGCCACACACCATAATCTTTATTACGTATTATGCCAAACACCATAATGCCTATTACAAATTATGCTACATAAGTGTTGCTTACCTACATGTTCATTGCCAGGGGTTCCATGCTCATTGCCAAGGGGGAATACATGCTCGCGGTAACTGGGGGACAGCCACTTCCGGGCAGAAATAACAGCCGTTGACAGCCAGGCAGATAGCAGGGGGCTGTTCGGCTGTATTCAGAGCACTGCATGTCCCAGCTATTTGAAATAATACCAGAAAATGCAGGGACTTAAATATGGTCCCAAGATCAGGCAGGAACATTCCCAGACTGGCCCCTTTTACACCAGCCTAGTCCCTGCATTTTCTGGTGTGAGGGGGAGAGAAAACCACCCCCGCCCCCCTTTAAACAACCAGCTATATCTTCAGAACCAACTGACACATTTACATGTAGGCTTCGAATGATTTTGGTCCCGTGAAACTGGGCCGTTTGGTAACAGAGAAATCTGTCCTCAAACAACATGAACAGCCATGAAATTACATTTCAGAAATGAAAAAAAAAATCGGTTTACCCGCAATATCTCTAGAACCAATGATGCCGGAGGGGGAACTGGCAACCGTTGGAACCGGGTGGAGGTCGGGATTAGCGGGTCCCATGTTAGCCTACTGGGAAAACGTTCTAGGTTTGCCTGGTGGTATCTCCGGTTCCCAGGGGGCTAGCGACGCAGGGCTGGGCTCGTTGGAAAGCCCTGGCCCTCAGCTACAAAATGGGCCTATTTAGAGAGTGGGCCTGGAGCTGTAGCTCCATCAGGCCCATTGTTAATCTGGCCCTGCATAGACCGATACAGAGGTACTGTTGATGTATACAAAATTTATGACAATGATACACTAACAAGACATCACATTAACAAGAAACGAAAAGAAATTTTTTTTTGAATACAACCCTTCAGCGGCGATCTTCTATTAACCCTGTTTTGTGTCACCCTATTACTTCCCTATATTAAACATAAGGACTTATTCCTTCCTCTACCTCGTAGCTCACTCTCCCTGATAGTATTATATTGGGTTCTACCTTGCTGCATGATTAAATTATTTGTCTAGAGTGGATGGGGCCACCTTTTTTGTAATAATACATTATGATTTTATAATTTATATTTACCTCTCTGTTAGTATGACTTTTTTTTTCCCCGCCTCCCCCTTCCACTCCAAGTGTCCGCGTACAGTATATGGGAAAATAGAAAGAAGAGAGGAGAAAAAATATATATATATATAGAGTCCATGCCAAGAAGAATCCATGCAGTATTTAGGGCAAAATATGGTCCAACATTGTATTGAGGGGTGGTCATAATAATTTGGCCACTCAGTGTATACTCACGTATACTAGGAATTTATACTATATTGGCCTTGTGCATTGTTAAGAAGGTCACACCCCCCTATAGAACAGCTGCTTTGACAGAGCCAAAGTGATCCCCTGATTTCTTTCTCACAGAATGTATAAATGTTTCATTTATACAATATTTTTAATAGTTTAATGCGTGAATAATCATAACACAAAGGTGTCAGACGCACGGATAATTTTTGGATTTTGGAATATTTTGGATATCGTATTTTCAGACGTGAGCAAAGCAATCTGTATTCATTATTACAATTTAAAAAAAATATTTTAATCTCATTGGGGTACATTTACAAAAATGAGAGTTCTATTGAAGATAGGACGATGCCTATAGCAACCACTTATTCTACTTCTTATTTATTTAGAGAAGATAATAGATAGGATCTGATTGGTTGCCCATAGCAACATTCCATCTTCAATAGAACTCCCATCTTAGTAAATTTTACTATATAAATCCTAATGTTTGAATAAAAACTGCTGACAACTACAAGATCTTACTTGTGTTTTTTTTTTATTTTTTATTATTTTTATTTTTCATGAAATCCAAATCCACAACCAAAACATATGAGCATTTTATTGGTGTGATAAAAAACCAAAACACGAAAATGGTTTTATATCCAAAGCCAAAACACAGGGGTCCAATACATTACTGAAGAAGCAGTCGGCATGTCCAGTTTATGGCTTATTAACAAACAGTAAAAATAGTGTTGATATAAAAAAAGATTCACACAAACATGATTATTTTGTCACATTTTAAGCCACCCGCTAATTTTTTGAAAACCTTCAGAAATTATTTTTAAAAAATTGTCGTAATATGTTTCTGATTTACACATTAGAAATAGATGTTCATTGTCTTTCTGCTGTTTTCCAAACATTTATATTTACCAATATACAAAAGAATGTGAAATGTCCAATTCCCTACAAAGCAACACATGCTATTGCAATAAAGCAAAAGCACTCAACCATGTAACACCCTCCCCACACATTTCAGTCACTAGTTTAACATATGTTAACTTTCATGGAGATTCTCTTCTTCCTGAGCACAGTCAGAGCAGAGACTGGTGGCATTGTCCTCGGATTGTACAGACCAGGTCTTCTTTCTTGGATTGATTTTTTTTAGCGGGATGATTTTCCTGTAGAAAGTGGGATAGATTTATTACATAAACTACATTCCAGCTCCTCACAGGCAGTCATAATGTGTGCGAGAGAGAAATGAGAGGGGAATACATTCTAGATAGGTTGATAGACAGTTAATAGATTCATAGATATAAGGTAGACAAAGAAACAAACAGATGGATAGATAGATAAATAGATATACAATTAGTTTCTTTTTGGATAGATAGATAAATAGATAGATAGATAGATAGCTTATGGATGGATAGATAGATAGATAGATAGATAGATAGATAGATAGATAGACAGATATGAAGTTAATAAATGGACAATAAGATAAATATTAGGTAAACAAACAGAGTGATAGATAGAGAGCTAGATAAATAGATAGACAGATAATTAGTTTATTAATGCATAGATAGATAATTAGTTTAGATAGACGGTACTTATATGTTAGTTGGGCGCCCGTTACGTAGTTTGCGTAGTGGTGTATTGAGAATACCAATACACCACTATGCTGGCTACATAAACTACGTAACTAACACAAATGATGTAAGTTATGCAAATTACGTAACTGGAGCCCTGCTAACACATAAAGGATCATATGTTTACTATCCACGTCATACCCCCAGTGTCCATGTGGGCGTGGAGTTAATCTTAGAAAGTGTGGCGAGCGCAGTGAGCCACCGACCCCGAAGCGTGGCGAGCGCAGCGAGCCCCTCGAGGGGACACAGATACGCGTCCCCTCGCTGGGCTCACTGTGCTCGCCACGCTTCGGGCTTGGTGGCTCGCTGCGCTCGCCACACTTTCTACAGTTAACTCCACGCCCACGTGGACACTGGGGGTATGACATGGATAGTGGGCATAGTGGGTTTTGTGTGTGTGTGTAGTTTGTATGTGTTTGTGTGTAGTGTGTGTGTGTGATTATCCTTACCAGCCAGCTGGCCCTGCCGCCTCCGGGACTCGGATCCCCGCATCGCGGCCTCCATGACAGTTGCAGTTTACTACGCTATTAGCATAGTGTCGCTGGGGGAGCAGGGAAACCATGTGATGCTCCCCCGCCATGCAGGACATCAGCACACACGGCCGACGACCGCCCTGTAAGTAACAGCAGAGTGGCCGCCATCTCCCCCCTCCGCCTGGCCACACCTACCCTACGCCCGGCAATGGCTATGCTGCCAACATAGCCAAAGAAACGTTGGCAGCGTTGCGTAGCCTGCGCCCGGCTAACATATAAGTACCAGATAGACAGATAGATTAGTTAATGGAGGATACTCAATCTCCAGTCGCCATTCCCGATGGGGGAAATGGCGGCAGGGCCCTATTCAATGCGGTCTTCCTAATTGGCAGAATTGAACAGGGGATCTCGGCAGAATGTGCCAGACTTCACAAGCACTCGGGCTCGTTCTGCCGAGAACAGTTGGGAATTGACAAGCTCCTGGCTGTAGCGTGCCGATTCCCGGCCACTTCTCGCGGACATGCCCCATTCTCGGCACTCGGCTGGGGGGACATTGAATCCCGTCTGCGAAATGAGCATCGAGCAGGCCAAGACCAGGACAGAGTCACTGCTGTCGGGCCAGCCCGACAGTCGTGACTCGACATTGAGTACACCCCTATTTATTTATTTATTTATGGATAGATAGATAGATCGATAGACAGATAGATAGATAGATAGATAGATAGATAAAGAGGTAAACAAATGGACATATATAAATAGATGATTTGCGGATGGATAGATAGATAGACAGACAGACAGCTAGATAGCCTGGGAAATCTGCGAAAGCAGTCCTACAAAAAGGGTGAAGACAATAAAGAGGGTGGAGTCTTTTGAGGGCCATGAGAGAGGTGAAATAAGTGCAGGCATGAGAGAAAGAGAGGATAACGCAGAGAGAGTGAGAGAGAGGGAATGCAGAGAGGGGGAATGCAGAGAGAGAGAGAGAGAGAGAAAGGGAATGCACAAAGAGGGAATGCAGAGAGAGAGAGTGAACGCAGAGAGGGAGAGAGAGAGGGAACGCAGAGAGAGAGGGAATGCAGAGAGAGAGAGAGAGGGAACGCAGAGAGAGAGAGAGGGAATTCAGAGAGAGAGAGAATGCAGGAATGCAGAGAGAGAGGGAATGCAGGGAGAGAGAGAGAGTAGGAACACAGAGAGAGAGAGGGAATGCAGAGAAAGAGGGGGAATGCAGAGAGAGCGGGAACGCAGAGAGAGAGGGGGAACACAGGGAGAGAGAGGGGCAATGCAGAGAGAGTGAGGGGGAAAGCATGCAGAGAGAGAGAGAGGGGGGGGGGAGGGGGGGCGAAGGCAGAGAGAGAGAGAGGGAAGGCAGAGAGAGAGAGAGAGAGAGAGAGGGGGGAAGGCAGAGAGAGGGGGAACTCAGAGAGGGAGAGAGAGAGAGAGAACGCAGAGAGAGAGGGAACACAGAGAGAGAGGGAACACAGAGAGAGAGAGAGAGAGGGGGGGAATGCAGAGAGATAGAGAGGGAATGCAGAGAGAGGGAGAGGGAAGGCAGAGAGAGGGGCAATGCAGAGAGAGTGAGGGGGAAGGCAGAGAGAGAGAGGGAAGGCAGAGAGAGATAGGGGGAACGCAGAGAGAGAGAGGGAGGGAGGGAACACAGAGAGAGAGAGAGGGAACGCAGAGAGAGAGGGAACAGAGAGAGAGAGAGAGGGCGAACGCAGAGAGAGATAGAGAGGGAACGCAGAGAGAGAGGGAAGGCAGAGAGAGAGGGGGGAGGCAGAGAGAGAGAGAGGGAAGGCAGAGAGAGAGAGAGGGGATACCCAGAGAGAGAGAGAGGAAAGGCAGAGAGAGAGAGAGAGGGAAGGCAGAGAGAGAGAGAGAGAGGGAAGGCAGAGAGAGAGAGGGGGAATGCAGAGAGAGAGAATGCAGAGATAGAGAGAGGGAACACAGAGAGAGAGAGAGGGAAGGCAGAGAGAGAGGGAATGCAGAGAGAGAGAGGGAACATAGAGAGAGAGAGAGGGGGAACGCAGAGAGAGATAGAGATGGAACGTGCAGAGAGAGAGAGGGAACACATGTAGGCTGAGTACATATGTGGGGGCTGCAGTCCAGGAAGGTGCTGTACTCTGTCTGCAGCGCTTTCTTCATGCAGCCACTGCTGAGTGACATGTACTCCCGAGGTCCAATGTGCTTTACCCAGCCAGTAGGCGCAAAGGATGGTCCAGCCCGGAAGGATGTTAAACGGCCCGACGGAGGAGGGTTTTAGACCGGTCCACCGGTAAATAGCCCGGTGTTCCAGTGGGCCCATCCGCCCCTGGATAGATAGATAAATAAATAAATAAATAAAGAGGTTAACAACTGGACATATATAGATAGATAGATTAGATAGATAGATAATTCATGGATTGATATATAGATAAATAGATATATATTAAGAAAACAAATGTATAGATAGATAGTTTATGGATAGATAGTTTATATATATATATATATATATATATATATATATATATATATACATATATATATATATATATATATATATATATATATACTAGAAAAATGGGCAGATAGATAGTTTATGGGTAGGTAGATAGATAATTAGTTATGGGGTAAACAAATTGACAGACATCGATAGATAGGTAATTTATGGATAGATAGATAGATAGATAGATAGATAGACTCCAGGTGATGTGTGAGATGTATTCCCAGTGACTAGTGCACTCTGCACCTTATATACTATATGGAGGTGGCTGAGAAGATGATATAATAATTGCTTCTTGCCTTCCTATAATCCTCACCTCCTTGTATTATTTGTTTCTTATTCCCCGATTCTTTGTTGTAACACTGTGCATCTGAGCTGTTCTGTGAGTCACTTTATTACACACACCAGCAGGATAAAGCAGAAAGATGAAAGTGACTAAAAATATATAGGAAAGGTTATAGTTTTGTTAGCCCTGTTGAACAAATGATGTAACGATTTACATTCTGCAGGTAAGCAGTATCCTGGTTCAATTGTCTAATGAAACTGCTTTACTGGGAGCTCTAGAAAGCAGCAAACTGTTTATTTGTGCACATCTCCTGCAGCCATTGTTACAAGCAGTATTTTTAGAGCCCCCATTAAACAAGGTTTCTGTTAGCAGCCGCCGTCCCGGATCCTCTCCTGCGGCTGACAGGACCGGGACGGGCGGCGAGTGCAGTGCGCCGGGGGAGCGTCGGGGTCGTTGACGAGCAACGCCCGAGCTTTCGGCCTTCCACTTCATCCTGCCGGGCATCGGGGCGTTGCTCGACGTGGCTGACATCAGCAGCCACGGGGGGGCGGAAAAATTGAATAAATGGCCGGCGTCTGCTGGAAACAGATGCCGGTTATAGCTCCTTGGACCCTGCATGCGCACTTCAAGTGGTGTTCCTGGTTTCAGGACTCCCTAGCTGTTGTTCCAGAGTTCTTGTCCCTGCCGAAGCTAAGTTCTTGTTATTAGCTCTCTTCCAGCTGTCCGCTTGCCTCCTGTTTTCCAGTACCATCTTGGGCATCTGCACTGTGGGGCTTGCCCCATGAAGTGCAAGGAAGTTGGGAAGAGATTGCTGTATTTTTTGGTACCATCGTCTAAGCATTGTTGCTGTTTTATTAGGGTATATTCCATCTTCTGTGCATTGTTGCATTTGGTTTTTATCTTGTACCATCCTTTGGTCATTATTGCTCTTTTTAGTTTCTTATTCCACCACGGTGCATTGTTGCATATTGTTTTGCCTTAGGGGTCATAGGCCTGCCCATTCCGGGGTTAGCTAGATATCCTCTTGCTCCTGTTCTGCCTCCATGAATAGGTTGTCCCCTCCTAAGACCTGACTGTAACGGAGTCTGGGCGGACCTAAGTCGCCCTTACAGCTGGGACGGTTACAGGTGAAGCCTAGCTCTGCACGTATGTGCTCCAGGTTAGGGCAACAGAGTTAGGGAGCAGGTCTGCTGATCCCCCACTAGAGTCCTAACAGTTTCTAATGCATCTCCAAATATGACAAATTCACCACTGGCTCTGATGGTCCACCTAATCCAGCAAGGCCCGCAGCTGCTGCTGTCCATGCTGCCAGGGCCGGCGGCAGGGGGGGGGGGGGGGGGGGCAAAGGGGACAAGTGTGATGGGCCCCAGCAATCTGAAGGGCCTCAGAGCTTCCATGCCCCAACATGGCCACCACCTGTACTAGCTGACCTGCCAGTGACCCTCACGGCCCAGGCGTCTACTGTGCACCATCTGTGTGTGGCTGAGTCTGACTGACTCTAGGTGTGCCACTGCTGTCTACTGTGTGCGCCCTGCCAATCGGCGCTCAGAGCCATCTACTCTGTGTGTGCGGGGCTGGCGCACAGCCGTACCTGCTGCTGACGCTGTGGCCTCAGTTTCTGGCTCCTGTACTTTTCGGGTCATCTGTTTCGCACCCTGCTAATGACCTGTCCTGCCTGCTCCTAGTGCTCGGCGTTCTTTTGTGAAAGTGACAGGCCAGCAGCAGCAGATGGGAGCCAGCAGGAAGCAGCAGCCACGAGCCAGCAGTAAGCAGCCTGAAAACAGGATCTGGAGCAGCGAAAGGTTTAGGGGCTCATTTATCAAACCCTATTTGCAGCTAAATCCCCGAAAACACCCGTTTTCGGGGTTTAGCCGCAAATATTAAGTATCCCCTAAATGTATCAAAGGGGGACCGCAGCAGGAATCTCCGATCCCTGCTGTGATCCCCCCTGCACCGCCGCCGGCCGCATTCCCCATAGGTTTCTATGGGGGATGCGAAGCTGCCCGATATATTAACATTGGGCAGGCCGGCTTCGCATCCCTGGGCTATCGCCATTCTGATATGGCGATAGCCCATTGCAGCCTATGGCTGCGGGATCGCACTGCCGAGCGGGGCAGTGTGGTCACAGGGGTCGGCGGGGGTCAGCGCATAACCGCGCATGCGCAGACCCCCTGGCTTCCGGGTCAGGGCTTCGCAGGGACGGGCCCTTCTAATAATACATCCCTGCGGTATCACATGATACCGCAATGCGATGCCCGGCGATGTCACCACGCCAGCATCGCTGTAGGTTGATAAATGCGCCCCTAAATGAGGCTCATGAGAAGAAGTGTGTATTTGGGATTTGGCGGGGGGGCCCCAGAAATATCATAGTACAGGGCCCCAAGATTCCGGTTGACGGCCACGCATGCTGCACATGCAACTACTCTTGCAGAGGATTTTTCATCATGTTCATTTTACTAAATAGGAAGGAGAGAGAATATGGGTCTTTGTCCAGCATCTTAATAGTCTTGGTGGCCAGGCCATGGTGCTTATGGACTGGTGCTCAACACATTCCTCCTCCTCCACTCCTGGTTATGTATAATCTAACCGCTCCCCTATGTGCCTCTGCCCATCCTGCCCTAGTAAGCATTTACCTGCTCTCCCCTATCTGGGTGTCTCTGCTTGGTGAGCCCTTAAATTCTGATGCCAATCCTGCCCACACCCACCGCTTCCTTGGAAATACAGAAATTATAACAAATAAGAACATATATTTGATAAGAAAAATGTATAATTTTCCTTGGCAATTTTAAAATCTTTTTCAGTTTGCTCCCAGGGGTTAAAGTGAGGGGGAACTGGGGGGAACTGAGTTCCACCACCTCTAATGGTAGGGGGAACTGAGTTCCACCACCTCTAATGGTAGGGGGAACTGAGTTCCACCACCTCTAATGGTAGGGGCAACTACTTCCACCTCCAGCACAGACCTGCACAGTAATTCCAACAGAAAAGACTGTCCCAGCAGCTTTCTTCTCTGGCACAGCATATGAGATTTCAAGCTGTCACATGGTACTATTGCTGTGGGCATTATGTGTAAGGAGCTGTACTACTATGGGCATTGTGTATAAGCAAAGCTACTGTGTTGCATACATGTATAAAGAGTACTACTGTGCAGCGTAACATGAAAAGTGAGTAAGGGGCATTGCATGTGGTGTAATGTGTATGCGATTCTGCTACTGTGTGAAATCATTTAAATTGGGGGTACAATTGTATGACCACTGTCCCTTCATAAAGAAGGGGAGGTAGGACATAAACTTATAGTTGCAGGTGGTGCCAAAAACCCTGGCACTGGCTCAAGTTTGCCTAAATTGGGAGGGGGGGTGGTTGATGTCAGGGGAAAGGAGTTCCACCACCTCTCAATGACCACTTTAAGCCCTGTTTAAACCCTATAAAATGATCTAGGCAGTACTGAGTACTACTGGGAAAGACAGGCCTACGTGGTTCCCTGTTTGGAAATGGCAGTGGTCTTGTGGTCTTGTAGGTGGATCTGCCACACTCTTAAATTCCCAACAGTCGCTCCCCATAAGCTCCAAAATCTAAATCACCCATTTCTCAGCTCAAAATGATCTCCCTCATGTCCAGGGAACACTGCAGGACTGATATAAATAGCAAAACTTGGGTACAGTACAAGCTCTTCTGACCATGAGTGGCCTTGAACCCATGCCAGTAGAGTGGGAGCTTTGGTGTACACATGCGCAGAGAATTCTATTATGTCTACTCCGCATTACATCCTGTCCCTGATAAGACTTCTTAAATACAGCTGTCCACTTATGGAATTCATGTATAGATAGACAGTGCCTACTTGGCAGAGCAGGGTTACATGGCTGACCATGTAGTGCAGAGGGGGTGGGGGGACGATGACCTCTTAGCACATAATTACAGTAAATATACATGTTAACATGTATGTGATATACCTTGTATGTACTGATGATCCCTCTGGGGAGCAGTACAGGTTGAGTATCCCGTATCCATATACATGAAAACTTGTTTTTTCAGATTATTATTATTTTTTTGTGTGTCCCCTCAGCCCCCTTTTTCATACTTACCACATCCCCCGGCGTCCATGGCGGGCTTCAGGATCCTCTTCCGCAGCATCTCCGGTCCCAAGGGTGCATTGCATGAATGCGCAGGTGCGACAGTGACGCCGTCGGTGCACCTACAAACTCATACTGAAGAGGATCCTGAAGGCCGCTGTGGACACCGTGGGACACCGTGAAGGCCGTGGGACCATTGGGGTACCACCAGGGACCAGGTAAGTATGTTAAAAAGTATATATATATCTATAGATTATATATATAGATATAAATCCCTTACTTAAAGGAATACTCAACCTGTAGTGGTGTCTATAGCAGGGTTGCCGACTTTCTCATTCTCCTCTCCGGGAGAAGCCCGGAGAGGAGAGATTCAGTAGCCGCTCAGGGGGTGGGACTTAAGCATGACATCACTAAGCCCCGCCCCCATGCTGGTAAACCAGCGAATTCAGTGATCTCCGTGGAGGGGGCGGGGCTAAAATGACGCAATTGTGTCATTTTAGCTCCGCCCCCTCCTCTGAGACCCGAGGATTGCGGCATTTTAATGCCGCGATCCGGGGGACAGCGGGGGTACCCCCTGAATCCGGGAGGGTTGCCCACCCTTCCGGGGGGCCGGGAGGGAACCCCGATTTTCGGGAGACTCCCGGAAATTTCGGGAGGGTCGGCAACCCTGGTCTATAGCTAGCACCTACAATCCTAAACCCATCCCCGGACTCCTGGGACATTAGCATTAGCCAATGGGGTGGGCTTAGGAGTGTGGGACGCATGCTGATTCCTGGGTGCTGCATTGCGACCGATATATTCCTTGCTGCCGATCCCAAATTAGTACACCGTCTAAACTGAACCAGTCTCTAGTGCTTTTTGTCCCAGATGAGCCATATGCTTACTATATTTTAATCTCATGAGTAGATTCCTCAATACCTTTATTTTCACATCTGCATTTTTCACGTGCCTATTTTGATTACTGTATGCCCTATTTTCCACATTCTGTGATGCTACAATGCTTTGTGAAAACCTTACAAATGAATATTGATAATAATATTCCATTATTTGAGGTGATATTTCACAATATGCGTTTTCCTGCAAGGAAGTGACGTACGCAGTCTTGTCACATACTCCCCTGCAACTTGCACCATGTACACTGCCTTAAACTGACTATTTCAAAAGCAAATTGAAAATCGATTGGATGGTTTTCAACTACATTCGGTGCAGATACGATCCGATGCGCACTCCTCTTTAGTGTACAACGAACAGTGAAATAGACTGTGCAGGCAAGACTGTATAATACAGAACTGTACTATATAGATAAAATCAAATGCGTTTGGCTTGCCGTGTGATTCAATCCCGATTCTATCCCAAATCAAATCAGGATTGAATAGCAAGACAATCGCACCATATATATATAAATATTTATTTCTCAGCCCTATGAGGTGAAGTAGTACCAGTGACCACTAAATTACTCCTTTGTGTGCTAAAATATGTCATAACAGAAAGTGAAAGCAATTTATGCACGGACACTGGTCTGTTTAAAACTTGCTGCATATGGAGAGAGGAAGCTGTGAAGACACATATTGGAGATAGGAGCAGATAGGGACTGAGGATGGGGTGGAGAGTTTGTAGGCTAAAAACTGTCACAGCTCAAAGTGAATGTAAAACCTGTCACAGCACACATCGCAAAAGCCGACATTTTGAAATACTTTTAACTAGTGTATTTATATAATCGGGCAGCGATATTGGTTGCTCCAGGTGTATATTGCACAGGTATGCTGTGCTCTGTATCCACAAACAGCTTTGTGCTGCATTGCATGGTCATGAAAATACACAACTAACATAATATTATATTATATAAAAAGCCTGACTGAAAAGAATATGACATAACCTGTAATACTGGCATGATTAACCCAGTAAATAGCAGGAGTAGAAAACCACTTCAATGGCCATTAATGTCGATAGTGGGCAAAATTCAGTCAGCAAAAGATAATTAAATATGAGATAAGTATAATTTTCACTATTACAGGTTTAGCATTTAATAATGATATATTATAACATACTGTATGTGGCACAAGCAGGGTACGCCATTACGTTTGTGTATTGCCACATGCACATTACCTATAGCAGCATGACTTTGCCAGTGCAGCACAATATTCCACTGACTATATAGCCATACGTATACCACAGAGCGTTCCTGAACATCCGCCGGCACGGGCCCCTCTGTCAGCTGTTTTCCTTTCACAGAAAACAGAAACATAATTAATGGCTTCGGAGGCATTATTTCTAGGATTAATGGGCCCAAATCTGCTGATTTTGTGTTTGTGGAGTTAAAAATTATGAATACCATTACAATAGAGTAAAACCGTCCTGCATACTAATTTGTATATATTCCTTTTTATGACCCATAAACATATATTCAGTGAGACATAATCTGCTATGTTATGAGACAATAAACTTCAGCACCACTAATGGATGGCAGAAGCAAAAATTTCCGCAAAGAGGGAAAGAAATGTCCGTCGTTTGTTTTCCTTTGAATGCACCGGCCAGAAAATGCTGCCATTCTTCAACATTAGGAGTTTAAGGGTTTCTAATCCTGGGACATCATTTAGGCCACTTTTGGACAAGGCATTCTTAATCAAACTAGAGTGCTAGATTTAGAAATGAGAGGGTTACCACCTGGAAACCAGATATTAAGCAGGTCCATGCCTATTTGGGGTCTCCGGGCGTGCCATGGGGGTGCTGCCAGAAAGGGAAAGGCTGGTATTCACAAAGGGTGCAGTCACTCCTCATACATGGTCACCTCAGGCACCCCCCATATAGTATCACGCTATCAGAGAGACCTGTTACTTGGTCATGGGTGGGTTATAGTTTGCTGAAGTACTATGATCTGCTTGCAGGTCTTGCCTCTACACACTATAGGCAGGGTTGCCCACAAATTGGGAGACATGTTGGAGACCGGTGAAATGGCCCTGTGTATATTACTGTCATCTTTTGAGGCCCAGAAGAATTCAAACAGGTTGCCAAAATGTAACCATCCTGCATCCAATGTCCTAAAGACATGTGCTTAGCAACCACATCATCACTAAGGCCATAGAATGCAGGGGGATGGAGGCGTGGCCTAATCAGGGGTGTGTTCTTGTCCCCTATTAAAAATGCATACTTACTACACAGTGCCGGAACTTGTGGGTTGTGGGCCCAGGTGCAAAAATATAATTTGGGCCCCCTCCTCCACCCCAACCCCAACAAGTTCTAAATATGCAACATGGCAGTGGGTGACAGGGAGAGGCAGGGAAAGGCAGAATGTGACAAGGATAAACAGTGGGTGCAGTGGCCCCCTTAGTCCTCAGGGGTCCTGGTGCACTGCACTTACTGCACCTACTGCACCAACGGTAGTTCTGACCTTTGTACCTATGGGGGTTGTGTTAAGATTGGTTGGGGTCAGGGCCGGTGCTAGGGTGTCCGGCGCCCTCCTGCAAACCATACATTTTGCGCCTTTTAACATTGCCATTGCAACAAGCTGCAGCCCGATTGTGGGAGCGTATGCACTATGCAACATGCGATCCTATGGAGGATCTCGGGTGCATGTACATGTAGGCATACACCATCTCAGTGCTGTGTCCGCAAAATCTTGCAGGCACTAAAGGTGCCCATACACGCTGCGAGAATCGCATACATTATGGGCTAGATCGCATCGCACGGCATGCATGCAATGTGTGTGCGATGCGATCCAAAAGCAGTACAAAAAGTATGTGCAGCATATACTTTTTGTACTGTGAAATGCCCGCAGGAGCGCACATCGCATTGCATGCTGCTATTGTATGGCCACCTGACACATAACCCAGCCCATTATTTAAAAAGTGTCTAAATTAATATAAAAAAACAAACAAAAATGTGTTATAAACATGTATAATTAAAGTCTCACTGTTCTTTTGCTGTTTAACTCTTGTGTAGTCCCTCCTCTTCTATCTGCGTAGGCAGGACGCTGAGGACACCATTACACCCCTCTCGTGACTGAGGGGGAAAGGAGGAGAGAGAAGGAGGAGATGGAAGAAGAGGGGAGGAGATAGAGGGGGCGGAGTGTTGAGGACTGGCAATGGCAATGGCACAGCACACTGGTGAAGGGGGAAGGGGAGGCGGCGCTGCTGCCTGTTCGTCATTTGATTGACAGCTGACAGGCACAGGGAGCAATGGGTAGGGGGCGGATCCGGACATAACATGTCATCCAGGCATTCACAGACAGCGCTACATGCCTCAGCGCAAGTGTCCGTGAGGAAGAGGGGGCAGGTCACAGGAGGAGGACAGTGTGTGTGCGTGGTGCAGGGAGCTGCTCAGCCTCTCCATACTGCCGTCCGCTGTCAGACAGGCACTGCGGGCGGCTTGCAGGCTGTGTGCACTCGCAGTGCGGGGAGCAGCTCTTTATATTGCCGCCCGCCCGCTGTCGGACAGGCGCTGCGGGCAGCGTGCAGGAGGCAGTGACAGTGAGGGCTGAGGCAGCTTTAGCAGAGCAGGGAGGGAGACAGCGCCTTTTCAGCATGGCGCCTCCCTGCTTTCCAGGAGCTGCTGAGTGGGTAGCGCCGGCCCTGGTTGGGATTTGCGAATCACATAACAACATCTTATATTGACCTGGAAGCTGGATCCTTCTCCTCTGCTTGAGCTAACATCTCAGTAATGTCCAGAAAGATAGCGCATGTGAATTAGACTTGGACACAACCCCAAAGTCTGCTATCACTGTGTGGTGCCATCTTCCCAGGGGTATTGCTAGGACCAGCTTCCTGGATCAAGGAAAGTATAATACAGGGGGGAGTGAGAGGGTGGGACGCAGCCAAGCACCTCCAGCAAGCCAGGGCCCAAGTAATTAGTAACACCCATCCCCCCCCCTTCTCAGTGTCAGTGTCAGTCATGTGACATGGCCAGCCTATAAGATTGTCTCAGACTCTGTGACATCATACTCTGTGTGCCATATACCATTAATGCTGACAGGCCCCCATGTTATTCTGCTGAGCTGTAATTAATCAACCGATTTAGAAATAAAATAGAAACTAGACAATTCTGAAAGTAGATAAATCAACATTAAATACAACTCTGTACTATGTTCTAGCTTACAGTAATGCGCCGTCCTTTGTTTCAAATGTGTTATAAAATCAAATGCGCCATAAATGTTTCATTCATGTAACATAGAAGGTGGCCCTTTCATAGTATGGATTTTTAAAAGAACATAATAAAGTGACAGATGTTTATGTTGCTATTAGTGTCTATGAAAAGCGGTTAGAGTGTGGAAGAACTATTCATATGCATCACTGTTTAAATCAGTGAGAGTATCTGAGAGTAGCTGTACAATACATGTAGTGTTCAGCAGTGATACACCCACTAAGAGGTGTTGATATTGGCCAGTTTCCAAATGTATCTAAGCATATAGCGCCATCTACAGGCTGCTTGAAGGCACTGCATTAAAGTGATTTTGCAATACTGTACTCACTTCTGCCAGCAATGTGACAGACCTCATTGCATCTTATATTACGTGCATGGCTTTCCTACTGTTTTAAGCCAATCTCTTCATGCCATCTAGACAAATTTGTTTATTTTTGTAGCCTTTTTCAGAAAGCACAGACTATTTCCACTGTTCACTGGATAAGATTTAAGGATTTTAATTAAATAGACATTTATCTCAATGAATGACCACTTATCGCAGAAGTAACAGACAACTGTTCTGCCTTTTTCAAATCTATTTCTAGGAATCCTCAAAAAATGATCTTAAAATTAATGCAATTTGTGGTGTTTCTATTGTTTTTTTTAACTGATAGTAGATTTCGCTAGTAAAGTTTTTAGCAGTTTTGAGCTTCTGCCAGCTATTTCAATGGCACACTCATTTCAGTGGTGTTCCTATCGTGTTCATTTCAAGGCTCATAGAAATGAACAAAGCCAATTAAATTAACAGGTAAGCAAGGTAGAGCGAGAACTAGCTGGTCTGACTGGAATGGTCCCATATGAATGTAACAAATTCTAAAAGGGAGCGTTGCGAATGCTGACCAATAAAATGACACATCCATTATTGAATTTAGTATATCCATTTACATTTATTTCTATTTTATTCACTGCTAAACTTTTTTTGTTGTTTTGGTACATTATTGAAATTTTTAAATATATATTGTAGCTATGAGTCATCATAAATCAGCCATGGATAACACAGGATGAGTTTGTAGACTCAAGAGTGTGTTTTTTATTATACTGGGCTTCGTGTAAAACGCAGAAGCCAATTAGATTAAATGATGTGAAAAGGGTGTAGAGGAATTGTGAAGGATTCATTTGATATACTCCACAGAATATAAGTGCCAGACTTTGGTTATTGCCACAATAATAAAAGAGAGCATTGGGCCTTTCACATTACCTGAGGAAGCAGACCTGTATACCTCGAAACGCGTCACATACACATACACATGTTTTTAAAGATTTGTATCTAAAATTATTTTGTTTGTTTTTTATTGTCTATTCCAGTGGTCAGGGAACAGGGGCATGCATATGAATCTATATGCATGTCCGGCTGTGTCTCGGCAGCGCCACCATCCATTACCCCAAGGCAGGGCCGGTGCTAGGGTGTTCGGTGCCCTCCCATGCTTTATAAAGAGACAGCGCGTGCCGAAGGCAAATGCTGCAAAAAGTTTGTATAATGCCCGTATTAGTAGTGCCTCATACACATGAAGTGATTCTAATTGACTTGTAAGCGGCAAAGCTGCACCGGTGAATACCCGCCCCCCCTGCCGCCATTTCCCCTTGCAACCATGTGAGGAGATATGTTACGATGACACATCCCCTCCCATGTGCCCGGAGCAAGAGAATTCATTAGATAGTCGCTGACCGTCTAATGATTTCTCCTGCCTTCGCAAACACACGTCAGCGGAGACTGACTTACTGTATATATGAGAGCGCCACGACAAAGACAGGGCTGGCGGCTGACGTCAGCACACATACCCATGGGAACACCCAGCGTTTTCATGGGGATTTCCATTAAACACTGGGCGTTCCCATGTACCGGCGCTGCCACAGCCCCCTGATAGTTGGGGTTTGCTCATGCGCAGAAATGAAACACCGACCATCGGGGCAGGAGCTGAACTAGTTTCACTAAGAGTGACCAAGAATCAGCCCCATAATGTTCCCAGTAGCAGCAATGCCACAACCTGACATTTTAGTGCCCTGCAGCAGAAAAGGAATTGGTGCCACCACCACCAAACACACACACACACTAAAAACACAGACAGTATAATTTAGAACGTGGGCAAGCGGTGCGGCCACGTAATAGTACCCATTCACATTACGCCACAGAGTAGTGTCCGTTATTCACATTACACAACAGAGTAGTGCCACTTAAACACATTGCACCAGGATTATGCACACTGTATTGCCCATTACACATTAACCCACTTACTGGGTCCTGCAGGCTCTGCCCATCCCCCTGTGCCCCCCCCCCCCCCATCACACACATCCCCTCTGTGCCCTCCCTTCTACATTCCTCCTTTGACCCCATCACAAACATCCTTTCTGTGCCCCATCACACATCCCTCCTGTGCCCCACCAAAACACACACAAGTTGGTGTAGAAGTATCTGACCTGACACAGGACAGAAAGAGATGAAGTGTCAGGGCCTCCTGATGCAGATAGGGACACCCCTCTGCCCCTCCAGATGTACAGCAGCTTGCCTGGGGTCCCGGCAGAGGGTCTCTTGTGCTTCCCACAGCACCCAACTTATTCAGTCTATGGCAGACTTTATAATCAATCTAAAAGCCTCTCGGCAATGCAAGCAGTGCTACGTTGTAGGATTTTAGATTGATTATACGGCCTGCCACAGACTGGATATGTTGAGAGGAGACGACGCAGTGCCCAGGGCTGAGGAAGAGTAGAGACCTGGTGCTGCCCGCTCTTCATGCTGCCGGCACCGCTGCTATGCATAGTCAGACAGGCGCAGGCTGCGGCAGCCGACAGCAGCAGTCCACATCAGAATTGTAGGAGATCGCCTATCCAGCGCAGTGCCTCCCTGCTTTGCAGGACTTGCTGGGCGGGTAGTGCCGGCTCTGCCCCAAGGAATTTAATTTCATTGCATATACAATATATATATATATATATATATATATACACACACACACACACACACATATAAATAGTTAGTGAACAGGCGCTCCTCCGGTTTAAGGGAGAAATATAAAGCACAATCCGGTGCTAATTTCACCCAATCCAAAAGAAGGTATAAGCACAAGAGTCCTTTTGATAATATTTATTAAAAAAGTCCTTAATGCACGCTGCACCATGGATCTTCAATGGTTTTTCAACACAACCCAACGCGTTTCATCCTTGCGGACTTCATCAGGGGCCATCACTTTCTCTGATTATATTGGTCCATTATGTTGAATATCCACTTAGAAGAAAACACGAGTGAGAGGACCAAGCAAAAAAAAAGGTCCCTTGTATATATAAAACACAAAATTTCTAGAATTGTGCTAGCTACATTATCAGCGTAGCTCATTGGCTGCCGGTAGCTACATTATCAGCGTAGCTCATTGGCTGCCGGTAGCTACATTATCAGCGTAGCTCATCGGCTGCCTTGAACTACGTTGTAAACGTAGTGACTCCGCGGCAGCCCAGCGCTCACAGGTCATTGTAGACGCACCCTTCTGACACCCCCTTTGTTAGCGGTTTGACGGGGTGTGTAAAGTAGACACCCCAGCAAACCGCTAACAAAGGGAATGTCTGAATGGTGCATCTAAAATTTAGATGCTATTGCGTCTAAGTACAGCGTCTAACTACATCGCCTAAGAACAGCGCCTAAGAACAGCGCCGGCAAACCAGACGCTCTAGTGTCTAAATTTAAGTGGGTTATAGGGGTGCAGCATTTGTTCATAAAAGACCTTGGGGGGAAAAGTGTGAAAAACACTACTAAACATGTTGACAATGACACTTGTCGACGTAACAGCTGTCGACCTTCTTTATTCCACTATCCATGCCAGCCCGAAGCGTAGCGAGCATAGCGAGCCCCGCGAGGGGACGCGTTACGCGTCCTAGTGACCTTTTCATACCCCCCACTATCCACGTCGGTGTGGAGTTGATTTTATATAGTGTGGCGAGCGCAGCAAACCACTGAACCATGAAATACATGTGAAGTTTCCCGCATGCGCTCGCCACGCTTTGGGCTGGTATGGATAGTGGCGGTGTTTCAGGAACACATTCACACCTCCGAAATCATGCACCTGAGACAGTAATGAGGACATGTGTTAACTGTTAACTTGATTTTAGTTAACTTAAAGAGAATGATTCAAGAAAAAATGATTAAAGAACAATACAGTCAATAACAAGAAGGTAAAATACACCAAAAAAGATAAAAAGTAATTCCTCTGACAGTGTATTGTCAGAGACAGCAGCCGAAGTCGACGCAGTTGCCTCTGCGGCTTCACCTTTGTCTGCCTGGGGGAGCAGGGCCGCGCTTGCAGAATGCGCTTGAAGGGGTCTTCTGCACCCAGTGTCTTCCTCCAGATGAACTCCTGGAAATATGAGTCCAGCTGATACTGCGCAGTCTCCCTTTGGCGCTTATTGCGCCAGTTGCAGGATCCCCACAGTTTTTCTATATTCTGAGTGTGAACCCGCTCTCCGGATCCACGAAATGGTAGCAGTGGTTCCCCTGGGCGTGCTGGTACCCAGCCTGCTCCAGGTGGTCCGTCATGTAGGCCCTCCAGCAGTCCGAATAAATCATTGTCCCCAGGAGCACGTGCCTTTCGATGGCAGCCATTAGGGTACTGGCGTCACGCCTCTCGACTGCCGTCAAGAAACACTCTCCGGTCTGTCTGGAGATGCCCCCGAAGATCCACTGCTGGGGCAGCATGCGTCCAACATTGGCCTTGCGCTTCACAAAGAGGCTTTCATCAACCTCCACAATGGTGCCTGGGCCGCCAATTTGTCGCTGAGGCTGCGACAGGAGGTCAACAGCGCAGGCCTTCTGCATTAAATTAATATATTGCACAGTGGTGGCCTGGGAGACCGAGAGGTGTCACTGACAAAAACGTACACTAGTCAGATCGTCAGCCCAGCAGAATATAAAGCGGATGAGGGTAACGAAGGTCAGATGACACCCTCTGAACCACTGTGCAGCCCTCAGACTGATCTTTTTTTCCGTAGGTGTGGATTTGGCAGCGCCACATCCGCTCCCTAATACTGAGCCTCATTGGGTGCCCATTGGGGCAGGTCTGTGTCTCAGGCAGGAAATGTTGCCCCTGAGGGAATTCCACTGACTCCTCCTTAGTCTGGAGTAAAAATTGTCTGCCTCTCTGCAGCCATGTCTCTGATACATGTGCCTCTCAGAGAATACAACAGCTGACTGACTACGTTAACTGTGTACCGCTCAATCTACCAGCTGACTGACTACGCAACAGCTCACTGACTACGCTAAAAGCATACCGCTCAATCTACCAGCTGACTGACTTAGACGCGAGAACAACACGCTGTTTCTGATAGGGACGCAACTTCTGACTATGGTGAACTAGACGCTGTTTCTGACTACGCTAGAAATAGACACTGTTTCTGTCCACACCACGCCGATTTTGACAGGGACGCTTACGCTGAATACGTACTGCCTAAGCTTAATACGCTACTTCTGACTGACTACGCTGGTCGCGTGGAACACACTACGCTGCCGCGGGAACACAAGCTCTATTCTGAAAGGGACGCTACGCTAAGTACGTAACTGCCGCCGTGAAACTGAACAAGTACCTAAAACTTTTATCAAAATACAAACATTAAAACAGGCTTTTCATGGTAGTGCCTTGTCATAAGAGTAATTTTCTCCGAAAGTAGATGAAAACATGTAACTGACGCATTTCGTCTCACTACGAGACTTCATCGGGGGTGTATGTTTTTGTTATACAAATCTACAAAAAAGTAGAACAATATTTATAAGCATTCATCATGCCATAAAGAAAGACATTAATATAGGTAATAATGTTCAATTTCATATACAATTAATCAGACTGAGATTGATAGGGAAAAGATGTACAGATCATGGAAAAAAGGTACATTTATTTGTCTATATTTTTATATCAGGAGGAAAGTAGACTTAAATAACCTGCAAGGGCCACATGGTTTAATGCTCTCAAATGAAAAATAAGTTATCATACCTTTTGGACTCCTACTGGTTGTAAGGAAATGACAAAGGCCTTCTTGCTATATAATATTATTTATGAAAGTCAGATTACTTCCCCATTAGTAAAATATAGTCCGGATATGGGGGTTATTCTAATCCACTCTTTCTGACAAAATCCTTCTTAGATGGGCAAAACCATGTGCACTGCAGGTGGGGCAGATGTTACTTGTGCAGAGATAATTAGATTTGGGTGAGGTTTTACTTCAAAGTGAGATCTATATTGCAGTGTAAAAATAAAGCAGTCAGTATTTACCCTGCACAGAAACAAATAACTCACCCAAATCTAATTCTCTCTGCACATGTTACATCTGCCCCCTGCAGTGCACATGGTTTTGCCCATCTAAGAAGGATTTTGTCAGAAAGAGTGGATCAGAATAAGGCCCATAGTCCTGCTGTTAATAAAGAAATGTATATTTACAATAATGGTATCAGACTCTTTTATTCTAACCGTGCTTTCCATTTTACCTGTACTAGAGGATCTGAAAAAAACACTATCTACTATGGATATGTTCTCTCTAGATGTTTTCACACACCTCTTTGTACTGGTACGTAATGCGTGTCGAATGAAATTATATGAAACGTTACATTACATTTATTAGAATGTTAGTTTTTCTTGTTAGGAAATCTTATTCATCTTACATACCAGTCCAATTTATATATATATTAATGTTCTTTTTCTGTTTTTACATTGTTTTTTATTAAATATATATTTTTTATAATACATTGTATATATAAATACTTTTGGTGAAACCCAGCGCTGCCCCTGCCCCCCCCCCCCCCTTTCTCTTTTCCTGTTATCATATGAGGGCTTCCCCCCAGAGCAGCAGCCTAGACAGCGCTTCTTGATGCGGCCTTTTCCATATGGTGAGAACTAAGGTCATGACCTCAGTGCTGTGAGGCAGTAATGCTAACCATTATACCATCTGTACTGCCCATATAGAAACTTTTCAACCTGCTCCAGAGGGGTACATAAGACAGACTAACCTATAGGGGTAATAATACATTTAAACTAGATCTGTGACTTTTGCGTAGCCCCACCACCGGGTACCACAAAATCACTCTCTGCATATGCTCTGAGCGATTTTCACTGGGGTGAACGACTTTGTTAAACAGGATGACAGACAGTGTATTCCAGCAAAGATTCAGGAGCGCCCATTAGCGCTCACCGCGCATCACCCGGCCATACATTTGAGCTCAAACAGCAAAAAGATAACTGCTTTCAGCTCAAAATCAACTAATGTGTATGGGCCTTTGTTCTGTCTCATAGACAAAGCTGCAATTTACAGCATGTCATTCATAATAGAAAGAATTAAGAGAAACCGTGTTTATGCCCCGGGGAGATAATAACTCATTTCAGCAGATATACAGTTAGACATTTTCCTTTCTGATAATGTAACAAATAATATTTCAAAATAAATGTAATACAAAAGGGTCATATAAAACAGATCAGACAACCTCAATAATGGCAACAGCATATAGGTAATTAAAACATTTAAAACAAACAAACAAACAAACAAACAAACAAAACCCCCTGATTCCACTGATGTAAACCATAAACTTATGAGATTGTGGGGGAAATTTACTAAAGGAAATTTGTAAAAAATAGGTGTATTTGTATCCAGAAATACACTTATTTTTGACATTTACTATCCCGAAAATACGGCAATTCGTATTTGTATTGATGTGCTATCAATACGAATACGAATTGAAATATTTTCGGGATAGAAAATGTCAAAAATAAGTGTATTTCTGGATACAAATACACCTATTTTTTACAAATTTCCTTTAGTAAATTTCCCCCACAATGTCTATTTCAGATGGGATGTTGCTATGGGCACCTATAAGAATCCTTATACTTATTTATTTAGAACCTTCTAGAAGATAATAAATAGTATCTGACTGTTTGCCCATAGCAACATCCCATGTGAAACAGAACTCGCTGCGGCTCATTTTCCCTGCAGGTTTGGGCTGTTAATAGGAAACCAGTAAGTCCCGTCACTTCTGACAAGCACTCCCTGCTGGTCACTTGGCAACAGGGATGCCGGGCGGCCACTAAGGATCCTGTGGGCCACGACCAGCAGAGATGTGTGGTACAGCAGCTGAATAGGATTTTTTTTCAATTTGTGCTCTCTCCCTCAGCACTCCATTTTGTCTGTAATCCCTTTAAAATGCAGTTAGATCCAATTTGTGTGCTCCTGACCCAAGCCGTGTGTTCCTGACCCAAGCCGAGTGCTCCTGACCCAAGCCGTGTGTTCCTGACCCAAGCCGAGTGCTCCTGACCCAAGCCGAGTGTTCCTGACCCAAGCCAGGTGCTCCTGACCCAAGCCGTGTGTTCCTGACCCAAGCCGTGTGCTCCTGACCCAAGTCGAGTGCTCCTGAACCAAGCCGTGTTCTCCTGACCCAAGCTGAGTGCTCCTGACCCAAGCCAGGTGCTCCTGACCCAAGCCGTGTTCTCCTGACCCAAGCCGTGTGTTCCTGACCCAAGCCGTGTGTTCCTGACCCAAGCCGTGTGTTCCTGACCCAAGCCGAGTGCTCCTGACCCAAGCCAGGTGCTCCTGACCCAAGTCGTGTGTTCCTGACCCAAGTCGTGTGTTCCTGACCCAAGCCGAGTGCGCCAGACCCAAGCCCAGTGGCGTAACTAAGTTTTGGGCGCCCCCCCGGCGTTAGGGGGGGCGCCCCCCCCGCCGCCGCCGCCCCGCCAAGCACCCCCAATCCCCCGCCGCCCATTCAAACCCCCCCCAATCCCCTGCAGCCTTACCTATCGCGCTGTTGCCGACGGCTCCGTTCTTCTTCTGCTGAGGACCACCACAAAATGGCCGCCCCCATACAGCAGACAGTTTCAGAGAACTGTGTGCTATATGGGGGCGGCCATTTTGTGGTGGTCCTCAGCAGAAGAACGGAGCCGCCGGGACCAGCGAGATAGGTAAGTCTGCGGGGGATTGGGGGGGTGTAACTATAGCACCGCAGCCCCGGCGCCCCCACATGCACAGCGCCCCCCCCCCCCGTGGTGGCGGGGGCTGCGGTGCTATAGTTATGCCGCTGCCCAAGCCGTGTGCTCCTGACCCAAGCCGTGTGCTCCTGACCCAAGCCGAGTGCTCCTGACCCAAGCCAAGTGCTCCTGACCCAAGCCAAGTGCTCCTGACCCAAGCCGTGTGCACCTGACCCAAACCAGGTGCTCCTGACCCAAGCCGTGTGCTCCTGACCCAAGCCGTGTGCTCCTGACCCAAGCCAGGTGCTCCTACCCCAAGCCAGGTGCTCCTGACCCAAGCCGTGTGCTTCTGACCCAAGCCGTGTGTTCCAGCCCAGTCCTCTGTTCTCCAGCTACTTCTCTGCAGTCTGGAGAACCATATGCATGTAGAATTCCAGGGAATTGGGCAGGCAGCTGACATCTGGTTATGTCAGCTGTCCCCCCACCCGCACCTGTGTCACAAATGTATTAGCATGTGTACGCCCAGTGTTTTCATGGGAACGGCCATGCCGGCACCCCACACCCCTCTCCAACCCCCACTCGCAAGGCTGGAAGCGTGCACTCGCCGAACAGACTTTTCGCCGACTTTGCACGCACCCAGAGTATGCACATGCGCAGAAATGCAAACCATTGGTCCCCGTGCAAATTTGTGGGCGAAGTCAACCAGAAAAGTCAACCAGCCCAATGTACGGCGCTGAGTACCACTTGTGGTGTCTTATAAATAAAATACAATAATAATAATAATGTCTAGTTCTGTGTACCCTGTATTGTTCTAATATGTGCCAAATGCCATTGTCATCATTAGTGACAAGTGTACAATTACATCTTTTGCACTATGATTGTGTTGAAGATGTGCGTTTAGCACCTGTCTCCTTGCAGCAGCAGCATCAGCCTCCAGGCTGAATGTGTCCCCCTGCGCTCCCTGTCCTACTGGTGGGCGGTCCCAGTCCCTACGCGCTGCACCCTGAGTGACAGCGCGCCCTCCAGTCAGAAGCCAGTGCGCCTTCAGTTACCTCAGTGGGAGGGAAGCCGACACTGTCAGTTCTGTTTGTGTCCCTAGCTGTGCAGCCGCTGCCCTGGGTGAGAGGGATCCCGTGCTGTGTAGTGTGACGGAGCCCCTGCAGTGTGACAGTGACAGGACGGCTCTGTTTGTGTGTGCAGCACGCCCTGAGTCCGGCAGCTATCCCCGCCAGAGAGGGGACATGTCAATTGCCGCCCACCTCAGAGACTTCTCTGCATGTAGTGGTGGCAGCGCCAGAGCCCCGCTGATTTACCCCACAGACCCTTCACAGCTATTAGCCAGCACGCTGTGCAGGCTTCTTCTTCAAGCCTGCTGCATAGAGACCTCCATCCATACTGTCACCGCTGCAGCTGCAGGATAACGATAAGTACCTGCACCATACACCTGTGTACACCTGCCTGTGCAGAGGTGGAACTGTAATTGGGGCATCAGGTGCAGTGCCCTGAAGACTAAAGGGCCACACTGCTGTCCCTCTCACCCTCTTCCTGTCACCCACTGTTTTTCCCTGTTAGATTCTGCCTCTTCCTGTCACCCTCTGCCTCTCCCTGTCACCCACTGCTGTGTAGCATATGGTGAATTTGGATTGGGGTAGAGGAGGGGGGCTACATTATATTTTTGCACCTGGGCTCATCACCCACAAGTTCCGCCACTGCGCCTGTGATATATATCTGCTATACTGCATACCTACATAACCATTCAGTAGCTCTCAAACCTCCAGGTGTGTGGACTATACATGGCAGTCAAAGGGCCAGATGCACTAAGTTTCAAAAGTGATAAAATGGAGTCAGCCAATCAGCTCCTGCCTGACATTTTTCAAACACAGTCTGTGATATGACAAGTAGGAGCTGGTTGGCTGGCTGTGTTTATAAACACCTAGCTTCAAATTACATTATTTCCCCCAAAATATTTGGAGCTAATGAACCAATTAATCTTCCTCATCCTAATCTAGTCACCAAGCATACGGCTAACACCCTTACAGTTAACTTTTATTTTTCCACTCCAAAGTGTAGCATGTTCTGACCTGGAAATGGTGTATATCACTGCGCTATGTTTTCAGCAGCCTTAATAAGGTATGCACAATTTTGAAAAAAATTTAAGGCGCTTGTATAAAATAATAAACACGGAATATTAAGAGTTAAAGAACAATATGCTTGCCTGTTAGGAAGGAACAGGGAGGTTAGTGGGTTAAAATGTTTACAGCCTTTTTTTGCGCTAGCTGCGGTTGCGTTATATTATATTGTACCGGTGGCTCTAGGGATCACGCATGTGTGAACAGGCCAGCATTATCCCTACAATACCTCTCCTCTGTTGTGGGGATTGGTGTAGCACCGTCACAGTTGTTTGTTGCGTCTCCGTCTCTCGAGTCCTCTGTCCGGTTCTTGAAACCGGAAGTTCGGGCAGTGTGTTTTCAGCTCACGCTCCCGGCATCCAACGCGTTTCGAGTTGTTCACTCTTTGACAAGGATGTAAGCCCCTTGCAGGGGGTTCCTTTTTATTCTATAAAAACTTTATTTAAACTTTAAAAGACACACATTCTTTTTTCCAGAAGTGGTCGTTTGGATAGGGGAAGTTGTCATAGTTTGAGCGGCAAGCACATGTTCTGTTTAGGAATGATAATGGCAGGTTTTTTATTCTTTATTCTTTTTTATTACAGGGTTTTCTGACCTGCAAAACTGAATGACTCCCCAATATATTTTTTGAAAGGAGATAATATAAGCGGTAGGGCAGAGAGCTGGTTTTAATTGCAGGCAGGGCTTAAAGTGGTCATGCAGAGGTGGGGGAACTCATTTCTCTATGTCACCTAATTACCCCCCTCCCCCCATTAGGCAGAGACAGGGCCAGAATGCTTTTCTGTGAAAATGACTGGGCCAATGTGGAGTTTAAAATGTTCCACCTCACCATTAGAGTTCCACCCCATTCCCATCACTTTAACCCCTGATTGCAGGCAATACTTACCATTGTCTGCATGTCAACATGAATAATGCACCTCCCCTTCTTCTCTGAGATGTTCGGGACTCCATATTGGTGGGCGGCCTAAATTGTGAGCATTCTGCAAGATGACCTGTATTTGTCAACTATCTTCACTGATGTGTCATCACACAATTGCAAAGATGTATCAGACCTTCTAATATAACAACTAGAGACAATGGTCATTACAACCACAAGTAGGTGGGGTCGGATAAGTAGTATTACATGATAGGCAATGTAATACATAACCAATGAAACATTAAAGAAGCCTTTAATCCAGAGAGTTTACAATCTATATGAACTATTTAATCCGGTGTTTCCTAAAGTCTGTCCTGAAGGCACATTAACAGTCCTGGTTTTAAGGATAGAAATACTTGAGCACAGGTGACTTAGTTAGTACTTCAGTTATTTTGAATTAACCATCTGTGTTCTAGCATGGATATCCTTAAAACCTGGACAATTTGGGGTAAATTTACTAAGATAGGAGTTCTATTGTAGATGGGATGTTGCCCATAGCAACCAAATCAGATTCTACTTCTTTATTTAGCACCTTCTAGGATAATAGATAGAATTTGATTGGTTGCTATGGGCAACATCCCATCTTCAATAGAACTCCTATCTTAGTAAATTCAACCCTTAGTGTGCCTTCAGGGAAACACTCAATTAACCTGATAGTTGCCGACTTTTTGGCTGCCCTCCGGAAGAGGGCAGCCAGCTCAGTGAAGCAGGGGGCGGGACCATCGCCGGGAGAAAAAAGGGGTGGTTTGGGGGTGGAGCCACGGACAGCTGCCTTACTGGGGTGTGTCTAGAGTCATTTTAGCCCCCCCCCCCCCCCCCCCCCCTGCCATGCAATGCCGGTATTTCAGGCATTGCACTGCAGGCGAAAATGCTGCGATTGTGTCATTTGATCAGTGCCCCCCCCCCCTGCAGGGGGGTTCGCGGGAGATGGAGGGAAATGCAGGATGATTGCCCCCCCTTTCCAGGGGGCCGGAAGGGAGAAATGATTTCCGGGACCCTCCCGGCCATTCCGGAAGGGTAGGCAACCCTGATTAACCTATAGATATGTAACAAGTAGTAACGTATTTAGTAGTAAGCGTAGGAAATTATTATTATTCAAACCTGTGTACAAAGAACATTGCATGAATGAAAACACAGAGACCTCCCATGAAACATCGCAGACAAGGCAATCAGGGGCAATGTTGTTTCATCTTCTCACTGAACGCAAATTCTTCCCTGTATCCTCCATAAATTGGACCATTCCTATGGATTTGTCATATATCTTTCAGACCTGGATCTGACACTATGCTGTTGCAAACACATCTTAACTCCTGCAGCACATAATTCCAGACCAGTAAAAGTGTAAAAAATCCTATAAATTAAAGGAAAAAAATACTATAAATCTCCAGGAGATGACGATACATTTTGTATTCAGCCAGAGTATATCTATAAATTAAATGTCCAGGATCACACAGAGGCCATAAAGTGAGCAAAATGCAAACGTCAAATGGAGAACTGAGCTTAAAAGCTTGAAAAACTGAACTGAGATGTGAGCACAGTCATACATACAGTATATACAGGGTTTGTAGAAAAAGTAATGAGACCAAATTCGGGAAAAAATATATTTTTTAAGATATCGCTACAAACAAATAAAATTCTTCAAAATAAGACCCTTTTGCCAATGAGTTGTCCACGCTTGGAAGGCGCCTTGGAAGTCCTTTTCCGGAACGTCTTTCAAGCAGCGCGTCAAAGCCGCTTTGACCTCTGCTGTGGTCCCATGGCGGTGTCCTTTGAAGGCTGTCTTCACTCGGGGGAACAGAATAGTCCGCTGGGGCCAGATCGGGACTGTAGGGGGGCTGGGAGAGAGTTGCAATGCCGTTCTGGGCAAGGTAGTCGTTGACTACAAAGCAGGTGTGGCTTGGTGCATTGTCATGGTGCAGCTTCAAATTGGCAGCAGTGGACTTTCTGGATCATGGCCAACGTCTGCATAACCGATTTTCCAAGTCCCACACAGAATTTAATGCTGTTCGATAGAACATTGCATTTTTAAGCTTCAACCGAGTCTAGGGAAAGGGGTCCACTAAAACCACGATACGAACTGCACGGAAGCTTGTAGGTGAGTTACGCTTGGTGCGTGTTGAAGCTGACTTCCACCTTCATTGAACCCGCCTGGAGCATGCGTGCTGCGACATACAGTCACGTCAGAAAAAAATAGGTCTCATTACTTTTTATACAAACCCTGTGTGTGTATATTTATATATATTACCGACACCAGCCTCCTGATGGAAGTATACTTACCCTCCAAACACCTCAAACTTCAGAATCGTCTGACCATGACACTTTTTTCCCATCTTCCTCTGCCCAATGTCTGTGTTCTTTTGCCCATATTAATCGTTTCCTTTTATTGGCCAGTCTCAGATATGGCATTTTCTTTGCCACTGTGCCTAGAAAGCCACCATCCCGGAGTCTCCTCTTGACAGTATACATTGACACTGGTGTTTTGCAGGTACCATTTAATGAAGCTGCCAGTTGAGGACCTCTGAGGCGTATATTTTTTAAACTAGGGAATCTAATGTACTTGTCTTCTTGCTCAGTTGTGCACCGGGGCCTCCCACTTCTCTTTCTACTCTGGTTAGAGCCTGTTTGTGCTGTTCTCTGAAGGGAGTAATACACACCATTGTAGGAAATGTTCAGTTTCTTGACAATTTCTCGCATGGAATAGCCTTCATTTCGGCGAACAAGAATAGACTGTCGAGTTTCACATGAAACTTCTCTTTTTCTGTCCATTTTGAGAGTATAATCGTTGACACAAATGTGATGCTTCATATACTCAACTAGCTCACAGGAAGGCCAGTTTTATAGCTTCTCTAACCCATTTTCAGCTGTGCTAACATAATTGCACAAGGGTTTTCTAATCATTCATTAGTCTTTTAATGCGTTTAGCAAACGCAATGTACCATTAGAACACTAGAGTGATGTTGTTTTAATTACTGTGTTTGGCCAGTATAACCCGGGGCCAGCAGGGGGAGGAGAAAGGACTGCGGAGCCAGTTGCAGGGCACATACAGTAAAACCAACTGCAATTGACAGAGGGGAACAGTTAAGTTAGTTTGAAAGGCTATAAAATGGCTTCTCTACTGATCCTTTGGGTACTGTATGGCAGAACAGTGCTAAAGAGGTAGAAGAGATGGACCCCCTGAAAGGGTCTTTCATGGGGGTCCATATCTGGCCACTGGGTCTAAAATGTCTATGTTGACAATCACTAGATCAACCACCATTGGTCAACAGTGAGTAGGTGACACCTAAAAATGGTCGACAGACCCAAGGTCGACTTAGACAGAAGGTCGACACACGCATTTGGTCGACAATGGGAAGGTCGACAGTCAAAGGTAGACATGAGTTTTTTACGTTTCTTTTAACTGACATGTGCCGGCAGGCAGTATTTCATGCCCTACCATCCACTATGGAGTGGTGGGAGAATAAAATAGTGTGAGGGGGTGTGGTACACTTCGTTGGTGTCCATGTTGACAGTGTCAACGTTCGGGACAAAAAAAACATGAAAAATACTGTGGACCTTCCCATTGTTGACCTTATGCGTTTGTCGATCTTCTGTCAATATCAAACTTGACCATTCTTAGGTGTCGAACTACTCACTGTCGACCAAGGGTGGTCGACTTAGTGATTGTTGATATAGACATTGTAGATCTTCTAAAGCATAACCCTCTAAAATCCCCCCCAACCCCACATTGACACCGATAAACAATTTCCAGCCCCTCAAGTGCAATAAAGTGTACAGGTGGTGTTTTAGACGTTCCACAACCACCACCTGCATTCAGAACAACAAGGATGTCTTCTTCATAGACATCCTTCATTTTGTGAAAGGCAGACTTAGGGCGGGATGCACTAACATCCGCGCCCCCACTTCACCGCACATTGCCGGCTACCGCAGAGATAATGATCGCATATGCACTAACATATGCGCTAATTATTGCAAAGGACAGCTCTTGCGTTAAGAGCTCTCCCCCTCCTCCCTGCACCCAGAAGAGGATGTATAGTGCAGGGAGGAGGCGGTCACTGGTCCGGGCAGTACAGCACTGTGCTGCCCAAACAAAGGTGAGGGGGGTTGGCGGGGGACCAACAGGGGGGGCGGCAGGGATCCATGGAGGGTTGTGGTGTTATGTGCGGGGCAGTGAAAACCCGGCGTGCGGGTTTTCCTGCATATGAAAATGAGGTAAAAACCCGATAACAGAGTTCTTACTGCATTTTTGGTTTAGTGCAGCCCACCCTTACTGGCGCCCCCAGATCCCACTGACCTAGGCAACTGTCAAATGATAGAGCCGGCCCTGGACCAAGCACCAGGATATGTTAGTACCTGCTCAACTCCATTGTCAGCCCTGTACCCTAACACCAGACTACAAGCTGTCTGCTCATATATACTAGGGCTGATCTGAAATGACTAGTGAGAGACCAAGGTCATTCCTCAGCCATCTTCACTGCGATAGCCCAGTATACTGAGCAGGAGGGATTATACAGTGACAAGAAGAATATGCTATAGAGGCAGCCAGGCAGTAAGGATTATTTGTGTTACCTCAGGAGATGTGAGCAACCAGCAGAATACCCTAATCAGCATCATTATTTATTGAGTGGAAGTTGTATAAACCCCTCAGAGCTACAGATAAACTGCTATTTACCTTTACCCGGCACTGCATGAGAAACGGAAACCAGCATCTTTTATCAGGACACATAACAGTCCCACGCTTGATTCCACCTGTACAAATTATGGATGAGTCCATCTTTACTTAGAAGCAAATATACATGCAAATATACACCTACATATATATATATATATGTGTGTACACTTGATTACTACATCTTTGGTTAAAGGGATGTCTACTATTTATGTATTTATGTGTTAAACCTTGTAACATTATATATTAATACTTATTATACTGCTATGGGTTTGCTAGTTTCATATCCTCAAGAGTAATACCCCTTTCACACCGCTCAAATAACCCGGGTCCGACCCGGGTTGTTGCCGGGTCGACACGGGTCACTGTACGGTGTGATGCTTTATATTTGTGTGTATTTGTGCACGTAGGGGGGATTGTGTGTGTGTGCGCACGTGTGGGGGGAATTGGCGTTAGGCTATCTTAGAATCTCCTGACAGTCATTCCTTATAGAGGTCAGGCTGGAAATTGCAGTTTTATCCCTAGGCTGCTGCCAAACTCCCATTAGGAATGATGTATCTGCGGAGGGGACCACAGAAAGGATTTACACACAATTTAACTGGATGATTTCATCCAGAAAGCAGGAATGCTCGATTTCGTATTGAGACTTCAAAAATCAATGCACTTTAATAACTCTCCGGCTTTCATCGAGGCCTATTCCTTGTTAGAAAATAAATGTTAATCAAATCAGATTGCCACAAAGTGCTAATGAAAGCGACCGTAGCCAAGGAGAAAAGCTAAATTGTAGATCAAATTGTTACAGATCCAACACAAACACAAAATCAAAGCTCTAAACGGCATGTGTGTAATTAAAAGATGGATTACCAGTTTATGGTAGGCAAGGTGATTTCTGCGAAGGTATATTATAATGCTTCTTAACACGAATGGCGTACTGTACATTACATGTATTTCAAGGCAAGCTGGTTAATGTTACACTGGGCTGAGTGGAGTAGAAATCCATCTGAGAAATGGGTGATTTATCTTCAGCTTCCTGCCTGGGTGACCAGTGCGTCATTCATGTAAGTCACAGACTTTTGACTCATTTTCACAGTTCTAATGAGGAAATATTCCCTGCTTAGGCCTGATCCACCCCTGGAAATTTAACTCTTGTGATGGAAGTTGCAGAGTTGATTTGCGTTTAATACAAAAAAAAGTATTTCAGATGCACATAATTAATATTTAACAAAGGGTATTAATTATATAGAAATCATTGTACAGCTAGAATCCAGTGTGTTTTGCCAAAGCGTTGAGTTAACACAAACTGATCTTGGTCAATATAGGCGAATTTGCAATGATGACACAGTTGATAAGAAGTAGATGTTGGGGTGCCCTATGGCTTGTGACCACATTGTTTAAACAGACATTGTAGGGGCTCTGCACACACTAAATTAACTGATAATAAATAGTGGAGATTTGGTTCATGAATTGATCAATGCATTTAAGCCTGCAGCCCCCTTCACGGGACCCCACTTTTCTGCAGGTCCTAACACTATCGCTGAAAATGGCTACAATACACATAGCTATCACATCAATGTTTGATCCCAAGCATGCTATCTGGTCTAAAGTAGCCCATACACGTCCCGATGCGGGCATGCGTTGTGGGCTTCAATAGCAGGGATCACATTGCATTGCATGTGCATGCGTTGTGCATGCAATGCGATGCAATTTGATGAAACCTAAGTACAAAAAGTATGTGCAAGCACATACTTTTTGTACTGTGTGATGAGGTGCCGTGGGAGCGCGCACCTCAAAGCACAGAACGCACAGCCCGGCATCGCAGCGTGTATGGGCTGCTATACACGCTGCTTTGTGGGCGTGCTTTCCGTGCTGTACTAGCATGGATCACATTGCATTGCATTGCATGTGCATCCGTTGTGAATGCAATGCGATGCAATGTGATGAAACCTAAGTACAAAAAGTATGTGCAAGCACATACTTTTTGTACTGTGCGATGAGGTGCGCGGGAGCGCGCACCTCAAAGCACACATCGGACAGCCCGCATCGCAGCGTGTATGGGCA
Organism: Crinia signifera; assembly: GCF_055691185.1. Lineage (NCBI taxonomy): Eukaryota > Metazoa > Chordata > Amphibia > Anura > Myobatrachidae > Crinia > Crinia signifera. Next base: position 45,619,569 of record NC_139220.1, on the reverse strand, counting down.
GCTTTAGGCTCACAGCACACTATGCTTTTATATGTGAGCAGTTACCAACACACCTGTCACTAATCATCTAGGGAAATGGTTAACATATGGTATGGAGTCTTAGCTTAAACAGGGTGCATGAGAGAATGTGGCCACAATAAGACTAATTTAAAAAAATTATCTAATAAACAATATATACACTAAACAACGGCACTCACCTTTCCTAGTTTTGGGGTGCCCTATGGCTTGTGACCACATTGTTTAAACAGACATTGTAGGGGCTCTGCACACACTAAATTAACTGATAATAAATAGTTAAGATTTGGTTCATGAATTGATCAATGCATTTAAGCCTGCAGCCCCCTTCACGGGACCCCACTTTTCTGCAGGTCCTAACACTATCGCTGAAAATGGCTACAATACACATAGCTATCACATCAATGTTTGATTCCAGGCATGCTATCTGGTCTAATACTGTGTACACACAGGGGCGATAGGGGCTGAAATCGCTGGGAATGTGGTCGCTGAGCGACCATATTGCCAGTGATTGGAGAGTGCACCAGCGATAAATCGCCGGGTGCACGCTCCCGTTTTCAGCCCCTGAATGGTCGCTGGTCGGAGGAACATGCTCCTCCGACCAGCGACATCCCCTGCCTCTTCACCCAGCAGTGTTTAAATTTTCATCTGCGACCATCTCTGGTCGCAGATGAAAACGGGACACGGGGCAATATGATTGCTGAGCAATATATTGCTAGCAATATATTGCCAGCGATCATATTGCCCCGTGTATACGCACCTTAAGGCTCACAGCACACTATGCTTTTATATGTGAGCAGATACCAACACACCTGTCACTAATCATCTAGGGAAATGGTTAACATAAGCTATGGAGTCTTAGCTAAAACAGGGTGCATGAGAGAATGTGACCACAATAAGACTAATTAAAAAAATGAATCTAATAAACAATATATACACTAAACATCGGCACTCACCTTTCCTAGTTTTGGGGTGCCCTTTGGCTTGTGACCACATTGTTTAAACAGACATTGTAGGGGCTCTGCACACACTAAATTAACTGATAATAAATAGTGGAGATTTGGTTCATGAATTGATCAATGCATTTATCAAGTGGGGTCCTTCACGGGACCCCACTTTTCTGCAGGTCCTAACACTATCGCTGAAAATGGCTACAATACACATAGCTATCACATCAATGTTTGATTCCAGGCATGCTATCTGGTCTAAGGCTCACAGCACACTATCTCCTATATATTTGGCTACATCTGTCACTCAAAGTGGGTGTCTGTGTCTATAACGCTCTGTTCCTGGACTTTCCTCTTAATGTGTGATTGCCTTCATCTGTGCTGAACACCTTTCTGAGAAATTAACCTGTTTAAAACAGGTGATGGCAATCATTCATTAAGGGGAAGTCTAGAAACAGAGCATTGTGTCCCTCCTGGAGAGGGTCATGTAGGGAGGTATGTGACAGAGAACCAGCCAAGTGAGCCCACAGACAGTGCCAGACACCCACTGCCTTCCCATGTTGCCCAGCACTGCTACTCCACAGCCACCAGGTGAGCGCCCCCCTCCCGCGATTTGCGGCAAAACCTAACCCCCCGGCCGCCCCCCACCTCCCGCGATTCGCGGCAAAAACACCCGCTCCCCCGCGACCCCCCCTACCGCGATTCGCAGCAAAAACACCCCCGCGACCCCCCCCCCGCGATTCGCTGCAAAAAGAACCCCCCCACGACCCCTCCCGCAATTCGCGGCATAACCACCACCCCGTGACCCCCCCCTCCCGCGAATCGCGGCAAACCCTCCCCCGTGACCCCCCCCCGATTCGCGGAAAAAAACACCCCCCCCGCGACCTCCCTCCCGCGATTCGCGGCAAAAAGAACCCCCCCGCGACCCCCCTTGCACGATTGGCGGCACCCCCCCTGCGACCCCCCTCCCGCGATTCGCGGCACACCCCCCCCCCCCCCCCCGCAATTCGCAGCAGCCCCAGGATTAAATGGCACATGCAAAACACTGGCATGGCTATGGTCGACAATGAAAAAGGTTGACATGAGTTTTTGAAGATTTATTTTTAATTTTTTTAATTTTTTCATATTCATTGTCATGTGTCGACATGGACACCAATGAAGTGGCACACTTATGTCAACATTTACATGTGTTGACCTTTCTGTGTTGATTTTTACTTGTGGCGATTCGCGTCACACCCCCCGGAGCCCCCCCTCCCGCGATTCGCGGCACTCCCCGTGACCCCCCACCTCCCGCAATTCGCGGCAACCCCCCACCGGAACCCCTGTGAACCCCGCCCTCCCGCGATTTGCGGCACCCAACCCCGCGCCCCCCCCCTCCCGCAATTCGCGACACCCCCCGTGATTCGCGGCAGCTCCAGAATTAAATTGAACATGGAAAACACTGACATGGCTATGGTCGACAATGAAAAAGGTTGACATGAGTTTTTGAAGTTTTTTTTTTCATTTTTTTGAATATTTTCATATTCATTCTCATGTGTCGACATGGACACCAATGAAGTGCCACACTTATGTCAACATTTACATATGTTGACCTTTCTGTGTTGATTTTTTCTTGTGGCGATTTGCGTCACACCCCCCCCACAACCCCCACTCCCGCGATTCACGGCACACACACACACACCTCCCCCGCGATTCTCGGCACCCCACCCCGTGACCCCCCCTCCCGTGATTCACGGCACACCCCCGCGACCCCCCCTCCCATGATTCGCCGCAACCCCCGCCCCGTAACCCCCCCTCCCGCGATTTGCGGCACCCACCCCCGCGACCCCCCTCCCGCAATTCGCGGCACCCCCCCGCGATTCGCGGCAGCTCCAGAATTAAATTGCACATGGAAAACACTGACATGGCTATGGTCGACAATGAAAAAGGTTGACATGAGTTTTCGAAGTTTTTTTTTTTTCATTTTTTGAATGTTTTCATATTCATTCTCATGTGTCGACATGGACACCAATGAAGTGCCACACTTATGTCAACATTTACATGTGTTGACCTTTCTGTCTTGATTTTTTCTTGTGGCGATTCGCGTCACACCCCCCCACCCCCCCCCGCAACCCCCACTCCTGCGATTCACGGCACACACACACACCCCCGCGATTCTCGGCACCCCACCCCGTGACCCCCCTCCCGTGATTCACGGCACACCCCCCGCGACCCCCCCTACCATGATTCGCCGCAACCCCCGCCCCCGTAACCCCCCTTCCGCGATTTGCGGCAACCCACCCCGCGACCCCCCTCCCGCGATTCTCTGCAATCCCTCCCCTCCCGCGATTCGCAGCATCCACTCCCCCACAACCCCCCCTCCTGCAATTCGCGGCACCCCCTGCGACCCCCCCTCCTGCAATTCGCGGCACCCTCCGCGACCCCCCCTCCCGCGAATCGCGGACACCTAAGTTGCAATACAGGGCATCTTTCATACAATTCTAACCATATTTCTCATATACAAACGTTCACAAATTAAGGGGGCGCAGCCCCTTACGACGGTGTGAAGAGCGCCCGTAGGGCGCGATGAATCACCTAGTGCTTTTATATGTGAGCAGTTACCAACACACCTGTCACTAATCATCTAGGGAAATGGTTAACATAAGCTATGGAGTCTTAGCTAAAACAGGGTGCATGAGAGAATGTGACCACAATAAGACTAATTTAAAAAATTAATCTAATATGTATAGGTTTTGCAATGCAATGAGATGAGATCTATTACAAAAAGTATGTGCAGCATAGGACTTAATTCCACTCTCCCTCCAATTACAAATGGATTGGAGGGTCATTTGCAGCTAATTAAATCAAATCAGCCTTATGTTTTAATAAATCAGTTTAATGCTGGGTACACAACACAACGATGCACATCGTGAGCGGGTCATAAGATGATCGTACGACCCACGCATTGAATTGGGATCGGATCTGAAATGGCCCAAAACATGCCAAATTTGCATACAATCGGTCGAGATTGTATCTAAATTGGGCCATTTTGGGCCAAATTGTTCTGATGTGTACCCCACAGTAGTGTGGTTTCCCAGGAACTTTGTGGATGCTATGGTATACCTCCCAACTGCCCGCTATTTGGAGACTGTTCCGCGCCTGGGTGGCAATGCCCCGCATGTGGGTGGGGCAGTTGGGGGATCACCGCTGCTGCCGTCTATTCAGGGCAGGGAGGGAGCCGGGGGCTATCCAGTTGTTTTAGAAAATTATGTAAAAGAGGGTTGCGGCACTAGGCCTTGCCCCTCTACTTGAGGCCATGCCCATCATCCGTCAACTCTGCCCCCTTTTGGGGTCTGCTGCACCGTTGGCGTGGCAGGTCCCAATTTCAGAAGGACAAAAGTTGAGAGGTATGCTATGGATTAAATAAAGTATGGTCATGGGTATGCTAGGACAACCTAAAGACTAGGCCTAGCTACTATATTTGCAAATGGAAGAATATCTGTAAAGATACCAACATCACTGTTGTTTCCAATTGTAAAGTGCAACGGAATATGCTGCACTATATAAGAACTATAAATAAATAATAAATCTCTACATATTACAGTTCAGATTTTGCCAGTTTACAGGTGCCCCTTACCCTTATACCATCCACTACGCACATCAGACACTTAATGGAATGACCCCTCTGGAAATGGGTCAGACCCAATTTCTTAGCAGGTAACTCTGGGAACTTGATAGGCAACTATATAACTTGTGTCCAGGGTCCCCCTAGCAATGGCATGCCCAGCTTCCACTTTATAATGCCTCATAATATCATGGTGCTACTTAATGTAGCACCATGATCATTTAAAATATAAATATAAAACAATACCCACCATCACAAAACAAAAGAAACAAAATACACTAATAAGAACCACATATTTCATCTGTCTTCATGGCCAGGTCAGAAGGGAGCATGGCTAGGCCCAAGTCATTTTCCAGGGGCATGGCCTAATTGCAGGGGGCGTGACCATGCCAGGGTTGCCTATTTTTAAAGTCTTCTCTCTAGGAGAAGCCTGGAGAGGAGACTGTCAGCCACACCGAACCCCAAACCCCCCCCCCAGTGCTGCCCGCACATGCGGCCGAAGGGGAAAGAAATCACTAGATGGTCGCTGACCATTGCATGATTTCTCTCCCCTTTGGAAATAAAAGTCAGTCTAAATTGACTTTTATTTCCGCTGCTGAACGCCAAAAATGGGGCGGGCGCTGACGTCCTATGACATCAGCAGTACTGTAATAATCATCCTTGAAAAAGGCCTACTGGCCGAAACGCGTTGGATACAAAGACATTCAGCACCGTACATCAAGAGATATATCCCCTGCAAACCAAAAGAACAACGGCGAAGTCTCCTCCGACGCGAGTCAAGCACACCGGCATCGTCTGACGTAATTCCGGGGATCAACGCTGATCTCGCGGGATCCGATACCCGGAAGTCGCGTCCAGACCGACGCCAGTGGAGCCGGGCAGGCACACATCAACAACGGGGACCTGAGCGCTGCGGCTGCAGCGTCACCCCAGACCCACAGACAGGCTCCCCCATCTAGCGCGGCTGCGCATACAGAGGGGTAGAGCGCACTCAGCAGGAGCACGGAAGGCTATTCCAACTACAGGACACACAGGGTAAGAAGCGAGCAAGCGGGACGCCGCACCTCGCTAAATCCCAGTACGTACCTACCTTACACTCCTGCATACCTTAAGCACTTGGTGCAAGACTATACCTCACTTCTGCAAACTTAAGCACCGTTGTGCCAGACTGCACCACCTTTTGACCCAGAAAACTGTCATTACTTAACTGCCTAAAGAGACATAAGCCCAGTTGGGCTTATGGTTTAAAGGGGTCCGTTGACACCCTCATTCCCCTCGGGGCTCTTAAACAGTGACAGACGGACGGGTATTCACCTTGGAGAAAAGACATTCCAGTTACGACTGGGAACATCCTTTTCCCATCACGCATGCCAATTTACAGTGATTATTTGCACATCTCCTATATATTTGGCTACATCTGTCACTCAAAGTGGGTGTCTGTGTCTATAACGCTCTGTTCCTGGACTTTCCTCTTAATGTGTGATTGCCTTCATCTGTGCTGAACACCTTTCTGAGAAATTAACCTGTTTAAAACAGGTGATGGCAATCATTCATTAAGGGGAAGTCTAGAAACAGAGCATTGTGTCCCTCCTGGAGAGGGTCATGTAGGGAGGTATGTGACAGAGAACCAGCCAAGTGAGCCCACAGACAGTGCCAGACACCCACTGCCTTCCCATGTTGCCCAGCACTGCTACTCCACAGCCACCAGGTGAGCGCCCCCCTCCCGCGATTTGCGGCAAAACCTCCCCCCCGCCCGCCCCCCACCTCCCGCGATTCGCGGCAAAAACACCCGCTCCCCCGCGACCCCCCCTACCGCGATTCGCAGCAAAAACACCCCCGCGACCCCCCCCCCCGCGATTCGCTGCAAAAAGAACCCCCCCACGACCCCTCCCGCAATTCGCGGCATAACCACCACCCCGTGACCCCCCCCTCCCGCGAATCGCGGCAAACCCTCCCCCGTGACCCCCCCCCCCGATTCGCGGAAAAAACACCCCCCCCCGCGACCTCCCTCCCGCGATTCGCGGCAAAAAGAACCCCCCCGCGACCCCCCCTTGCACGATTGGCGGCACCCCCCTGCGACCCCCCTCCCGCGATTCGCGGCACCCCCCCCCCCCCCCCCCCGCAATTCGCAGCAGCCCCAGGATTAAATGGCACATGCAAAACACTGGCATGGCTATGGTCGACAATGAAAAAGGTTGACATGAGTTTTTGAAGATTTATTTTTAATTTTTTTAATTTTTTCATATTCATTGTCATGTGTCGACATGGACACCAATGAAGTGGCACACTTATGTCAACATTTACATGTGTTGACCTTTCTGTGTTGATTTTTACTTGTGGCGATTCGCGTCACACCCCCCGGAGCCCCCCCTCCCGCGATTCGCGGCACTCCCCGTGACCCCCCACCTCCCGCAATTCGCGGCAACCCCCCACCGGAACCCCTGTGAACCCCGCCCTCCCGCGATTTGCGGCACCCAACCCCGCGCCCCCCCCCTCCCGCAATTCGCGGCACCCCCCGTGATTCGCGGCAGCTCCAGAATTAAATTGAACATGGAAAACACTGACATGGCTATGGTCGACAATGAAAAAGGTTGACATGAGTTTTTGAAGTTTTTTTTTTCATTTTTTTGAATATTTTCATATTCATTCTCATGTGTCGACATGGACACCAATGAAGTGCCACACTTATGTCAACATTTACATATGTTGACCTTTCTGTGTTGATTTTTTCTTGTGGCGATTTGCGTCACACCCCCCCCACAACCCCCACTCCCGCGATTCACGGCACACACACACACACCTCCCCCGCGATTCTCGGCACCCCACCCCGTGACCCCCCCTCCCGTGATTCACGGCACACCCCCGCGACCCCCCCTCCCATGATTCGCCGCAACCCCCGCCCCGTAACCCCCCCTCCCGCGATTTGCGGCACCCACCCCCGCGACCCCCCCTCCCGCAATTCGCGGCACCCCCCCGCGATTCGCGGCAGCTCCAGAATTAAATTGCACATGGAAAACACTGACATGGCTATGGTCGACAATGAAAAAGGTTGACATGAGTTTTCGAAGTTTTTTTTTTTTCATTTTTTGAATGTTTTCATATTCATTCTCATGTGTCGACATGGACACCAATGAAGTGCCACACTTATGTCAACATTTACATGTGTTGACCTTTCTGTCTTGATTTTTTCTTGTGGCGATTCGCGTCACACCCCCCCACCCCCCCCGCAACCCCCACTCCTGCGATTCACGGCACACACACACACCCCCGCGATTCTCGGCACCCCACCCCGTGACCCCCCCTCCCGTGATTCACGGCACACCCCCCGCGACCCCCCCTACCATGATTCGCCGCAACCCCCGCCCCCGTAACCCCCCTTCCGCGATTTGCGGCAACCCACCCCGCGACCCCCCTCCCGCGATTCTCTGCAATCCCTCCCCTCCCGCGATTCGCAGCATCCACCCCCCCACAACCCCCCCTCCTGCAATTCGCGGCACCCCCTGCGACCCCCCCTCCTGCAATTCGCGGCACCCTCCGCGACCCCCCCTCCCGCGAATCGCGGACACCTAAGTTGCAATACAGGGCATCTTTCATACAATTCTAACCATATTTCTCATATACAAACGTTCACAAATTAAGGGGGCGCAGCCCCTTACGACGGTGTGAAGAGCGCCCGTAGGGCGCGATGAATCACCTAGTTTTCAAATAAAAGCATTTATTTATCCTAGAAATCACCTCTCCTCATTATTACAGTACTACACATAGGGGCAGCGCTTCAGCCCAACCCATCCTTGTTTCCATTTATGACCCACAGGGGAAGCGGGTAACCCCTGAGGCTAAGCAGCGCCCAAAACATTAACCATTCTAAGCGAGCGCAGTGTACACCCCAAACCAATACTATGACATCAGCAGCCTGCGCCGAGCAGGCAACGCCACACCTGCCTTCCCGGGAGCACTCATCATTTTCATGGGGATGCCCATAAAATACTGCTCCGCCCCTGCCTGCCCCCTTCCCCTGCAAATGCCTTGGCGAGTGTGATAGTCGTGGAAGGCATTCACACAGGGGTTCAGCACATGCGCAGACCCGCCCACCATCGAAGCCGGGGCTGAATTCGGACCCCTACGAATGGGTCTGAAACGGAAACTTAGTACCCCCCCTCCTCTCTTTTTGGGCGAGATGCAGCAAGCACCACAAGAATGTTGCAATACTTGCCACCAGCCTCCGCATGCATGCCAGCCTTTACTAACGCTGTATGCATTGAGGATTCAGCATTCTTGCGGTAAAAGCCTCCTTTGCGATAATAGAACTTCCGGGTTTTGGACCTGGAGTCCTATCTGTGCAGTGCATGCCGCCGAGGATGCTGGGAGGGATCCGGTTGGATCCCTCACAGCAAAAAACTGTAGGCAAAGCTGATTTTAAAATGACGTTGCCCACCGCGTAAAAACTCTGGATTGTATCGAATCCCGGGCTTGGTGCATATCGTCCAAACCTCTGAAAACTGCATTTTCGGAGGTTTGGCCATAATTTATCCTTTGATAAATCTCGCCCTTTGTGCTTTGATGCATAGGCTTCCATAGCGTTTTTTCATATCACACTGAAATATAGTAGATTATACTGCTTAGAAAATGTAATTGTTTTATATTTCTTTTGCATTATAATGATTCCCAATCCCAACATTTCCCAACACATGTCATGGCGAGGAAGTTTCCCTTCAGCAACTGCCTCAGTAGTTTCTCTTCTTATAGAACAACAGATTGGAGACTTTACAGACTGGAATGCTCAGGATACGTTCTTTGGCTTCGCTGCAGCTAAACTCCTCTACAATGTTTTCTTTCTGCCCCCACATAGTCAAAAGTACATTAAGATCAAAACTGAGGCCTCTCATTGCACTGTTCAGAGTTGTTGCAAAAATAGGAAGTGAGGGTCATCACAGGTCGCGGAAAACAAATACTGTTACAAATCTGCTTTTCCATATTAGGAAACAAGAAAAAAAATAATAACGTAATGGATAAATCCTAATCACAGAGGATTAAAATGTCCTTACTGTATATATAAATTCCGGCTTCCTGATGTGCATATGTTGTGTACTGTTGGTTATAACATTTGCTGTTCTTGTTTTACATTTCAGCGGCTCCAAAGAGCCACGCCCACATCCCATCCGCATCTTCTAAGTCACACCCAGATTTCCGTGCAGAGTACCTCTTGTCCTTGTTACCCCAATGTAGAGCATACTCCCCCCCCCCCCCTCCGGAATGGCCAGGAGACTCCCAAAAATAAATCTCTTGCATCCTCTTAGACCCTCGCCCCCTCGGCCACCCACTTTAACAAAACATGTGACGGACCAAGGAGGACTCGGTAAAGTGATTTACACTAAATTAGATCATCATAGCACTGCCAAACGCTAAACAATCCCTGTCTAGTGGGGGCGGAGCCATGAAGATGACATCATCCATCCATGCCAAAGGATATCTTTTGGGTGAGGTCAAAAGATGGCTGATACGCAGAAGATTGCACTGTGCCATGTTTTTGAATATATGACTTTAAGACAGCCAACTAGGCACAACATTATTAGTTTCTCCCATTTTGTAAAGGCAATTCACGTTGATGCCTCCCGACTGCCAAAGCCGCGCCAACCTCATCCTCATCCTCACCTCCAAAATTTACTGACATTTGCCCCCAACTCCCTCACCAGTTACAAAAAAAATTTAAATAAATCTAATGACAACAAAAAAAGAAAAAAGAAAAGAAAGAATCACCTGGCATCCTCTGGCCATTGGCCTAACAGGGCTCTCATGCAAATGTGCATGCTGTGCCTCTGCCCACCCCCCCCGCCCCCCCCCCCAGCAAGTTTCACCCCTAGGCACATGCCTCATGTGCCCAGTGATAAAGCTACCACTGGCCAGCATGTGAGTGATTTAGAAAACCATACAAATTTAAATCGATGCAATCTTGAATGGAAGGGGCTTACCTCCCACCAATTAAATATCCTAAACCAGGATATCACTCACCTGTTCCCCGCTCCTGCACCCTGCTGGGATGTACTGCTGCCGTCCTTGGCAGCATTCTATGGGACATGTTCTCCTTGGCGGCTCAGTAACACCCTCCAGTGGCCGGCGCCCTAGGCAAATGCCTAAAGCTGCCTAGTGGTGGCGCTGGCCCTGTGCGATCCACACACGGTAGTGTGGCTGTCTGAGCAGCTGATTGAGCTGCTACCAGACGGGCTGCAAGTCTGACACTTCAGGGATCAGAGCTGTCAGACGGCTGAGCAGGGGGGGGGGGGGGGAAGTCAGCTGTCCCCTTTGACCCCCCCTGTGACCAGGCGTGCACCCAGAAAACATCACTTTTACACCCACAAATGCCGGTTTCCTGCCACTCGAACTGTAACTTTGTGTTTAGGAACTGTGAACCCTGCAAACCACAGTCATTGGATAATCGCTCTATTTGCAAATTGTATAATTAGCAGTCCATGACGAATATCCCCCATAATGCATTCCACAATGAGCTCACAAACGCAGAACGGCTGGCCTGGGAAATATGAATAGGACTTCCCCTGTCTTGCAGTCTTACTTTCCATACACTGTAGTATTACTTTATAAGTAATGGGGACCTGGCTGATCATCACTAGTCAGCTAACAACATAATCACCCATTGACCCGCGAAATGGCAGAATTTGCGCTTTTGTGTGCATGTCTAGCAATGATCCAACCTTTGACTAATGTCACAATTCCGGCCTGATTACTGGCACAGTTACATGAAATTGCTGATCGTACAAGAAACACAGAAAACGTGTTCCCTTAATATTGTAGGAGACAAGATTATGAGATTGTTGATGGGTATTTGGAAAGATCAAGATCTGGTAGTTTAGTGCTTTCGGTTTAATTCCTTTTTACTTTAACTTGCAAAGAGATCGTCTTCCTAGGATTACAATATCAGAAGGATGATGGGATCCTGGTGGTCAGGACACCAGCATCACATAGGATTATTCCATACTCTCATCAATGTATTTTTCTTAGATCTAATGCAGACATGAAATACGGGTTTTGATGTTTTATGGGTGTGCACCCGAACAGTTTTCGGGTTTTGTATTTTGGATTTGGATCGCCTCTGTGTTTTGGATATGGATTGGTTTTGCCAAAACCACCTGTGCAGGTTTTGGTTTGGATCTGTATTTTTTTTTATTATTAAAAACTATAGTAAACATTTCCACTGATTGGAAATCAGCAATTATGAACACCTCACACTTTACAATATTATTTTTAGGCCAAAAGGTTGCACTAGATAGCTGGATGACTAAGCTAAGCGACAGAAGTGGGTGGCACCTACTCATGGCCCATCTAGGAGTGGCACTGCAGCGGCAGACAGGATGGCAGTTTTATAAATTATGCCAAATAACACGTAATGCAAAGAAAAAAGGTGAAAGAAGGAATTGTCATTGGGGTGGTGTATGGGGTTCCGACAGTCGGGATCCCGACTGGCCGGACGCAGACAGCATGGCGAGCGCAAAAAAGCCCCTTGCGGGCTCGGTGGCTCGCTACGCGAGACACCTATTCTATTCACCCCCACGAGGTAAAATAGCAGGTGGCTGTCGAAGTTTTGACAGTCGGGATCCCGACTTCGTCCAGGGCCGGTGCAAGGCACCGGAGCGCCCCAGGCGAGACGGGGTGGGGACGCCCCGGTGCCGGGGGAGGGGGGGTACCTGTCCTGCGGCGCTGTGTATTTAAAGCTGGCGGCGGAGGCAGCGAGGGGTCCCTGCAGTCAACTATCCGCCGGGCTATTCGGAAGCGCTTCTGTTGTGAAAACACTGGCCGCACGGCGCACGCTGATTGGCTGAATCTCAGCCAATCAGCGTGCGGACAGTGTTTTCACAACAGAAGCGCTTCCGCATAGCCCGGTGGATAGCGCTCGTTATTTCTTATTGACTGCAGGGACCCCTCGCTGCCTCCGCCGCCAGCTTTAAATACACAGCGCCGCAGGACAGGTACCCCCGCGGCACGGGGGGGCCAAATGCCGCCCTCCAGTGGCCGGCGCCCTAGGCAAATGCCTAGATTTGCCTACTGGTGGCGCCGGCCCTGCCCTTGTCATTGGGCCCTCTCACCCACCCTTTTGTTGTATAAACAGGACATGCACGGTTTAACAAACCAATCATTTCAGTGACAGGGTCTGCCACAACTGGTAGAGCCTACAGAGGCAAAATGTTGTCCTCATCCTCCAATTCCTCACCCCCATCAGTGTGTACATCCTTGTCTTCACAGACTATTAATTCGGCAGAAAACCGGACCCACCTAAACTTCCCAAGAGTGTACAGTGTATTCCATACCCTCCAACATTTTTAGGGCAGAAATCATTACACATACAGAAAGGGGGCGTGGCCATGATAAAGGGGCGTGGTCACCTCCCCTTTCTGAATGTATACTGGGCATTTTTTCAGATATATGTATTTAAAATGCAGGACAAGAGGGGGGAGCCAAGCTATGTTGGAGGGTATGCACATGATGGAATGAAGAGGATATAAGAGGATGAGAAGATTTTAAATATTATTGAATAAGTGCAGCCACCTTGCTTGCTGCAGTGTAGTGAGTCAGTGCTGGCTTCATGTGCTTCTGAGGCTCTGAAAAGGATGATTCGGTTTGATGACACCCAGTCATGCGCTGGCCACCGCAACCCATACTGATCAGCTCAGCCTCAGGCAGCTTCGCACTCAGAAGTTGCTCACTGTGCATGGTGAGAGGGCTAAGACAGTCCTTTCCCCTGAGTGCGCCAGGTCGGCGGTGCCAATGCGTGATGTCATGACGCTGGCATGGGACCCACAATGCACTCTTGAGAATGGGTGCTGGGCCAGGGGAGAGCGGCACACCAGTGTCACACCGAGCGGAGGAGCCCAGAGCCAGGAGGCTGATGGAGTCGGGACATATTGGAGGAGCCGGGGGGAGCAGCCAAATAATCGGTACATTCGGTACAATTTTTATTTTCCGGTACAGACCATTAAAAAACTGTACTGTACCGGCAAATTCGGTACAGTTGGAGGGTATGGTATTCTACAGACGTGCCTATCCTCATTACTGTGGTTCTGGGGGTGGAGTGGGGTGTTGCTAAGTCTGCTGTATCCGTCCAGGGCTGCTTTGTGTTGGAGGACAAGAAATTTCAAAGATGAGGAAACACTTCCTACTACTAATACTGAAGTCATGCCACTAGTCATGACATTGACAATGCAAGTCTGTCAACATGATCTGCTGATGCCGATGCTCAATGGCGTAGAGGGCATGTAATACCAGTGGAGACAGTTGTTGCTCTTGGGATGAAAAGCCCATTGTCATGCCCGGGCAAAAGACCAAAAAATAAACACTTCTTCTGTATAGAATTATTTATTTTTTACCCAAATCCAGACTGTAGATGTGTGCGTATCAAGGAAACTCATGGACACCTGTGCAGCTTCAATCAGGTGTGTCTTTATTCCAGCTCCGGCTAACACTGACTGCCTGGCCAGCCGTGTGACCGGAAGTGATGTCATATCTGGGTACTACAAAGACCAAGATGCATCAGATGCATCTACACAGTCAACTAGTGTGAAGCCATATGTAGCCTTTGTAAAGCCATAGTAATTAGGGGTAACATTGGGCCAGATTCTCTAAGCTTCAAAAGTGATAAAATGGAGAGTGATAAACAGCCAGCCAATAAGCTCCTACCTGCCTCGTCACAGACTGTGTTTGAAAATGTCAGGCAGGAGCTGATTGGATGGCTGTTTATCACTCTCTATTTTATCACTTTTGAAGCTTAGAGAATCTGGCCCAAGGACATTAACCACCTAGGAACATCCTCCCTTATAGGTCACCTGCAGCGCATTCATCAAAGTCATAGTCAAATTTCGAAACTTTGGCTAAGAGCGTAATTAGTCCATCAACACCTAGCACCCTTTTCTCTGTTACGTCCAAGCACCTGCAATCCACATCACCAACACCCTCATCATCAAATGCCTCCTCAATCAGAATTGGAAGTAGTTCTGTAGGCAATGTCATAGGCATGACTGTCTCCTCTACTATACGGTATTCCTTAAGACTAAAATAGATAATTATGAACAGAGGTTCACCCCTGTGCATATATCTTATAGAACGCCACACAATTGGATGATTAATTATAACAATAAAATGAATGAATGAATTTATATATGCATTATGCAATATGAAATTTTCAACATCCAAGTGTTACAGAATATAAGTATATATTTGGATGCAGTTTGGATCCCAAGGAGTGCACATCACCCACAGACACAGTGAATGAAAATCCTGTTTTCCTGGATATTATACAATTGGACTGTGGAATATGAGGAGAAATTGCCCTATTAGTTTCCAATTCAAGCTTAAATATATAAAAACTGTCAAAACATCAGAGTATATAAGTATCATACTGTTTTGAGATCATAAGAAGGCTTCTGCTACACCCATCATCATCTGAGGTGTTTCAACTGGACCCTAAATACGGTCCTATTTTCTGAATTGTGATATTCTCACCTTTTGGACCCCGAAGGGTCAAAGTTTAGTTCTAAGATCATGAACCCCTGATGAAGTCTCTAACGAGACGAAACGCGTTGGGTATTGGTCACATATACTGAAAATAAAAAGAAAAAAGCTTCTTATAAAAGAACTACTACAAGTGTATTTTTTACTATATATTTTGTATTATGTATTGAAATGTATGATGGACATTACTGATTGAGGGCGCTGAGGACACTATTGTAGGTGTGGTTTGGTGTTTTCTATCCCAACTAGTAGGGGATAGAGTGTCAGCAGCGACCGTTGAAAATTGTATTTTAATAGCGCAATTTTAGAGATTTGTTGTCATATATATATATATATATATATATATATATATATATATATAGTCGGGGGTTGGCGGCACTCGGAACAAAAAAGCAGACCACACGCTAGGTGTAAACCAACGTAAGAGCCGCCGAGCTCTGAAACGTTGGTTTACACCTAGCGTGTGGTCTGCTTTTTTGTTCCGAGTGCCGCCAACCCCCGACTACATTACAGGCTTCCACATCCTGCATCTAGGAGGGCACCGGAGATTGAATACTTTATTCACATTAGGACGTTTGTATTGGGAGTGCCACCTCATCTACAGTTTATATATATATATATATATATATATATATATATATATATACACACACACACACATACACACTCCCTTTGCTTTGTGAATTTTATGATGAAAATTTGAAGTCCTGAATAAAGGTACTGTAATCGTCCCCAAACATTGTTATTAGTGCAGTCGGTATAGGCAGCTCTCCTCAATGATGAAATAATGCCATAGGTGGAAATGTACTGTACCTCAGACCTGAATGAATCGTGTCTCTCCGGAGCTGGCTAGGATCCTGCTGCAGACCGCTCCAGCCACCCCACTCAGTGGTCACCACCTGTTGACAGACCACTGATGCTGGAATGTGCAGGGGGTGAGCCGTCCGCCATCAGCAGTCCGTATACGGGATTCCTCCTGATGATTCTTGAGCGCTATGTCTACTGCTGCTGTAGTACTTTAACAAAACAATTGACTGTTCAACAGTCCTTTGAAGGGAAGATGAAGTCAGACAGCAGTCACCCAGTTGCAAAGCGGACTGTTGAGGCCATAAAAATGATGCTGGTATTAGAGGTGCGCACAACATCCACCATTAGTGCAGTGATTGTTAGACAGTTGATGTACTGTGCCCCGATCTAGATTCCACTTCACTAGTCAAGTATTTCCCAGACTGTACAAGAACACTTTAATAAGTGTCATAATTGTCCTCAGAGATGCCGTTGTACCCACTTTCCACTTAAAGCACAGGCTTCTCCCACCCCTCCGGCGGGAGTTTCGGATATAGCGCTGGCTGGTGAGCCAATCGGATCTCGCAGCTCATTTTAAATGGCCGGATTGTGCCAGAGGGGTAGAAGAAGCCTGCGCTCCTCCGCATAGAAGCACCACGGGGGCAGTCGGCATCAGTGGGGGTAGTGCAGCCAGGATGTTCATGATTATGACCACGCTAATGAGGTGATTGTGGCAGAGCACATGGCGGAGCGGGCAGTTTGCAGAGAGCAGGTGGTCGGGTGCGCAGAGCAGATGGGCGAGCGGCTGGGGCACCAATCAGATGTACGAGCGGCTGGAGGTAATGAACAGGTAGCCAGGGGCACAGAAGAGTCGGGGGAACACAATACTCAGAACGACATCACTGCTGCAGCCATGCTCTTGGGCCCCTGAGATTGGCGGGGCCTCCCCTTGTTGCAGGGCCTGCTCCTCCTTTATTTATTACCAGTTATTTATATAGCGCACACATATTCCGCAGCGCTTTACAGAGAATATTTGCACGTTCACATCAGTCCCTGTCCCTGTGGAGCTTACAATCTATATTCCCTACCACATGTACCCGAACACACAGACATTCTAGGGTTAATTTATGTTGGGAGCCAATAAAATATTTGGATTGTGGGAGGAAACCGGAGTACCCAGTGGAAACCCATGAAAGTGTGGGAAGAATATACAAACTCCACACAGTTAGGGCCAAGATGGGAATCAAACCCATGACCTCAGCGCTGTGAGGTCCATCCGTGCTGCCCTATCTGACATTGCCACCAATGTTGTGATAGCATTACATCTGGGCAAACTCCAACACATCCCAAGTTTTGCTCACACAATTAATTTGATGGTGGTGCAGAATTTTTTTTAAAATGAGAGGGGCGTGCAGGAGATACTGGGCCAAATGTAATAGGGTGAGAGCTTCAGAAAGTGAGAGATTTTGGGAGAGTTTTCCCATGTTTTTTTAAAGCAGCTATCAATTACATGGCAAAATCAACCTGGTTTTGCATTGTAATTGATTGCTGCTTTAAAAAAAGGGGGAAAACTCTCCCAAAATCTCTCACTTTCTGAAACTCTCACCCTATTGCATTTGGCCCCCTGTCGGTATTTGTTGAATCAGATCACTATATTTTGTCCACTGTACTTGATCCTAGGTTTAAAGCGATCTTTGTTTAAGACGGACACAATTCTGCAGAGGTG
Source organism: Crinia signifera (assembly GCF_055691185.1). Lineage (NCBI taxonomy): Eukaryota > Metazoa > Chordata > Amphibia > Anura > Myobatrachidae > Crinia > Crinia signifera. The sequence continues at coordinate 45,601,976 of NC_139220.1, read as the reverse complement.
CAAACAGCTCAGTGGTCTTCTCCGGCAGATGAAGAAAGAGATGTTGCCATGTCACGTTCCCCTTGAGCTGACAATTTTATCACCAACAGCTCTTTGCACCTCTGCAGATTTGTGTCCATCGCAAACAAAGATACTAGATTTTCCAAACACAGTACACCCACTACAATTACTGATATGTCTATTGTCACTGCATATGATGATGTCACCACGTACAGCCTGCATGTGCCACCAAATAGACACGATAGTGTCTACTCAAAATATTCTTGCCTGCAGTATCTATTTGGCCAGGAGATAGCGACGCAGAAGGCCGCGCATCGCTATCGCCCGCTGTGTACACACGGTGTGATTCAGACAAATGTAGTCAAAATTGCTTAGAAGAATCTCCCAGTGTGTACCCGGCTTTACATACACTGTACCTTTCCCTATATGTCTATCTCACACTCTCTCCCTCTGTCTCCCTCACTCACACTCTGGGGGAAATTTACTAAGATCGCCGATTATTCAGGTGCCGTATTATCCTCATTCCTATTTTTAATGGCAGTCAAATACGTACGATGCGGCAGCCTCACATGGACCGGTCAGATACGTGCAATGCTGCCCTGTGTAAAAGATAGAATAAATAAGTAAAAACGGCATGCGGTCCTCCCAGCCGGCAATAGCCAGCCCTGGGGGCATAGACGAAAAAAAGAAAGCACCATATGGGGGTATAGATGGACGGACAGGGACATAGATGGATGGACGGAAGGAGGAACAGGGGCATAGATTGACATATGGGGGGCATAGATGGACAGATGGATGGTGGCATACATGGACGGAAGGACAGGGGCATAGATGCACATACGGATGGGTCATAGATGGACAGATGGATGGTGGCATACATGGATGGAAGGACAGGGGCATAGATGCACGTACGGATGGGGCATAGATGGACTGATGGATGGTTCGGACATAGATGGACTGATGGACAGTGGGGACATAGATGGACAGAAGAGGTATATACGCATAAACAGAGCACCATATGGGGGTATAGATGGACGGATAGGGGTATAGCCAGAGAGAACAGACCTATCCCCTGACAAAATCTACGACGAAACGGATGGGTGTGGTGATCAGCACTGATGTGTTGACATCCAGGTCCGTTTGTCTGCAGGAATAAGTCTAACTCCGTAACCTGTGTAACAGCGTCTACCTGCAGTGTGGACTCAGAGTCCACAATCGAACAGTGACACCAAGAGGGGGGGAGCGGGTACTTTTTACCCAGACCAGGGTCTGCTGTGGGGCTCCGAGTACTGCTTCCCCTCCCTTGTTGCATAGAGGCAGGCAGTGGGGAGAGAGGTGACAGGATGCTGCCGCCGCAGCACAGCCTCTCTCCCCAGCTCAGCACACGCTCTCTCTCCCTCTGTGTGAGTGATGATGATGCCGGCCCGCATCCCACACAAATTACATGTTTTTTTTCCCCATGGGGGTGCAGCCACACCCGCTCCTGGTGGCCACGCCCCTTCCATTTTACCAGGACCCAGCCAACCTATCGGCGCCCCTGGGACCAAGATTCAAATCTTGATGGCAAGCTCATGTTTATTAACCCCATGTACGCAGGGCCAGATTAAGGTGAGGTTAGTACCCCTGGGCCCTCCTTTAGCTAGTTTTTTTGGTACTTGTTTCCTAGCACGGCCACAATCTTATGGATCGTGTACCTTTAAGTTAAGGTACACGATCCATAAGATGGACCCGATTTCCTTTGAAATCAGGTCCATTTTGCCAGCTAGGACACAATTTCGGGGGCATCGCGTCGGTCGGGACCATTAACATTGGTCCCGACGCGACCGACGCGATGCCCCCGATATTTCCATAGGCTTCAATGTTAAAAAATATTTTAACATTGAAATCGTGTCGGGAAAGGTAAAATATCGGGGGCATCGCGTCGGTCGGGACCATTAACATTGGTCCCGACGCGATGCGCCCGATTTTTCCATAGGCTTCAATGTTAAAATATTTTTTAACATTGAAATCGTGAAAAAATGTGAAAAATGTGAAATGGGCCAATATGACCCATTTCACATTATAGATGTCCCCGTCGTCACCCCACGATAGACGCCAACCCGAAGCGTGGCGAGCGCAGCGAGCCCGCGAGGGGCGGCGGTGCGCGTCCTCCGACCTTTTCATTCCCCTACTATCCACGTCGGCGCGGAGTTGAGAATAGAATAGTGTGGCGAGCGCAGCGAGCCACCGAGCTCGAAGCGTGGCGAGCGCAGCGAGCCCCGCGAGGGGACGCGTATAACTTCACAGGTATACGCGTCCGCTCGCCACGCTTCGGGCTTGGTGGCTCGCTGCGCTCGCCACACTATTCTATTCTCAACTCCGCGCCGACGTGGATAGTAGGGGAATGAAAAGGTCGGAGGACGCGCACCGCCGCCCCTCGCGGGCTCGCTGCGCTCGCCACGCTTCGGGTTGGCATCTATCGTGGGGTGGGGTGTACGCCAGTAAATTTGGGGGGGTTGGGAATATTTTACATTGAATCCAATGTAAAATCGGGTCCCAGGGACCCGATTTACATTTCATTCAATGAAAAAATCGGGTCGAAAATCGAACCCGATTTTTCCGACACGACCACCCCGATGTAAATCGGTGTGGCCGTGCTAGGAAACAAGTACCGTTTTTTTTTATCTAAAGGCTTGTGCATGGGAGTGGGGTTGTGCTGCAGCTTCACCTGTCTGTCAATGTGACAATGATTAATAGTGCTGAGCATTGTGAGCCAAGGCACACTGACTGCACAAGTGTGCAGTGCATTACTGTGAGTTGACTAAGTCCCATGACCTTTTGCACAAGAGGGCAGAGGCTGAGAGGTTTGTGCTGAGCTCTGATTGGTGGATCTCATCACATGCTTCTCAGTCCCATGGAGGACAGCAGCAGCAGCCTCATCATGGGAGGGTTTTTAATCAGTGGCAGTGCTGAGCCTGTGAGGTCAGGTCACCTATAGTCCTACAGAGTAAGGGACAAATACAGGCTTTTCATGTGGTATATACCCCTCTGCCTAAAGTGACCCAGGCCACCCGAAGGCTTAATCTGGCCCTTGATGTACGTGAAATAGTAAAAGTCATTTTTCGACAAGTTTAATACTGGTCGAGTCATACGCTACAGAGGGGGTGGGTGGGGGCGAATACCGGGCCAAAGCAGGAGAATGCCCAGGGTTTTATTAGCATTCACATGAATAGGCTGGGCACGCAGGCAGGCCGATGCCTGCCAGAGGAGGGGGGCTGACGTCACATGACAGCAACGCCCGTCCCCTCTTCGGCGGTCTCCGACAGAAATAAAAGTCTATTTAGACTGACTTTTATTTCCGAAGGGGAGAGAAATCATCTAATGGTCAAACCAAACAAACCAGGACTGAGCTGAACAGATAATGTAGGCAGGAAATAATCCACTAACTCTCATTTCACATTCTTGATGTATGTATATAATAGCATTTCCGTAATACACCAGCAGCATCTAGTGGTAACATTTGGGTGGTACAGGTCCAATATTTAATGTGTGTACAAATAATTATTTTTACACTGTGATTATTTGGATGAAGGTTTTGTTTATTGGTTCTGATTACGCTCTGCGGGGGCCCTGTACAACAAAACAACTTTAAAAATAAAGTATAGTAGTAGTTAAATAAATTAAAAAAATATATAGTGCTGTTGTTTATCTGAATAATCCACAATAACTGATATATCCGGCACCACACAGCTCAAAGCCTACTGCCAGCCAGTCACACACTGCAGGTGCCGCTGAAGAAGGAGCTGAGAGTGAGACAGTGCCAGGGCCGGACTGGGACCAGAAATCGTCCCTGGCATTTTTCAGCACACAGGCCCACCTGAAGTAGGCGGGACCCTTGCATGGCGAAGCCGCGCGGCGAAAAAGGGGGCGTGGCCTCATGGAGAGGCGGCGTGGCATCACAAAAAGGAGGCATTACACATTATGAAACACACCGTAATGCCCATTATTACACATTGTGGCACACACCGTAATGCCCATTATTACACATTGTGGCACACACCACAATGCCCATTATTACACATTGTGGCACAAACCGTAATGCTCATTATTACACATTGTGGCACACACCGCAATACCCATTATTACACATTGTGGCACACACCACAATGCCCATTATTACACATTGTGGCACACACCACAATGCCCATTATTACACATTGTGGCACACACCGTAATGCCCATTATTACACATTGTGGCACACACACCAACACCGTAATGCCCATTATTACACATTGTGGCACACACACGAACACCGTAATGCCCAGCACAGAAGTCATAGACAAAAAAAAACACTCACTATCTTGGCTGCCTTGCACTGTGTGACGCTGGACCTCTGCACAGCATGGACGGAATCCAACTCCTACAATCACCACGTGACTGTCTCTGTACAGCTCTCTGCTTAAGTAGCACTCCAGTCCCACCCCTACCCCTCCCGGCCTCCCCTCCTCCGGGTCAGGTGCAGCGTCCTGACGCCATGACACGCAGGCGCCCTGACGTAGAAAATGCTAATGCCGGGCCACATATTAATTACACAGGCAGTTTAAAACCAGGTGAAATGGAGTCTTGAGGTGTGGCAGTTTAAAACCAGGTGAAAGCCAGCCACAGAACCTGTGTAAATAATATGTGTCCCGGATTAAAGGGATGAGTTGGTAACCCTAGTGTACGGGTGCATATCCATTCGCACCCATGTGAATAGGTCCCAAATCCTTCCTAACAGGCTCACCATCAAATTGTTTTTTCGAAGGATGGCCTCGCGCATGTGTATTGTGAACCGTACACATACCTCCCAACATGACCCCCTCCAGGAGGGACACAATCTCTGCTCCTGGACTTCCCTCTTGATATATGATTGCCACCACCTGTGCTGAACAGGTTAATTGATAAGAAAGGTGTTTCACCACAGGTGATGGCAATCATACATTACCAGGGATGTCCAGGAACAGAGCATTGTGTCCCTCCTGGAGAGGGTCATGTTGGAAGGTATGCAATCAGTAGGGTTACCACCTCATCCCTTTAATTCTGGACACATATTAATTACACAGGTACTGTGACTGATTAAAGCTAGGTGAAATGGAGTCTTGAAGTCAGCCAGCCTCAGAACCTGTGTAATTAATATGTGCCCGGAATTAAAGGGATGAGGTGGTAAACCTAGCGATCAGGTTTGAATCAGGCCAAATGCCCCTGCTTTACATTACCGATAGGCAGTGGACGGGACTACGGTGACATGATTACACTGCAACACCCGACACTGCAGACTTGCATTGTAATAAGCTCCCCACTATGCCAGAGGATTCGGGAAAAGGTTTCCAAGTCATCTTACTGCTTACTGTAAATGATGTGCTGGTATTTTCTGATCGGTGAGATTGGGCAGTGAAGGTAAGCTTTACCTGTTCCGTTTCATTTCAAATTGTGTCTTTTAGCTACAGGAAACCTTAGGGCAGGCATGTCCAAACTATGGCCCTCCAGCTGTTGTGAAACTACAAGTCCCATCATGCCTTGCCACAGTTTTGCTATTAAGGAATGCTAAAATTATAGCAAGGCATGTTGGGATGTGTAGTTTCACAACAGCTGGAGGGCCACAGTTTGGACATGCCTGCCTTAGGGGATATTCAATTAACCCTGTGTGGTGTACCAGAGCAATTCAATTGGCAGGAATTACCTTGTGCATGAATGCCTGATGATGAACTGAACTTCTCAGTCTGTGAGAAAACTGCAAAATCGGGGGTTCCAGTGTGGTACAAGTTTATTCAGCAGTTTATATAGAATCAGTGGGTCTGAAACCCCAATTTTAGGTGATGGAAAAAGGCTATTTTATTTCACCTGCAACTATTTAAATATCCCCCTTTGAGTGTAATCTCAGAGTCTAGAACCAATACCCCATGGGCCTGATTCTGATTCACTTGCAAAAGCATTTTTTTTTTTGGGGGGGGGGGGGGGGGATGTAATATGCAGAGAGAGTTAGATTCGGGTGAGTTTGTTTTTGTGCAGGGAAAATACAGGCTGCTTTAGTCTTACTCGGCATATACATATAGATATCAGTTTGAAGTAAAATCCCTGCCCAAATCTATCTTTCTCTGCACATTTTACATCTGCCCCACCTGCAGATGGTTTTGTCCAGAAGCGGGACAAGGGATCTACAGCAAAAAGATAGACAGCCATTAGGTCGCCACCATTAGTTCAACAAGCAAAAAGGTCAACGTGCAAAAAGGTTGACACTACCATTAGGTCGACAGTGTCTAGGTCGACAGTCAAAAAGTCGACATGTTTTTTTTTACTGTTTTTTGACCCACATGTCGACACAGTTGACATGGACACAGTTTTAAGTGAACCGCAGCCCCTCGCATTGCTCACGATGCTTCGGGCACGGTGCAGGGGCGGACAGCAGCGGGTGCTAAGGGGCAGGCAGCGGTGGGGGGCTGGTCAGCGATGGGTGCCGTGCAGGTGGTAGGGGCAAGTGCTACACGGCAGGGTGGGAATCTCTCCTACCCCTCACTGTGCATCCTTGTGACTGGGCCATCCACCAATCAGAGCTCGCGTGCTGGCAGCCAATCAGGAGCTGGCCACGAACTTTGATTGGCGGACGGCCCAGTCACAGAGAAGTGAGGGGGGAAGGAGACGCGTGGTGTGTTGTGCTGTGCTCTCCTCCCCTCGGCGACATGATAGGACTGCAGGGAGATGCCAGACTGTCCTCTCCCCGCCCGGCAGCAGCAGCAACAACGGTGAGTGCTGCTGCTGGGAAATTAGCACTGTGGGGGCATAGCAGTTTGTGGCACTGTGGGGGCATAGCAGTTTGTGGTACTGTGGGGACATAGCAGTTTGTGGCACTGTGGGGGCATAGCAGTTTGTGGCACTGTGGGGGCATAGCAGTTTGTGGCACTGTGGGGGCATAGCAGTTTGTGGCACTGTGGGGGCATAGCAGTTTGTGGTACTGTGGGGGCATAGCAGTTTGTGGCACTGTGGGGGCATACCAGCTTTATGGCACCGTGGGGGCATACCTGCCACCGTGGGAGCATATGTGTATCTGGCACTATTGGGGGCATATGTATATATGGCACTGCACTATTGGAGGCATACTGTATGTGTATCACACCAACCAAGGGGTCCAAATCGACCACACTCCTTTTTTGGTGCGCGCATGTTGTTGGCTGTTTAGCTTGACTACAGATAATTTTTGGCTCTTTACCTCTGACCGGTTGGCCACCCTTGGTCTACACCAACACCAAATGGTCAACATTGACAAAAGGTCTACATGAGTTTTCAATGTATTTGTACTTTGTTCATACTTTACCATCCACATGGACTTTGATAACAGTAAAGTGTGCCGAGTGCAGAGGTAATGAAGCTCCTTCTGAAGAAACTGTTGACTGGATAACAGAAACGCGTTAAGGGTTTTGGGGTTTCTAATACACAACCCCCTTATTCAGCTGTTCCGACTCACTACCCCTGTTTGATCTCTGGACTTTATCCTGGTTGGAGAAATTGCGGTATAACAGCCACAATTTTAGCATGGCCAAATAGCAAAACTGTACCAGGGCATGCTGGGATGTGTAGTTCAACAACAGCTGGAGGGCCGAAGGTTTCCCATCCCTTATGTAAAGTATGACCACTATCCACATTACAGTATTTTGTACTTTTTGATATCAGTGGGGTGGAATAGCACTTACCTATTGTGTATATTTCCAGGTCCGCCAATAGGGGGGTGCTGTGGGTACAGCTGTCCCGGGCCCCGGCCTCTGGTAGGGCCTGGGCAGCTAATTGTGCCAACCGCAACCCCCTCAACTGCCTGCGCTGAACAAAGCAGGTCTCGGAGTGCAGGATTATTCAACCCAGGACGCCGGTGGCCAATTAAAATGCTGCACCGGCTTTTAAGCCAATCAGAGTTTGCGTACGCAAGCTCTGATTGTCTCACCAACCGGTGCTGCATTTTAATTGGCTGCCGGCATCGTGAGTTGAAGAAGCCTGCACTCCAGGACCTCCGGGCTGCAGCTCAGCGGAAGAGGAGATGGGGAGATGGGGAGCAGGAGCCGGGTCCCCCCCTCCCCCCCCCCCGGACAGAAAATGAGTCCCGGGACCCAAAATTCCTGATGGCGGGCATGTATATTTCACTGTATCATCTCATATTGCAATGATCTTCTCTTTAAACTTCCACAAAAGTTCTTCCACTGAACAAATTTTGAATGCAGCCATACCGTTACTGAACCACTAGGTGTCACCACAAGCAAGCACTTGAAAAAAACACTGTATTCTTCTGTGAGCCTACAATCCAGAAGACACTGACAAAAATCCATGTATCGGTCCACGAGATTTGGGGGTAGGGGAGGGGGTTTTAAAAGGCTGGTTGGTAATCCTCACTCATCACAATTTGGTCTCTAAAACACCAGATTTATCATCCAGCTTAATATGCAAATTGATAGGGATTAGAAACCCCTAAAACTCATTTGATCTAAGGAAACATATGCTGTTCTAGTTTGGGGACCCCAACCTATGTGCAGGGGTCTCAGCAAATGCTATTACATCAAGAAACAAAAATGTTGGCCTTAACTAAACTGTTATATCTAGGATTGCCAAATTGTGATTCCATGCAGAGCACTAGTTACTGTTATGCTCTCTATTGTTGGAGGTCTATTACGCTACACGGTAGTACCCCTTATGCTTTTTATGCCACACAGTAGTGTCCCTTATACACAATACCTACAGCGATGGTCCTTATACCCATCTGTCACTCCAGTAGCTCCCCGCTCATGTACCACCAGCAGCTTCCTGCCTTGTACCACAGTGGCTACACACTCACCTGTTCCCACATGGCTATAATAGTGGAACTATGCCATCGGACCATCACCATGGAGCTTCCCATCTTTAAGGATATCATTCCAGCATCTCTGAACATACAATTTTGTAGTTAACCACCATGGACAGTGCTGGCTGCCTATACCTGGTGACTGTATTAGCTGCCATTACCCATGCACCTTGCAGGATTTATTTGATAACAGATGCAATATTATTTGATTTTGGTTTATGTTGTCCCTGATTTACATTGGTGCTACAGCGCTTATGCTAATATACCACCGCATTTTATGGTTTTCTATTTATAATGGTCATATCAGAAAATTTGATTAAAACTATGATATTAGATATTTGAATTTTACATTTGTGTATTTTGCACCACAATAAAGTCTATGTCACTGGAACCCTTACCACAGCCCACAGTTATCAGGTCCTCCCTGAGGTGTCAGCGATCCATGTGGGCTTCACACATATATTGTATGGAATTCAGAAGTAAAGTAGTGCACGTGACTGGAACCTCTTTTGATATTTCCCTTCACCACACTTTAAAATTGTTGTAAATGAGACGATGGATAAAGCAGTTAAATAGTAAGACCATATTCCTCATTCTGCAGTGGGAATAATGTCAGTCACTTTTCATTTTACCCTTGTATGTCTTATTTCAGTGGCGTAACAATAGCTCTGCAGACCCCGCGGTGGCATGGAGGCGCTAGGTAAGTTTGGGCGCCGCAGGGTCTGCGGAAGCTATTGTTAATGGGGCCGTTGCTGCTGATTACCTGTTGCTGCGGCCGGGACCAGCAGAGCTTCCTGCTGTCTGCAGACCCGGCACTCCTCTGGCTCCTGTTGGAATGTATTTTTCAAAATGGCCGCCCCCTTTACAGCAGACAGTTATTATGGATGCTAGAAGAGGCGGCGACCTTCTCTTGCATCCTAAATAACGGTCTGTTGTAAGGTGGTGGCCATTTTGCATGTGACATTCTAATAAGAGGAGTGCCGCGCCGGGACCGCAGACAGGAGAACGGACCATGGACAAGGCGGCAGATGCAGTGGCAAGGGGAGAGGGGAGGGCACACATTTTAGTGGCCGAGGGGGCTCCCAAATTGTAGTTACGCCACGGTCTTATTTTCATGTATTGCTAATAACACATTATAGCCTATGCAGCACACCCAAGATGGCTGCCACACCTAGGACTCTCTTGTGTAGAATGAGCAGGGACTGGTTCTTATTATTTAGATAGGAGGAATAATCCTTGGATTTGATGACCCAAAATGGCTGTTACATGCTTATATTATTTTCATTGTTTGTGTGTGTGTATATATATATATATATATATATATATATATAAAAACTAAACCTCTTTATTATGCTCATCATCGATCAGCGATTTTCCCCATCATCGTTATACAAAAATGCCCAGTGTGTATGGACCTTTAAAGATACGATGGATATTATAGTTGTGCAATATCCAATCCACTTCCATACAAACAGCTTCATATAATTAATTGAAAGCGGTTAGAGTCATGCATAACCTCTCCTTATATAAACAGGCAATATGACCACTGGTATTCTGAGTGCGCTGAGCCTGGCGCCAATAGCATATATAGAGTATTGTGAGCACTTTAAAAACAGCATTACCTCGGTTGTCTAGAGATGAGTCACTTAGCCCAAATGGGCAATGATTCATATCTCCACCTTCTGACGAAACTGTTTTTTGCCAGTCAGCAGAGAAACAGGTTAAGGACCATGCATGATTGCTACATAGCTGGTCCACACACTAAGGGGAAAATTTAATATGTTGAGAGATTCAGAAAGTGAGAGATTTGGTAAGAAAGTTCCAGTTTTTTTAAAGCGGCAATCATTTACCATGCAAAACTAGTTTGATTTTGCAGTGTAAATAATTGCCGCTCGAAAAAAAACTGGGGATTTCTTACAAAATCTCTCACTTTCTGAATCTCTCAGCCTACTACATTTCACCCTATGTATGAATCATCATCATCAGTCAGCAGCTCCCTCTCACCTGATCTTCAGCATGCACAGAGCTTGCTCGTCTTAGTGGGCCTTCTTCACTGATAATCACACACAGTGCCGGGAAAGGAAGCTGTTGGGAGGAGACACATGCCACCTGAGTAGCAGGAGGAGGGGGCTGCAGGTGGAGGAGACCCATGGATCCGTCAGGACCTGAGAAAGGTGGAGGTCGCTGTGGCTTGTCAGTGACATTAGCGCCGCCTACATCATCTATTGACTTGGTGACGTGGTGGGGTGGACTTTTCTATTGGAATTATTGTGCTGGACTGTGGTGGAGGTGGAAATAATGCCATCTACTATTACAGAGGATGTAGTACGTTACTCCCCATTCCCTCCCACATTAACACTACTCATCTATTCTGGTCTCAGAACAATGATACATCTCATATAGGTATTTTACTTAATTTACTTTTTCAGGGGCCTAAGCTACTAAGGATACCATGTGTCATATGTAATAGGTTGTAGGATTCTGAAACTTTCAAGAATATGACAGGTTAGCAGTCAAATTTATAGGACCATTGGTAGTGATGCAAAACTGGGTCGAGTTAATCTTACTAAACATTACTGCTTTAAGGGGGTGGTTCAGACCTGTGAAATCCCAACCTGTGCAAGGCTGCGAATACTTTGCAGATCAGCGATTGGCTGCAAATCTATTAGCAACTCACTCACCGTCAAATGATTTTCCCACTGTGTGCCGTCTCTGCGTAACCCAGTACCTACTCAGCCTATGCCATAGAAACAAGCTGATCAGGGCCGGAGATGACATCACACGTACTCCATAAAAATGCTTGAGCATGGGCAGCAAGCGTGTAGGACGTGAAGTGTCTGTGCTCCCCTGCTAATTATCCTGAATATCCCATCCTATGCCCGGGTGACACCAAACTTTGCCCCACAAGACTGCTACAACTGTGAGCTGTTCCTCCTTACCGACCGTCGAGGATGGAAACGGCGTGACCCGGTGGAAGATTGCGGCCTAGCATCCCCTGCCGCCACACGTGCAGAACATCCGGACGCGTACCTCCCGCTCCCAGTGCAGTATTGCTGGGTGAGTTGCGGAGACAAGGTGGGCGGTCCTCCTCCAGTCTCCTCCTTTAAAGCTCAAGGAATCCTGTGCCCTCCAGGGGCGTCTGGACTGCTCCCTATAAGTCCGGAGGCGGCATACCACTTTCTGTGCCCTCCGTGGCACATCGTCCATTTTGTGAATTCCTACACCAGCGCACAATGGGCTGCGGCATAGAAAGGAGTGGTGCTTCTACATTGCTGCTTGGACCATATACCCTGCCTCCACTTATGCTACTGCAACAACTATCTGTGACCCGTAAATATACTTGCAGTGGAGAGGAGTTGGGTGGCGTGCTAGCCGCCACCTTCTCATTGTTGCAGTTATTTACAGTACTTTGGTCCCTTACAGCTTTGGCCGGATATACCCATTTTTACACATTATCTATAAAATGGCTGTCTCCGTTTCTGACCTCATCCGGGCAATCAGTGCCTCGTCAAGAAGGTTGTGTCAGCTGCTTTCTACTGTCTCCCTCACTGCTCAGTTGTCCTCCTTGGATTCTACTCAATGGGTTGAGGGGACTGAGATGGACCCCCTCATCTTCTTCCACTCCTGATATCTCTATGTATCCTGTTGCTGGCTGCTCTGATTCTTGTCCCCCCCAGAGGTGCCCTGCTTTGCAGAGAAGTGCCGCCTAACCGGGCTTGGTTGCTACTGTGTCACTAAGGATCTTCTGGGGTTTCCTCCTACTCTACATTATGTGGAACACAGGTCCATTTACCAATGCTATGAGGCTGACGAATCATCGCTCTCCTCTCGGATCTTGGAACAGGACTACTGTTATGCCGCTCCGTTTGCGGGGCTTAGACACTTGGCCGGATTGAAGAACATGCTATACATTGCTTCTATATACGGTCTGCTATGCCTGTTTCCAGTTTTTATATGTGTGAATTTCTCTCCTGTTTCCTATGGTGCATGCAGGGTTAATGTTATACCTGAGACATTCTATTTTAACAATGTAAAATACTGGCCAGACTAATGAATGGTATGCGAACGGGCCTCTATTATAGCTACTGACATTACTCTTTTCCCTGAGTCAGTTAATAATCCAACACCTATAGGGTTGGTGGCAGCGAACTATGTTGTAAGTGTGTTTAAGGAGACTATGGACAATATTATCTGTTATGGCCGACCAATATGATAATTGAAGGCGTGTGCTCGTAACCACGATTGGGTCGGTTAACTACAGCATTTCTCTATTCTGATCATCTCCAGTGTTTCTTAACTGATTTATTACCAGTTATTTATATAGCGCACACATATTCCGCAGCGCTTTAAAGAGAATATTTGAACATTCCCATCAGTCCCTGCCTAGTGGAGCTTACAATCTATATTCCCTACCGCATATACACGCACACAGACATTCTAGGGTTAATTTTGTTGGGAGCAATTAACCTACCAGTATATTTTTGGATTGTGGGAGGAAACCGGAGAACCTGGAGGAAACCCACGCAAACACGAGGAGAATATACAAACTTCGCACAGTTAGAGCCATGGTGGGAGTTGAACCCATGACCTCAGCGCTGTGAGGCAGTAATGCTAACCATTACACCATCCGTACTGCCATAACAATCTTCAATCTGTCATAACATTCCTGCATCCAGCTCATGTGGTATCTTATTGGTATCTGCATATTCTGTAAAGGTGCCTACACTTCTCTCCAGTTTGTTTACATTTGCCTAAACCAGGCACGTCCAAACGATGGCCCTCCAGCCATTGTGAAACTACACATCCCAGCATGCCTTGCCATAGTTTTAGCATTCCCTAATAGCAAAACTGTGGCAAGGCATGATGGTACCTGTATTATCACAACAGCTGGAGGGCCATAGTTTGGACATGCCTGGCCTAAACAATGGATTTCTCACAGCTTCAGTGCTTTCTTCTGGCTGCCTCTCTTCATAACCTGCATGACTGGCCTGAAATATAAATAGTGGAAATGTTCTGTATCTTGATTTGGCCAATCACTGGAGCTGGTGATAGACAAGAAGGGGAGGCAGAGCAAGCAAATTACTCTATTACACTTCCCAAAACTATAATTGAAAGTGAGGGTCAGTGTCAAAATTGTTACTGCAGTCATAATTCCATATTACGAAAAAGTCAGTTGGTGAGAAGAATATTACTATGTAAAAGAAATAAGCACCCATTGAATGCTGCCGTGATTGTTTCAGCATCTTCTGAGGCAGTAACATCTGTGACTTTATGCTAATGCTAGTATCAGCCCTTCCAGTGTTGTGCATACATACATCTGTGCACGGACTGACCCCCTACTTTATGCACCTTTACACAGCACCATCGAAACTTGCACATGCAGAATATCAGAGTCTGGTCTCCAATGAGAGATTAAGTGTCAGAGTTTGCAACCAGTCCAGTGACACCCAAATAACATGCACCAACTGCTCCTCTGCTTCCATGATAGACACACACATAGAAAATACACTGCGGTTCTTTACCAGAATAAAAAAACCCAAAAGGTAACGCATGTTTAAATATAATTTATTAAGACATTCAGCCATGTCTGTCAGTCTACATCCAAATGTACCACTAAAAAAAGAGCAAATTAAACTGTTATCTAAAATAAAAAGTCACATTTTACATCAGAAAGATTGACCTCAACCTTTTTTTTTTCCTTTTACAGCCAATGTGTACTAGTATAAATTAATATTTTTTTTTGTTTTGTTGTTTTTTTTTATCAAAATTCACATAAAAAAATTGTTGGTTTTTTTTTTTCCTTCCACCTAAAGCAAAGATCAATGTAAAAATTGAACACAACATTCTGGTCAGGGCCAAAATATGAAAAGAAACCAAAAAAAAAAAAAAACTAAAATTATAAATATATATCTCAAAGTGCTAGCTCTACGGCCAGCCTCAATATGGCATTTGCTGTATTTGATCATACACAAGAGATATGTACTCATTTCCAAAAAGTGCAAATATTGCCATTAACACTGTATGTTTTTTTTTTTATTATTACAAGACCTCAGTAATGCGATTCAATTGCCCCTTCTGTGATATGAAGCTCATCCCACAAATTAGTGGTCACCTGAACTCCAAAAATACTTCATATAAGGGCTGAATGGCACTGTGGCGCAATACTACTGGAAGAAAAAAAAAAATGATGTGCAGGGTCCACCTTTCCAGTGATGTCCCTGCCTCGTTAAATTCCCCGATTGTGTATACTTCAAGTGCAAGCAAGTGAGCATGCAAGTGTGCAGCATCCTCTTCTAAGGAATTACGCTGGCGGAGTCGACTCCTTCCCCCCATGCTGTAGTTCATTCTGTGGAAAGAAAACATGATCGGAGCCGTCTGTGTGGATGTAGATGGCCTTGAATCCTCGTAACTTCAAATAAAAAGATGATCTGCCATAATTCTCAGAACTTTTTTTTTTTTAGCAGTAATGGGGAGGATAAAACCGGTAAAACAAAAACAAACACTTTTCCCCATTGAGAGCACCCACCAACATAAGCAGTGATCGGCATCCATCGGCAGTGGTTGGCAGAGGTCAGAAAGAATGGTTTCATTATCTTCAGCACTGAAACATAGAAAATAAAAAAAAGGAACCGAAATCCACATGGGAAAATTTTGCATACGATTTGATGAGTGTCAGTGCTAAAGTCCTTTTGTGGAACGCAGAATGCTGCATGTGGTAAGGATGGGGTTTGGCTTTGAAATGACAAGTCCCATTGGGAGGCAAAGCTTACAATCAGAATCCTGCGCAAACGCCACTCGCTTGGGAAAAACAGTTCTCTTTAAAGTCTTCGTCCTGTGGTGTATTGGAATTGTTTGCTGCCCTACTGAGACACGATCGGTCAGCCTGCCCTTCATTGTCTTTATGCAGAACCTCCACTGTCTGTTCTGGATTACTCTCTGGAGGCTCGGGGGAGTTAGTGTCTCTTGCCTGCTCCGCTTCTACAGTGCTCTGTTGTCGCGGGTTTTCCGCCGGAGCTTCCGCCACCTGCCCCCTGGTAACATCTACTGGTTGTGGTTGGACTGTATTGACTTCTGGGGCGGGATTTGCAACTGCACCAGGCTCAGCCCCTGACTGCTGAGACAGAGACTTTAGCTGGCAATGGCATAGAGGACAGGTCTCCTGCACATACAGCCACTTTTTAAGGCATCCGGCATGGAAAAAATGACAGCAGGGAGTGATGACGGCGGAATTCATGTCCTGCAAGGACAAACCAAAAAAGACGAAATTACAATTCATAAATAATTCCGATTTTAAGTAAAAATTGGTATCAAGTCAATATTTCTGGGTTAGACAACTTTAAAGAATGGCTCAATGTTCACATTAGCTGGATATTTTACAGATCAGCTGTGAATGTCTCACTTTCCTTAGCAACATCTGTGTAACCATGGAAAAAAACTGGACTACTCCTGTAGTTCCCATGGTTACAGAAGCTGTACAGACTTACGGATCGGTGTGGTGTGACGGGCCAACAGTCAGTATACCGACATCGGAATCCCAAACGTGGTACTCTGGCATGGGGGCGAGCCAAAAAAGCCACTTGCGGGTTCGCTGCTCTAGCCACAGGATCTATTCTCCCTCTATGTGGGTTGTGGACTCCCAACAAGGGAGAATAGTCCCTTCAAACGGGATCCCAACTGTCAGGCATTTAAACAATCGGAATTACGGTGTCAGCAAACGGACCTTCACTATCCTGTCGGCTATGAAACCCTCCCAATATTATTCCATATAGAGAACATTACTACTTTCGGGTCTCCTAAGCCATAAGTCCGCAAGATAATGAACTGTATGACTGTACCATACAGATCACAGAAATAGGTAATAAATGCCACATTACTGCACATTACTTTTACTGCATATAAAGTTGACCTAAAATTATACAAAGATCAGCCCTAGAACAACAGATTGAGATTTGTACTGCTACGCACCTGGTAGCATATGGAACAGATGTCGTTGTGTTGCTCCAGTTGCTCTTTGGTGGCGACAGGTAAGGATTTGATCTTATTTACAGCATCCCTGCGCAGCAGAAAGCTCTTCCATCCAAGCTGTGCCCGCAGCCAGACGTTATAGTACGAGTGAATGAAGATGATCATGGACCCCATTACGGTCCACTCCCCAAAGACAGTCTCTGAGACACCGTAGGCCACCACACACAATGCCACTAGGAATTCTAGCAGACGATAGGTACCGTTCACATAATAAATCACATCGTCCATATTTTCAACTGGCTCCTTACGGATCTCCTCAATCATAAACAGAACGTAGACGAAGAGCGTGCCCAGTACCTGCGGAGAGAGAGGAGCGTTAGAGTGGGATTATGTACGGTCTTCCAGATATTGTATGCTACCTCCGTATGGAGAACTGGAAATAAGCGGTGACACAGCAGGGTGGTGGATAGAGAAGAACTAGATAATGTACATCCAATTATCCTACCAAAGCATGGTAAGGGAACCTAATGGACATATGTGTTAATGGATTCAGAGCACTTTACCTACCGAAGGAACTTGTATTAGAGTTTTTTTCTCTGTTTGTTTAAATGCAAATTAAAAAATTGTACACAGACAATGTTTCCATTGTTACTGCAATTAATTAAAATTGGATCAGATGTTTTAATCCTAGTAAAGTGATAAAGTGGTGATAAAGTGCAAGGTGAGTCTCCAGTCAACTCCTAACTGTCATTTTTAAACACCGCTGGTGCATTATCACCTTGCACTTCATCAGGCTTAATACATCTGCCTCATTGCATCAATTTATGTACAGGTTTCTTAAAATTACATCTGTGGCAGCTTTAACGTTGGGTACACGTTAGCCAATTATCATTAACGATATGCTATTTTCGTGCACATCAGCTAATGTGTACACACATCGTTAATGATGCACGCTCCCGCGGATCGTTAATGACCCCCTCCGTCATTACGCAGACAAATCCTGACACTGGGGCAGATGTATCAAGCCTGGTGAAGTGATAAAGTGGTGATCTGCCCTATATTGGCAGCGAGCTCATGTTTGGAGCCGTGTCAGGAGGAGGTCACCGAACGATATCATTAACGATATTGTTTAGGCGCTATATTGATTCTTAAGTGAGACCAAGCCAGTTCAAGGGAAATAGAGAACTATCGTTAATGGACGAGATCGTCTAATGTGTACCCAGCTTAAGAGTAGTGACCAATACAGTACGTGTACGCATAGGTATTGGGAACTTGAAAGAGCCCCATGTCAGCCAGGTAAAAGACTACACAGTGCTGTCCCCACTTGTGAGTTGCAGAGTCCTGCAGGTGGAAAAAGAAGCGGTTTCCAATTGCCACCAGTGAATATATGCATGTGCATAGCATAAAGAGAACTTGGGGGAAGCCCTGCACCTGCGAAAATCCTGGGCACATCACACACATTGACACCGACGTGGTTACACCCCGACCATACCTGCTTTTTGGGAGCGTTTGCAAAGAGAAACCCTCTGTGCATGTCAGGGTCCAGCCTCCATTCTACTGGGAACACTATTAGGGCCAGCCAACGATTGTTCAAAAACTATGTAAACAGAACTAAGGGCCTGATTCTGGATGACTCACTAAGTTCCGTAAAATCACTGCTTAGCGAGCCAATCAACGCCACCCGCGGGGCGAGCCAATGCCTACCCCCTGCCGCCGTCCAAACATCCCCGCCGCTTTGTGAATAGATGTTTTGCGTAAACATCCATTCACAAGGATGTGTGCGGAGGCAAAATCATACAATGGTCGCCGACCATCAAATATTATTTTTTTCCCCTGTTCAAAAATATGTTATTCTCGACTGACCTATATTTGCTCCTTCCGGTCAGAGAATGGGGCGGGCGGCTGACGTCTTAAGACAGGCAGCTGCCTGCTTCGTTTGCATGGGGACCCCGAGCAGACCCCCCCACCCCGTGCAAATGTCTCAGTAACTGTGCAAGTCGCTGAAGGCACATGCAAATACGCCGGGGACCGAACAGACTAAAATCAGGGCTTAAGCACATTTATTTGTGGGCTTTGCTTGGCACCAGTCATTTCTAGTTCACACTTGCATCAACAATATACTAGAAGCAAAAGAGCAGTTTGAAGAAAGGCATAATTCTACCAATTCTCTCTCTGAACTCCGACATGGGTAACTGCCCTCTAAGAAGCCAGCAAAGCCGCATCACCTGCCAGTGGAGAGAAGTCCCTGTATCCTATGTGCTTGCATGCACTCAGCTCTGTGGGACGTGCAAGACACGCTCCATACAACAACCTTGTGCAGCATCCTCAATGTGGATCAGCTTATCATCTAGCTAGCCCAGACTAGTTATACAGATGAAGAATCCCCTGTACCTGCAGAGAAGTGAGGATACTGCTGGATATGATAATCAGGAGCCAGAAATCCATATGGAAGAACTGACAGATCATGTAGGCCATATAGGAAGGGAATATCAGGAGAAACAAGCACAGGCTGACAGCACGGAAGTGCTTCCACAGGCTCCTACAGAATAAAAGGAAGATTAAATACTGTATAACATATTGCTGCACTGTGGGACGCCGGGCCCTGCAATGTCCTTACGCTACTCACTTGTCTCGTGATGCTCCCAAAGCCAGGACGATGGGGTCCGCTATCTCCAGCATAGACTGCAGGATGGAAGCCACCACTATGAACAGAATAATGCTGAGAAGGAAAGCTCGATGGACTACTTGTAACTCGATGAGACCTGTCTGCACGGCAAGGATCAGCAGAGTCACCCCTTCCGTCATACCCCTGGAGTGGGAGAAGACTGCCTGTTACAAACCGCTCACACTAGGACAAGAAAACAAACATCATGATCTTGAATAATCCGCTTTCACGAGACAGATACAGCTGGGCAGCTTTACTCTAGATTTTCACAAATGGTTGCTCCAGATGTCAACGGTTTAGTGATGTGCTGCATTAACCCTTTGCGTTGGAGAGATGCAAAATATCTGCTAAAAATGGCAGCGTCACTCACATTTGTTATATAGATTCAAATAAAAAAAAGTGTAAAAAAAGAATATATTTCCTATAAAAGGTAACATTACAGTTCATTAGTATAAATAAAACAGTTTGCTTGACAATTTTTACACCTATTTTGACAAATTCACTTGGCACTTAGGGTTAAATCGGGTCACAGAATAGTATATTTGAGAGAAAGAAATGGTAGTCGCACAGGAAGAGTAAATTGAATCAAATGGTGGCCCCTCAATAAATGTCTGGTGGCATAAATTCATGTAACGGATGAGGGTGTGCTACCACGGGACATCAATTGATTGTATACATGGTTCTGGACAGGAAGAAATGTCGCTGTGTGGTGCACCTATAGAAGATTTATTAAAATGTAACCTTTATTCATATTTGGTTAAAAGTATAGCGAAATAAAATGACACAAAACATAGAAGACATACATATTCTAGTTAAAAAAGGATATAAGTTATCCTTACAACGTGGGGCCCCACACTCCTTATTAACAGTTTCCACTTTGATTGGAGTGCATACACTGTCTAGAGCAGTGGTTCCCAAACTGTGCGCCTAGGCTCCCTGGGGTGCCTCGGACCACTTGCAGGGGTGCCTCAGGTTGGTGGTCCAGAACCAATTCAAATTATTTATAGTCAATATAATAGGCAAAATCAGTGCACCTTGCTGTAACACTGAAATTTCACCATTGTGAGACGAATAAAGGAATTCTATTCTATATGTGGGTAAACAGAAGAGAATAATGTTCCTCACCACATAACTGGACCTAAGGATAAAATTTAATCACTTATTTAATGTAATATTTATTTCTGAAATGCTAGGTAACAAACTTTTGGCCTAGGGGTGCCGTAAAAAATATTCTGATACTGTAGGGTGCCGTGATTCAAAAAGTTTGGGAATCACTGGTCTAGAGGGTATATTAAGTATTATTTATAAATATGTGGCGGATAGTGAACTTATAGATCTCAGTTGAGTTCAAACTGGATCACCCCAATCATTGGGGAAAGAGCAGTGCAACTCCAACCAGTCTGTCAAGGTAGGGGTGACACCCTTCAGTTAGGGTATACAGCGTATTTGGCAGCGTGAAAATACAATTCAAATAGCCAGTGCTTGTGTTTGGGGGCACCGGTAGCCGCACAGTATGCGGTGCTTACACGCTGACTGTGCATATCAATAGCAGCGCTGATCCCACAGTCCCTGGAGTGCGGCGTGCTCCAATATGAATCGCCGTCTCACAATCAGCAGGACTGGGTAACAGTTCTGATACGTTAAAGTAGGTAGGAGTGCGCCCTCAGCCAACGGGCTGTACGTTCACAAGACCGCTCGGTACCACAATTTAAAACTAGACAGATCAAAATTTTGTACATTTCAATGGGGGTGGGGAAGTGGGGGTAGCCCACGAAGTGTACGGTCGGCGTACGCTTCGCTAGTGAGCTTCGTCAGGACCACAACGAAGCTCACTAGCTAAGCGTACGCCGACCGTACACTTCGTGGGCTACCCCCACTCCCCCACCCCCATTGAAATGTACAAAATTTTGATCTGTCTAGTTTAAAATTGTGGTACCGAGCGGTCTTGTGAACGTACAGCCCGTTGGCTGAGGGCGCACTCCTACCTACTTTAACGTATCAGAACTGTTACACAGTCCTGCTGATTGTGAGACGGCGTGTCATATTAGAGCACACCGCACTCCAGGGACTGTGGGATCAGCGCTGCTATTGATACGCACAGTCAGCGTGTAAGCACCGCATACTGAGCGGCTACCGGTGCCCCCAAACACAAGCACTTGCTATTTGAATTGTATTTTCACGCTGCCAAATACACTGTATACCCTAACTGAAGGGTGTTACACCTACCTTGACAGACTGGTTGGAGTCGCACCGCTCTTTCCCCAATGATTGGGGTGATCCAGTTTGAACTCAGCTGAGATCTATAAGTTCACTGTCCGCCACATATTTATAAATAATACTTAATATACCCTCTAGACAGTGTATGCACTCCAATCAAAGTGGAAACTGTTAATAAGGAGTGTGGGGCCCCACGTTGTAAGGATAACTTATATCCTTTTTTAACAAGAATATGTATGTCTTCTATGTTTTGTGTAATTTTCTTTCGCTATACTTTTAACCAAATATGAATAAAGGTTACATTTTAATAAATCTTCTATAGGTGCACCACGCAGCTACATTTCTTCCTGTCCAGAACCGGGTCACAGAATAGATTTGGTTATAAAGCTGAGGAGCTAAATGCCTATAAAAAGTAAAGAACAGTCAAATACATGGAAGCAAATACCCCACGGCAGAACGGGTGCCGGACAGTTTCCCGACAGTCGGGATCCTGACAGTCATTACCTCAACGGCAGTATCCCGACAGTCAAAACCCAGACACTGGGGGTCCCGACGGCCACCGGCTATTCTCCCTAGTGGGGGTCCACGACCCCCATAGAGGGAGAATATAATAGGTGAAGAGCGTGGTGAGCCACCGTGCCCGCAGCGTGGCGAGCCCTCAAGGGGCTTTGTTGCGCTTGCCCCGCTGTCTGAGTCCGGCCAGTCGGGATCCCAACGTCGGGCTAATGACTGTCGGGACCATATACCACACCCGGCAGAACTGAAGGGCTAGTCTGCAATGACGGTATTGTGTACAAATGGCTCCAATCCTTCAATCCATAACTAAATGACCGAGAGACTGATGCATGGAAATCTTAGGACATGTGCTCACCTGTTCATAGCAGGATCATTCATGAAGGCTCGATACCCCTGCAGATAGAACTTGCAGAGGGTCAGCACTCCAAGAGCCACAAAGGAAACCGTGAAGACCAAACCCAGGAGAGAGTACGGTGTGCTGCAGCACTCTGCAATGCTGGAAAGTAACATAAGAGACCACATGATTACCAATGACTTCTTTACCAGCACACTACGCGGCAATGTACCAACAGTGGTGAGACAAGTCTGGGTAATAACAATGAGGTGAAAGCTCTACAACCAAAACAATAACTATGAAAACTAAAATCATACCACCATAAAACGTTACAGAATAAAGTGTCTACCACCAGTTTCTTCAGTCACTTAGAAATGAACATGCAAATAGCGACGTGACCCTGCCTTTCCAGAAAATAGCGACGTGACCCTGCCTTTCCAGAAAACTACTTTTGCTTTATACAGATCTCCCTCTACACAGACAACCAGCAATACGGATGATGTAATGCAGGCACGGCCAAAGTGTGGCCCTCCAGCTGTTGTGAAACTACACGTCCCAGCATGCCTTGCCATAGTTTTAGCATTCCCTAATAGCAAAACTGTGGCAAGGCATGATGGGACTTGTAGTTGCACAACAGCTGGAGGGTCAAAGTTTGGCCATGCCTGGTGTAATGATTAGCATTACTGCCTCCCAGCACTGAGGTCATGGCCCTAACTGTGCGGAGTTTGTATATTCTCCCCGTGGTTGCGTGGGTTTCCTCCGGGTACTCCGGTTTCCTCCCACAATCCAGAAAATATATTGGTAGGCTAATTGGCTCCCAACAAAATTAACCCTAGAATGTCTGTGTGTGCGTGTACATGTACATGTGGTAGGGAATATAGATTGTAAGCTCCACTCGGGCAGGTACGGATGTGAATGTTCAAATATTCTCTGTAAAGCTCTGCGGAATATGTGTGCGCTATATAAGAAACTTAATAAATAATAATAAAAAAATAATGCAGGTCAACTTTTCTGCAGGCTTAAAACATTGGCATCTGACAAACGATGTTAAGTGTTTGCACATTTGCAGGCCAATATAGAGTAACTGGGTCACGTAGCGCACAGAACACTGTTTACTGCCAAGAGGCCGGACCACACCACAGACAGGGATGGATTTATGAGGAAGATGTCTGATGGGGAGTCTTAAGATAAGGTTCTGTGAATCCCAATGACGCAATAAATTGTGCTTCGTGTCCTCTGACGGGCGAGCTTTTCAGGGTAATACATGATAGGAAAAAGTGAAAATCAATTATATGGGGGATTAATCATCAAGAAGAAGTCCAAGAAAAACATGATTTCTGGTAAAGAGAACCTCCATCATGTATATTCCACACCTCCAGCTGCTTTCATGTTATCAGTGGCTATCCCTCTTCATGCTACACTCTACTCAAAACAGTTTAAGAAATTCATCTCAATGTCATTTTCGATAATAAATTTTGAAAGAAAACAAACCTCCGTTCTAGCGCTGGACAGATAAAGGCCGCAGTGAGGTAGGAAGACTTCACGCTGCACCACTTTGTTGCAATTGTGAACGTTGGGGCCGATTCAGGAACACTATTAATCACCCAAATTTGGTGGTCTGAGTTTGCGCATGTGCAAACCCAGGCAGCGAACGGCTTTGGCGAGTTACACAGGAGGGAGGGGCCAGGGGTGGGCACAGGGCTGGACCAGGGGAACGCCCAGTATGGCGTTAGGGCCCGTCCTGTCTTCTGCGCTTTGCAGAGGAAATAAAAGTCCGTTCATACTGACTATTACCGAAGGCAGGAGAAATCATTTGATGGTCTTGCTAATGGCCGCACACGTGGGGATCATTGGGTCACCAGCATGATGGTCGACATGCATGACCTAAGTCAACAGGATCATTATGTCGACATAGGTAATGTTGACAGGATCATTAGGTCGACATGGGGTTTTTCACTGTGTTTTGAGCCGACAGGCGGTATTTTATGCCCTACCATCCACTAGGGTATGGTGGGAGAATAAAATTGTGTGCCGAGGCACCGTGCCTGAAGCACGATGCGTTTTAGTGTTTATGTTGACGTTACAGTAAAAAAAATAATAATTTTTAAAACCATGTAGACTTTTTCATGTCGACCTAAACACATGTCGACCATAATGCTGGTGATGATCCATACCCCTGCTAGCGGACACATCCGCTCACATTGTGCCAAGGAGATTCTGTGGTGGTGGGGCGTTCGGCTGCGAACGGCCGCTGCTTAGCGAGCGGTGCAGAATCACGCCCATTGTGTGCTACATTTCAAACCAAATCTTGCCCTTCAATAGGTTCTGCCATCTCTAGGATAACACTGCAAAAGCTCACTCAGGTATAAACAAGCCTTTATATCAGTTTCACAAATGAAAATTGTTTTAACCACATCAATAGAGATTAAATCAGTCAATTTATACCCGTTTCAAAATGCACCTCGTACCGGGATGATTGCCGGGGGTATCCAGTCCCTGCATCGGCAACATCTAGGTCAACACCTATAAATGGTCAAAATACCCTAGGTCCACATTGACATGGTCGACAATGAAAAGGTTGAGACGAGTTTACATTTGTTTGTTTTTTTAGACCAGGGATGGGGAACCTTTGGCTCTCAGCTGTTGTTGATCTACATATCCCAGCATGCCCTGCAAGTTTTAGCACGGCCAAATAGAATGCTGGGATGTGTAGTTCAACAACAGCTGGAAGCCAAAGGTTCCCCATCCCTTGTTGAGACCAAATTGGTTCATTCACCTGTACTTTACAATAATGCAAGGGGACACGGCACAATGATACGGTTCCCACGTCGACATGGACACAAAAAAACGGTGGCAACATTTTCAGTATTGACCATGGCAATGTTAATCTTTTGCCGACCTTCTGTCATTGTCGACCATTTATAGGTGTCAACCTAGACACTGTTGACCATTAGTGGTCGACCTAGTGACTGTCCACCTAGACATTGTCAACTCACTATACCATAACCATTGCTGGATTGGTGACGTATGGACCTGAGTCTAGGCGCGATGTGAAAGCACCCGGCAATTTGTCCTGGGTTGTAAGAAGGGTTAAACCCAGGTTGCCTGCTGTATAATGGGTGACCTAGGTTGAATCCCGGATCAGATCCTAGTTTGCAATGTGAAAGGGGTATGATGCAATAGCAAAGCAGGAAGTCCACAGGATTCTGTCAGCCAGGGAAACCTATTCTAATCGGCCTAAAGAAATTCCAAGTCCATTTGGCTGTGTCCATATTATACACATACAGTACTTCTACTAAAGCATAATGCGAAGAGGACCCCCTGACTGTTCTACTGGGACCACTAAAGGTGGTGAAGGGGACACTCCAGTGGTCTCAATATTCTTCATTCCCCAGGGTTGCATGGGACGGCTTCCGGCACCTGACAGACTTATGCGAGAACATTTTCTCACGCAGATTGCTTTATTTTCTTAAAACAAAGGATATGTGCCTTTATATGTAAGATACACCGGAGCCATTGTTGAAATTGTTCTGTTCAGTATCCACAAACACACATCTACATAACTATAATTTAATGATGTGTGTGTGTGTGTATAGATTAACTAATTGTCTTCAAACTTTCGCACACTTATCATTTTAAGGGACAATCCAAGTTCAAAAATGGGTTAAATGGGATGACCCCTTAAGGATGCGGTCATAAGGGTCTATGCTATTTCTGTGGTTTTTCAGACCTTGTGATAGGTCGTTGGAAAGCTTATGACTTTCGGAATACAACCAGGGCCGCTAAAAGCGCCGGGGAGCCCGGTAAAAAAGGGCGTGGTCAATGGGAGGGGGCATGCCAATGCACCTGTAAAAAAAAAAAAAAAGGTTGCTGCCTCTCTACCCCGCTCAGCAGACGGCACTGAGAAGAGGCTGTGCTGCTGTGGCAACCTCTGCTCTCTACTCCTACTGCCTGGTCTCTGCAGCAGGGGAGGGGGCACGGGACCCGTGCCAGGTAAAAAGTACCCACTCCCCCCCCCCCCTTTCTACAGCACTGAATGCAACAAACTAAAAAGACTCCCTTAACCCCCTTGCGTGGTGGGTTTTCATGGGGCAGGACAAACCTACCATGGCAGGTTTGTTCTGCCCCAGAAATACTCACCACAGAAGGGGCAGCCGCTGCCATCTGCAGCAACTCGTGCTCCCCTGGGGCTGCTGGCGGCCAGCTTCAGCTGTTTGCAGATGCTTGGAGAAGTCCAGGTGCTCAGCCGTTAGTCTATTCCTGTGTTTGGACTACTGAACACACAAACAGCTGAGCGTAGCCGAACCTGCCCGAGCGGCGTCAGGGAGGATCGGCAACAGGGGGAATGGTGGTACGCCGGTGGTTCACCGCTGGAGGCACCACTGGCGCACCCTTTATTTACAGTGGCATGCACGGAAATTTTTCGGGAGAGCCTGCTCCTGTAGTGTAGCTCAGCCCGAGACATTTCCAGCCATATCATCGAAGGGTGATATAAATGCCTATAAGGGTTCACTAAATGAAAAACATTTTCACTTTACAAAACTTTTGAGAATTGCATAAGCATGACCTTTGGCCCGTCCATCGGAACTAGTTAAAACTAGTTTGTTACAGATTAGGAACTAGATTGCACTGTCTCAAGGAGGGGTATTCAATCCGGGATTCCGACAGACCAGTTTAGCTCAGCTTGACTCTAAAGGCCCCCATACATTAGGCCGACTTGTCCTAGGGACAAGTCGGACCCAATTTACCTGCGAGCCGCCCGGCAGCTCCCCGGGAGGCTCACATACAATTTGGCACTTGATGTGCCATTTTTTACATGGGATAAATCGCATGCGATTTATCCCATGTAAAAAAAACCCCGGGGAGCTGCAGGGCGGTGAGGAGTAGTGGGGGCGGGCAGCGGCAGTAGTGGGGGCGGGCAGCGGCGGCGGTGGTGGTGGGGGCGGCCAGCGGTGGTGGGGGCGGTGAGCGCTGCTGACCTGGCCGGGCAGTGTACTTACACATAGCAGCAGCGGGGACGGGCAGCGCAGTGGCGGCTATTATATTTTTAAAATACTTGTCAAATGACCGGCCGCTCTCTGATTGGCTGAGAGCTCTCCGGCCAATCAGAGAGCGGCCGGTCATTTGACAAGTATTTTAAAAATATAATAGCCGCCACTGCGCTGCCCGTCGTCCCCGCTGCTGCTATGTGTAAGTACACTGCCCGGCCAGGTCAGCAGCGCTCACCGCACCCGCCCCCACCACCGCCCGGCCAGGTCAGTCAGCAGCACTCGCCGGTGCTCAGGGACCCGCTGCCCGGTGTCTGCATGCATATGCCTGTCAGGTGGCAGGCATATGCATACAGGGAGGTCGAACGTGATCTTATGTACAGACCGTCCGACCTCCCTGATCCGGTCCGATGCGCACGGGACCGCGCATCGGATCGGATCAGATATCACACACCTACGATTTTGGGCCGATTTCACCCGATTATCGGCACAAAGTGCCGAAATCGGATGAAATCGTCCCAAAATCGCATAGTGTATGGGGGCCTTAACTCCACAATTCAATTTTCCGGCTCTCGGGTGTTGGAAAGTGGGCACATCGGCGAAAACGAATGCAGACTTTTAAAAAGCAGCCATGAATTCGTCAATCCGTGGCCGTTTCTGACAAAAAAATCAGATTTGTTTTAAAGTCAAATCTGTTTTGTTGGAATCGGTCTTCAATGCTGTAGGAAACGGCAGCACAGAATAGGCGGCATCCGCTATTTCCACCGGCGGAAATAGCGGCCAAGATTGAATAACCCCCTTAATATATATTTACTGCTATACCATCCATAAAACAATATTAACAGTCATCTATAATAAACACGTACTCTGTATGAAGTATTACTGCAGCCCATACGATTTACGCGCCGGTTATAAAACACAAGGGATAATGATCAGTACTTGTAAAACCAGTATAACTTCACCTTTAAGCGTGAATTTCTAATTAAGTGTTAACCAATTGAACTCGCGGATTCTCATCAACTCACAAAAACATACGCTGCAAGTTCATATCCAGACTAATCTCTGGAATGTGATAAGCCGGCCGAGCCAATGAATATTACACTCTGACCAAATAACATTCCAGCCCAGAACTTGAGGTCTGTGCCTGACAGGTCGCTGGTGTTATCTGCTTTGCATCAGCCGCACCTCAGCAACGGATTATAGAAAGCAGGTTGTCAGCCATCATCTTGGGTGATGGATATAAGAGATCACGAGCAGCTTCGGTAGGATCTTGGACACGGCTCCCCTGACAGCTTTCCCTGCCAGGTGTTCTGAGCGGAGCAAGAACAGCTGTTTTTTCTAGATTAAGAAGTATGATAAGGGCTCTAGAGTTGTAAGTCAGCCAGAATGTTTACGGTCGCAGGTGAAGAGATGATGGCAGTTCTCTGGTAGAAGTTCCCAATTGATTTTCTGTTGCTTACAATAATTACCTTGGTATAAACGTTGTTTACCTGGGTAATCGATACCTCTCCAAATTCATCAAAATGTTGGATTACTGCTTCAATTTTTTGCTGCATTTTCATAGATATAAAGAGAATTCCTACAGAGCTGGATGTTTGGAACCAAGTAACACTTGTGCGGAGTCAGGTGGAGGTCAAAACTGGGAAGGTTTGGGGCCCAATGCAGGGATTATAGTCTCAAACCTTTTTTTTTATTCCAAAAAGATTTTTAACTGTTTATGGGATTGCGAAACAGCAGAATTGATTGAAGTGTTTTGATTATTTTAGGACATGTGATGGAACTTAATCGCACCCACTCTATGAACACCCAAAAATAACACTTTATAACCGTACCAATGGGTCAATCCAATTATGGGTGAAGGGTGGATGTGGATATGCTTGGCCGGTGCTCAGACAGGGGGGATCCCGGCTGACAGGGGCTTCTCGGAGCTCCCCCCCCCCCTGTCGGGGCACCGGCAGTCGGGATTCCGATGTCGGTATACTGATTGTCGGGATCACAACTGTCAGGCAGTCATACCACACCACATCCCAATCTCACCTCAAATTCATTTTTGTAAACAGCTCTATGAGGCATACACACTGAGCGATTTTAGCGATCATCGCTGTGTATACACGCTGGGGGAAAAAAAACGCCCGGTGTTCATGCACCTTTAGTGTTATTTATTTTTTCCCAAAATGTAACAAAAATTCCAAAGGTTACAGTGTACTCAAAATATTGACTATACCTTGTAAGAAAGAGGAACAGCAGCCTCTCACGAGATGTGGGCTGGTCTCGTGTGCTGAAGTAGGTGTAGATTTGGAGTGCAAACAGGACCAGCCAAAATACCATGAACAGCACCGGTACCACAAGCCAATTCCAGAGAGACATTCCTAGTGCGAGGAGACCATAGACTTCCACCACCTGTAGTGGAACACAAAATATGATGGGTGACCAGTATCACTGCAACCTAGGGTAAAATTACAGTGCAGGAACGCCTCTTATAAAAGTTGTAAAGCCCATCCAAGCATTTTACATACATTTTCTAGCACATCAACACTAACGCATGAAGTTCCGAGCTAATGTTTGAGTGATAAGTTACTATTTATTATACATTGCAAACAGAACTCTAAGTAGTGTTTAAGCTTAGTGGCTGCTAAAATCTTTCTAATTCCAATAAAAGCAGGTACTTCGTGTCCTCTTGTTTTGTTGAATGGAAACGTTAAGAGATTCTGTAGAGCATTCCTGTTGGAAGGGACATAACAGCTTCTGTAAAACCATTGCTAAGCCCCCAAAGGAGACCTGCAGTAGAAAACCTACAATGCATAGATAGCCATTGTGCCCCTCTAACCTGCTTGTTGTAAGCCACTGCAA
Source organism: Crinia signifera (assembly GCF_055691185.1). NCBI lineage: Eukaryota > Metazoa > Chordata > Amphibia > Anura > Myobatrachidae > Crinia > Crinia signifera. The sequence goes on along the minus strand of NC_139220.1, from coordinate 45,571,604 downwards.
GTGGGCAGGTTTCCCATAAACAGAAAGGGTTCAAGTCTGACAAATAGGAGATTGGGTGTTTTCAGAAGATCCAGAATGATCAAATAATAAAACAGTTAAAGAGAACTATGTTACGCTGATATTCACTCACACAGTCGACAGTAATCATGTCAACATTTAAATATCAACGCGGAAAACAGTCGACCTCACCATGACATTTTCAGAATGGCAAAATGGTCGACGATTACAATGTCGTCATTTGAAACGTCATTCTGAATATGCTGACTGTTATGGTGCCCATACACTAGGGCCATATTGCATACAAATCCTTAGATTTTGACTGTATCTGTGCGTTAAATTGATGGATTGTATGCACATCAAATATGTCACGAATGCGATACGTGGGCCTGCCGGTCAAATGTTGCGTTGATAGATATTATGTGCTGCACATAATATTTAATCGGCAGTTGCGCCAGCGGCGGTTTCGTGCAGTGGGCGGCAGGGGCGCTAGCGGCAGGTGTTGGTGTACCGAAGCACTGTGCAGGAGGGCTGGCGTGAGGCAGAAGGTGAAAAAAATATTTCAAAAAAGGATCTTTAAAAATCTACTACTCTGTAAAGTTACTACAGCTAAAAGAGTCAATGCTATTCACAAGCCAATCAGCGGCTGCCTGAATGGGAGGCCTCTGATTGGCTGAGAGCTCTCTCAGCCAATCAGAGGGCCACCCAGTCTTTTGATATATTTTTTTTTAAATCAAATTTTGCCGCCAGCTGCTGACTACTGCCACCTGCCAGCCCTCCTGAACAGCCACCCGCCCTCCTCCAGCACCCGATGTGGCATTGCAGGTGGCATACAACATCGGGTGTCAGAAAAAAAGGGATGCAATCGGATACGGCATATTGCATATGTGTATGGGCACCATTAGGGTTAGGCTATGGGTGGGGGAGGTTAGAATCAGGCACTGGAAGGGTTCGAGAAAAAAAAACAAAAAACACAACACGACTGACATTTGCTATCTCATGTAAAAAACAATCCACTGGGTTATTAGCTGTGGCGATTGCCATTTGTTGTGGGCTCACACATTTAACCATTGCTATGACTGTGCATGTGCCACACTTCCGGTCTTGTATTGGATTTATATGTGGCTTCCCCTTCCAGAGAACAATTTCCTTTTGGCCATGTTTCCTGTACTGAACTATACAGCCTGTACAGGAGAGGGCAGTCACGGTCCTTCAGGAAGCACAGTAACTGGATCCTGGACTGTGCAAAGGTATGAAACCACACAGTACAACGGTCCTGATTCAGAGATGTACATAAATCCGACTTGTACGCAGTAGAGCGATTATCGGCCACACGCACATGTCTAAGTGGCACCGCGCATATCCCGCAATGGTATTGTGACTGTGGTCACAGTGGATTTATTCTCAAAGTGAGTTATAGCCAGGGGCCACCTGAGCCTGCGATCACATACGCCGCTGCAATGGCTCAGGTCTTCTTTCTGCAGCCATGCTGCGCGACCAAAGGGCTACTTAACTTCTATAATCGACTGATCTGCGACGGATGGTGCATCTTTGTACCCAGGTGGGCATCTCAATATAAATCCAGGCAGCTGCAGAATTTGCACATTTTTGCAGTGTTGCTGCGTACGCATTTGTGTACATCTTGAATCACACCTAATGGGTCTTCCAGCCGCCTTGCTTTATAGTGCACGAATAATATGTGGCCAAAGGGTTTGCGTCTCCCTTACAATAGAATGCCCCCACCCCCAAACAGAGCATCAAATTAAATTACTGACAACCGGCACTAACAGCCACCAAAACGAACATCTGAATTCCTTTCTATGACTAGAACAGACCCTATCCCACAGAAATTAATATTCAATTCTATACAGTGCTTAAAAAAACAATAACTGCTAGAACAGATTTTCAACAACTACTGCAAAACGACATTAAAAAACAGCAATTACCCATAGGACATTGTAGTTTTACCTGGACAAGCTCCCTGTATGCCGTTTTGGCGAGATTAAAGGGTACCAGCAGGTTAGACGCCAAAAAGTACAGCACTTCCAGTCCGGTGAAAATCATGGCAAACTTGTTAATGAAGACAATAGTCTCAATAGGGACAAGGCAGAGACGAGCCAGTAGGGGTAGCATGTGAGCTGAAAAGAGCCAGATCTGCTTCGTCTTCATCACACAGGAGCACAGAGTGCAAACGACCAGCTGGCCTGCAACACAATGATGACCATGGACCATTAAAACAAGTTTTCAGCATCATATTCTCACTTCAATGTCAAATCGGCAAACTAAAAGGGTCCCCATATTTCTAACGCTATTTTCCAGACCATAACCATCGCTCGGCTGCCACCGATGACTGGTGATCCATCGGGGAAAATTTTTCACGATAAAAGTTCCCGATATGCAGTTGAGATCAGGGAAACAAGAGGTTTAAATGTGCTTAATAGTCCCGATTGCCGGCCATCAGGGGATGGGCAATAGCGGCAATCAGGTAAGAATCTTATTAAGTGGAATGAGGAGAGGGAACATCTCACAGCTGTAACCATGCCCGTACTCACATGTGTTGGACCAGGATGTGATCAGAGGTATGCACATCATTGCATTTACACCATACAGACATTGTATTAGGAGAGATGTACAGAATGTCACTTGTATGATGTAGATGAGCTGTGATCTAATAAGGTGAATAGCAACCTCTGGTGTGCTAAATAACATGTCGTTGCTTTATTCCTATACAACAATATCCTGCAGCTACACATCACTCACCTACTAGAGCAGTGATAAACCTGTTCATTGATAATGGCTCCAGGTGCATAGGACCTTCATATCCGGACTCCAGCTCGCTGCGGACATAATCCCTGACACACACAACGAGGAAGCACAGTTAGAAGCTCACTAGCAGTAGGCAATTTTCTTTCCATTAAATATGTTACCTAACAACCTACAGGGCTAAAATAAAAGGAACGTGGGTTTGATATGTTCACAGCCACTAAAGGCAGTATACACAATGTAATACAAATGAAAGGTCTGAACACCCCCCATTCTCCCCTACAATACAGCCCGTATAGTGCAGGGATGGGGAACCTTCGGCCCTCCAGCTGTTGTTGAACTACACATCCTGCTGCTGGAATGTGTAGTTCAACAACAGCAGGAGGGCCGAAGGTTCCCCAATCCTGGTATAGTGGAACAAGTTAGCGCCCGAAGATTCAAGATAAATTGTATATCAAAGACTCCCTTTTGGATTTTTGATCTGGAAAGGACTGCAGTGCTATTAGATATTCATATATTCACTGGTCCTGCTCATTACATATGCCGAGTGGGAGCAGTGCAGCGGCTCCCTACCCCAGTCCCCTGCCAGCTCTCCGGGGAATACAGCGACAGGGAGGGCTGTCAGCGAATGCTCCAGCCCTCTCGAACACCGCGACTGTGCAGCGAATCCCAAACAGGATTCTCTGCACATGCCGAAAATCCTCATTGAATACTGCCCATAGGCACACTTCTGGGCATGTGGAGAGATTACACATTTGTGGTCCATCATGCCCAACAGGAGATACAGGGCTTGTGGGTCAGTGATTATGAACTTCTGCACATTTAGTAAAACACCAGGACACGAAGGGTGACTGTCAGACACAATTATGAGTCTGTTAAATTTCTTGACTCCCTAAGGAGGAATTCAATAGTTTATCCCCCTCTCCCGGGAAATCTCTAGGCGATGTTCAATTGCTGTTGTTTGTTTGTGCTGATCACACGAACTATGGTCAGGTATAGCGGCTAAATTTAATCAAATTGAAGCCATCAAAACGGAGTCACTTTTTCAGGGGTTTCAGCTAGGGGCGCGAGCTGAACTGTTGGCGCCGGCACAAAGGAAGTGTCTCCTCACCTGGAAATCTGGTGGCCGGTGTAGAGCAGCAAAGCAGTAACAAGGTAGAGGTACAGTTGGGCCAGGTGCTGTCGAGGTAAAGTCAGAAGAACAACACTCAGGATATAACCTGCAGGGAGACAGAACCATGTAAAGACATGGGGCGAAATGTAATAGGGTGCGTTTTTTTAGACTAAAAAAAAATCGCACCAAATCGCACCTTTAAAAATCGCGTTTTTTGCCGCGAATTCGCATATGTAATGAGATGCGAATTAGCGGCAAAAAATGCGATTTGCCGCGATTTCCAGTCATGAAAATGTGCGCATTTTCAGTCATGAAAATGTGCGCATTTTCATATATGCGATTTTGGGTAAAAAAATAAAATTAAAAAAAAAACGGCGTGGGGTCCCCCCTCCAGAGCATAACCAGCCCCGGGCTGAAAGAGCCGGTCCTGGTTTCATAAAATCACAGGAACAAACAAGTTGGGGTTCCGTGCATTTTATAAAACCAGCACCAGGCTCAAGGGCCGGTCCTGGTTCCCAAAATACGGGGGACAAAATGACTAGGGGTCCCCCGTATTTCAAGAACCAGCACCGGGCCCAACCAGCCAGCAGGGTAATGCCACAGCCGGGGGGAGACTTTTTATACAAGTCCCCCCGGCCAAAGCATTTAGCCCTCTGACCGGTCAGCATGGGCAGGGGTCCTGGGGCAGTGGGGACCCCCCCAAAGAAGGGGTCCCCCCCCTCCAGAACTTACCAGCCCATGCTGAAGCCCGGGGCTGTCCTCGATGCCCCTGGGCGGTGGGCATCGAGCTGATATTTGGTGTAAAAAAATAGATAAACTATTGTTTTTTACTGTGGCACTACAAGTGCCAGCAAGCCTCCCCAGCAAGCTGGGACTTGGAGAACCACAAGTCCCAGCCTGCTGGGCATTAAAGGGCCCGCTGGCACTTGTAGTTCCACAGTTAAAAAAATAGTGCACAAAACACACTGACACACATTTTAAATAAAACTTTAATACACACATTACACACATACTAATACTTACCTATCTTCTTCCCGTAGGTAGCCCTGGTCCTGATGTCCTCCGGTCCTGTGTCGGCGTTCCTCTTCATGTCGACGTCCTTCTTGAAGTCGACGTCCCTGTCGGCGATGGCGTCCGGTGTCCGGGTCCGACGAAATCCATGGAGGAAGCTGTGGAAGGAAACCATACTCACCTGTCCCAGCGCGACGTAGTCCAGGTAAGGGTCTTGGAAAAAAAACAAACCGACACCCGAATCCAAGCGGACACGACGGAGACGCACGGTGTTTACATCGTGCGGCTCCGCCTCCCGAATGCCGCTATTGGCCGCCTTGCGGCCTAGCGGCCAATCAGGAGCCGCTAGGCCGCAAGGCGGCCAATAGCGGCATTCGGGAGGCGGAGCCGCACGATGTAAACAAACACACGTGCGTCTCCGTCGTGTCCGCTTGGATTCGGGTGTCGGTTTGTTTTTTTTCCAAGACCCTTACCTGGACTACGTCGCGCTGGGACAGGTGAGTATGGTTTCCTTCCACAGCTTCCTCCATGGATTTCGTCGGACCCGGACACCGGACGCCATCGCCGACAGGGACGTCGACTTCAAGAAGGACGTCGACATGAAGAGGAACGCCGACACAGGACCGGAGGACATCAGGACCAGGGCTACCTACGGGAAGAAGATAGGTAAGTATTAGTATGTGTGTAATGTGTGTATTAAAGTTTTATTTAAAATGTGTGTCAGTGTGTTTTGTGCACTATTTTTTTAACTGTGGAACTACAAGTGCCAGCGGGCCCTTTAATGCCCAGCAGGCTGGGACTTGTGGTTCTCCAAGTCCCAGCTTGCTGGGGAGGCTTGCTGGCACTTGTAGTGCCACAGTAAAAAACAATAGTTTATCTATTTTTTTACACCAAATATCAGCTCGATGCCCACCGCCCAGGGGCATCGAGGACAGCCCCGGGCTTCAGCATGGGCTGGTAAGTTCTGGAGGGGGGGGACCCCTTCTTTGGGGGGGTCCCCACTCCCCCAGGACCCCTGCCCATGCTGACCGGTCAGAGGGCTAAATGCTTTGGCCGGGGGGACTTGTATAAAAAGTCTCCCCCCGGCTGTGGCATTACCCTGCTGGCTGGTTGGGCCCGGTGCTGGTTCTTGAAATACGGGGGACCCCTAGTCATTTTGTCCCCCGTATTTTGGGAACCAGGACCGGCCCTTGAGCCTGGTGCTGGTTTTATAAAATGCACGGAACCCCAACTTGTTTGTTCCTGTGATTTTATGAAACCAGGACCGGCTCTTTCAGCCCGGGGCTGGTTATGCTCTGGAGGGGGGACCCCACGCCGTTTTTTTTTTTTACTTTAACTTTTAGCCTTTTTTTGGACAGAACCATGCACAGATCACACAGATTTGTGCATGGTTCTGTAAAAATCGCCAGCAAGAAGCTGGTCTATTTTTTTTGCGTTTTTTGGTAAGGTCCCATATGCGACTTTAGAACTCGCATCCTATTACATATGCGAGTTCTATAGTTTCCTATGGGAAAACATCTGGATGCGATTTTCAGTGTGACTGAAAATCGCATCTTTAAAATGTGCGATTTCGCGGTAAAAAGTGCGCTTTTTACCGCGATTTTTAACCTATTAAATGTGTGATTTTCGGAAAATGTGCGATTTCGGCCGTTTTTGACCAAAAATCGCACATGTCTAAAAAAACGCACCCTATTACATTTCGCCCCTTGTGTTAGGTAAATGAGTTCACAAATTTGGTTAGTGCAATAGGTGGGGGGGGGGGGGGTGACCCTCACTGTAAGCCCCGGCCGTCCATACAAAAAGGAGCTTCACAAATCTTCTGCTCTGTAAAGATTACTCCAGCCAAAGATGTTCAGTGAGTGCTACTCACAGGATGGGAAAATCCCCAGGTCCAGCATTAACAAATGAAAGACACTTCTAACCAATAACACATTACACAGCATATATTGGATGGGGGTCACCTGTTTTCTACCTGGCTTAAGCCACATGAGTGATCTGCAAACACAAAATGGTTAATTCCAAAATACATTTTTCCCAATAAAAAAAAAAAATTCACTTAAGTCTATTTCCATTTGTAGCAACATTTTTACAGAACTATCCTGCATCCACTACAGGAGGACAGGTTACTTATATTGGAGCATGAATTACCAAGATAACCTAATGGGGCCTACACAAGGAGAGATTTTGCTGAGCGATCGCTCAGGGCCAGTATTAAGTGTTCATTCTAGCACCCGCTATCTTTGAAAACCCATGCAGTTCCTGTTCCCTGCCTGGGGTGTCGCTGTCTGCTGAGGTGTTCCTAGCACAGGTCTGGTTTGCATATCAGTGCTGATATACAGACCACACTGTGCTAGAAGCACTACACAGCAGATAGCGACACCCCAGACGGGTAAGAGGAACTGCATGGGTTTTCAAAGATAGCGGGTGCTAGAATGAACACTAAGTATTCTCTGGTGAGAACACTGTCCCTGACTGGCAATCTAGATGGATATTACTCACCGGGCAGTAGCGCCTATGCTACGGCCGCTACACACGGAGCGATGTAGGGGCATTTTCTAAGCAATCTTGGCAGATCGCTTAGAGAATACCCTGAAATTGCCCATGTGTAGGCCTAGTCTGCATATATCAGCACATTTCTATGAAGCATGATGGATGGGCCAGAGATAACTGAAGAGGTGAGGGTACTGCCAAAGCACTCAGAGTCTGCCAACATTGGCACATTTGTAAGCACACACAGTGAAATGTATTACAACAGAACTGTATGGAGTATGCATATTCTCCCTGTGCTTGTGTGGGTTTCTTCCAGGTACTTCAGTTTCCTATCACACTACAAAAATATACTGGTAGGTTAATTGGCTCTGGACAAAAAAAAATAATATTTAATTCTAGTGTGTAAGTTTGTGCGTGTACATGGACAGACTCGATAGGCTCTTATCTGCCATCCAATTATATGTTTATATCAGAGGTTCCCAAACACGGTCCTCAAGGCACCCCAACAGTCCAGGTATTAAGTATACTGGCTTGGCCAGAGGTGACTTAATTAGTAACTCAGTCAGTCTGATTTAACCATCTGTGCTGAGCCATAGATATACCTAAAACCTGGACCGTTTGGGTGCCTTGAGGACTGCGTTTGGGAACCTCTGGTTTATATCCTGGCACCAGCAAGCGGGTGGCATCGCATATTGATGGTGTGCAACTTTAAGTAAACTTTCCAGCACTATTGTTACATCCCTGATTATTCAAAGAACACGAGTGCCGCTCATCCACTCCTACATATGAAACTTTCTGGGGATGGCACCCAGCATCTACTGAACCACCTTATGAACATTTAATATGGTGCAAAGAGGATTTGGGGTCATATCAATAGATTATAATAGCATAGGTTCTTAGACTCAGTCCTCAGGGCGCCAAACCGTTTTTGTTTTCTAGGTTTCCTTGCAAAACCACAAGTGAAATAATTAGCTCCACTTGTCTATAAAAATGTGCCTGTGTGTAATGAATACACCCGTGTCCCTGCTAGGTGATCTGGAAAAAAAAGTTTGGGGTCCTAAGAACTAACGGCCTAACTCAGTACAGAACGCAGATTACTAAAAATATCGACATTTTCGTCAATATGCAAACGAAAAATGCGACCTTGGTCTATGGGATGATGGTGGCCTGGGATGACTCCGCGTTGTGGGGTAGGGACTACGGAGGCTCAGCGGCCTGAAATACAGTATGGCCAACCTCAGAAGGATTTCGCATACAGGGGGCTACTAGTATTATGCGAGCGCTTCGTTATATGGCAAACGCTATAACCGAACCTGAACCAATGCCCACGTTTGAAAACCACTGAAATATGCTTCTTCATATAGAACTACTAGTGTTATCAAAGTGTTCACTAATATTTATTGGTTATTCGATCAATAGTGGTTCAAATAAATGAAAATAAAAGTTAGGATAGTAAGAGGAAGCCAGACTATGGTGAACTTGTGGCTGTGTAGTTCTGACCGAGATACTTACACAGGTATCTGTAAACCATTACCGGCATATTATTTGATTTAAGGATTTGTCTTTTTCTAACAAGTACCATGTCAGGTGCCAAACAGATTTTATTTTTCAGTGTTGAAATTTTCCCAAGTAACTGGAATAACAGGTTTGGCATCTGGTACGGAAAGGAGTCTTTCGGAGCAGGAAAATTGACATAAACATTTTTGTAAACACATGTAAGTGTTCGGTAGGCGCCACTAGTACTCACACTTCAGATTCATTTAAAAAGGGAAAAGTGGGGTATAGTAAAGATATCCAGAGCTACTATTTTAATGTAGGAGTGAATAGGATAGGATGCAAATAACAGCAATTATATTTCATCTCACTCACAGAAAAATTGGTGTTGAAAACATTATCGGGTAGTTCAATCCTGGATTCAGACTGTCGGGATGTTCCGAAAGCCGGAATCCGGGACGGTAATTCCTTCCTCCCGACAGGAACTCGACAGTCGGTATTCAATGTACGGACTATCGAGTGTTGAAAAGTTGCAAATCAGCGAAAACGTCTGCGGACTGCTAAAAAACGCCCGTGAATCAGACAACCCGCGGGTGTTTCCAACAATACAGATCCGACTTTTAAAGTCGGATCGGATTTCTCAGAACCCGCCTTCAATGCTTCCGGTAATGGCCGCTATTTCCCCTGGCGGAAATATCAGCCAAGATTTAATACCGCCATATGTGTTCCAAAGGTGATTAACAACATAGCTGTTAATTACAAGTAGTAGAAGGTAGATTGGAATTGAGGGGACAGAAAGGAACTTCCTGTAGGGTGAGGACTCCCACTGAAGGTCAGTTAGCTACTGAAGGGGGAAGAAAAGTGTGGTCCAGCTTACAATGTTATCCAGAGTGTCATTCCCCTTGAGTGACTGACTGGATTGTTGCAATTTGGTCCTACAGGTGTATGAAACCATTAGCACATGCACCCAGGATAAGCCTCTTTAGTCACAACCAATACATAAACAAGAACTGCTAGAAAAACTATCTAGAAAATATATACCTCCAATAAAATAAATATTGCTACCGACACAATCATCCAGTGCAGTCTCCTATAGCCACTGATAAGTGATGCTAAGACATAAAGGGGCAGATGTATTAAGCCTTAACAAGAGATAAAAGCAAGTGTGATAAAGAGAGATAAACGTCCAGCCAATCAGCTCCTTACTGACTTTTTTCAAACACAGCCTGTAACACAGCAGTTAGCAGGTGATTGGCTGGACGTTTATCTCTCTTTATCACCCTTGCATTTATCTCTTGTTAAGGCGTAATACATCTGCCCCAAAGAGAGGAATGATGGAGGTAATATAGGGTACATTACATAGTTTATATATTAGTATTATTTAGTACAGTGGTTCTCAACATGGGGTAATTGTACTTCTGGAGGTACACTGCAGAGTGGTTGGGGGTACTTGAAAATAATACTGGTAATGGCGGAAGAGGAGGAAGTAGTCTCCGTTGCCATGGAGATGAACCACGATGCATCACTTCCGGTTCAGTCTGCAGTGTCATCAGTGTCGTGGTTTTGCCTGAACAGCAATCCACTGGGAGCTACCCGCGCTGCCCTCAGATATCAGCGTTCATTCGCCCCATGCTGACACGGGTGGAGGAAGCAGCCAGGTTAATCCTACAGTTGTTAGCGGGAACCCCGGAGACAGTAAACAGCCAGCGGCCAAACCCAGAGGGACCCGATTGCTGACTGCACACTACACCTCCGCTAATTCTTAATATAAGAACACTCATACATGAAGAAAAAGGGGTACAGGAGAGAGAAAAGGTTTGGAACCGCTGATTTAGTTTGTTGATCCACATTTTAAATCCTCTCCGATATTGAGCTTTTTGATCTGCTCAGATTCCAACATCGATACCAGTAATTATTTATTCTGTGCTCACATACATTACACCCTTTTTTAAACAAACCAAACATTTCCTGAAAGCTTAAAATGTCCATATAATAGCAAATCTGTGCACATTTTGCATTTCTTGACTCCGCATTACTCCACCTTTTCAAATTCCACCCAAAGCAGGGTTGGCTGGTTTATGCCAAAATATGTTTTAAACACTTTTTTTGTTTTGTTTTTTTTTTATTATGCTGTGACTACTGGAATGGCGCTTTGCCTTCTTTAAAATAAAAAAAAAAGTATTTAAAAAAAAAAAAATTGTGCTTTTATTTAAAATATTTATAGGCAGTGGCATGCTCAGTGCTAATGCTAAACTCCTCCTTTTCCGTGTGTGCTTCTCTGAAAAGCACTTTTCCATTATGTAATACATGTATTTAATGACTAGTTATCAGCCTGCCAAAATGTCTAAATATCCTAACAGTAATGTCAGTGCCAGTGGCTTTGTTTGCGCGTCTGAAAGGAGCAACCCATGAAAACCTCTGTAGTGTGCCATCTAATGGCTGCCAGTGCGTAAAACACTTTCATTCCCCCCACAGAGTATAAGCCTTTTATTATATAGGATGTAAAATAAATCAAAGCCTAAAAACATGATTAATGCTAGAAAGCATGAAAACAAGACTGATCAAGGTTTCTTATACAGGATTCATTATTTTATGCATTAAAACATTAATGTCAATAAAAAAAAAAAAAAAAGGCTGAAGGTGCCCATACACGGCGCAATGATTACACCCGCTATGGTCTGGATCGCATCACAATGCATGCAATCAGAAGGCAGTACAAAAAGTTGGTGTGGTATAGGGTTCCGACAGTATGCAGCACATACTTTTTGCACTGTGAGATGAGATGCCCGCGGGAGCACCGTGTATGGGCAACCTTTAAACAAAACAAAGAATAATGAACAGCGGGGGTAGGGGGTGAAGGAGTCAGGAGTCACGTACCAACATAATGCAAGTTGAGTGCCAGGTACTTGTACTGGAAGAGAGGGTTGTTGCTGAGGTTGCTTCTTTGGATCTGCTGGAAGAAGGAGCTGACATCCCATCGGTATAAGACATCTAGCAGCATAATGCTGGGTACACGTAGCGCCACATTTAACATGGCTTCCAGTTTCTCTTTCGCGCCCATGCTGGTTCCCTTTACAATGAGTTACAGTGAAACTGTGGAAAAGAAAAAAGCACCAGTCAGTTATCACATATGTATCTATTCCAAACAATGAACAGTCATTTAGCTTTGCCGCCTGCCGTCGTCAGGCAGCCTTAATTTAAGCATAGTCCCAAACTCCCAGGCATTGCTCAAGTTGCAATAACAAACAGCGAGCCACACATACAGGCTTCTCACAAAGGCGCAGCATAGACTAGGTGACTCATATACATGTGTAGGACCAACAATGTCACAGCCAGTACTGGATTAGAACACAAATGGGATGATCTGCGCCGAGCATCAATCACCAATTCTTTTATTTCTCTGGGAGGAATTAAATTCTCTGGCATAGACGGGACATGCAATTTCGGAACATGTCCGCTGGCACTGCAACTTTTCCCACACAACCCACAGAAGTGTAACACACCTTGTGACCATTTTTCCCAATGCAACCGCACCTCTACCAATCAAATACTCACACGCCACAGTATTCACAATGCCTGGAGCACCATACTGATCCAAAAATCAGTTAGATATGAGAATACACCCATATAAAGTAGTGTAATCTTATCGACATCTCATTCGGAAATACGCGTATGGGAACGGGAGAGAGAGCAAGCTAAGGGAGACTGCTTCCAGCACTTCTAAGAACAATGCAGCTCAGTCTTGGAAAGTGTGTCACCAGGAAAGCATTATCACACGCAGACACTCCACAGTTGAAAGTTCAAGGAACTCTGGAGATAAAACTGCTCCTCCTACACCAGTCGCAGACAGACAAAGGAAGAAAGCAAGGCAACAGATGTGCAGGGGAGAAATCACATAATACCGTGTTCTCACTGCGAGTGAGAAATACACGGTTTTTACATGGCATTAAAATGCCGGGGACGGAGCCCCGTTCTCACTGCAAGGCAAATTCCCAGGTGAAGAAGTTCTACCCGGTAATTTGCCTTTTAACGCGGGTTTTTATGCAGTGAGAACGGGCCAACCCGTGTCTGCATACCCGGATATCAAACACGGGTAAAAAGAAGGGTTTTACCCGTGTATGAGATCCGGGTATGCGAACTGTTCACACTGCAAAAAAAAATGTGTTAAAAGGCAAAGTTCCGGGTCGACATGCTAGACCAGGGAATTTGCCTACAGTGAGAACGGGGTATAAGCTGAAGTGCATTCCCTGTGCAATAAGGGCAATTACAGCCACTGTGTGACATTAATATATGAGCCTACGTCATTTTAAACTAAACAACATACCTGAAAAGACTGTTTATAAAGCCGCATATCCTGCACTTCGCTCCTTTGTACATTTATTACTATAATAGGACGTGGCAGAGTGAGTGTCATGCTTGCAGACTTGTACTGTTGGACTATACAGTTTTAATAGAAACACAAATACCATTAAACTCGATAACGAAGGTGATTTGGGTACTTTTTTCTTAGTACGGCGCCCATCGCATAACATACTTAGTGGTGTGCGATGCGATATTCATGTTAAATTAACAGGAGTGCTTGTACAACGAAATATCGCATAGCATTGCATGTCAGCAAATGGCATGCGATGCGATTTTTAATTGTACAAGCACACAGATGGGTGCTTACAATGTTAAATGCACCCCCATTGTCAACGCCAACCCAAAGCGTAGCGAGCCCGCGAGGGGCGGCGGTACGCGTCCTCCGACCTTTTCATACCCCCATTATCCACGTCGGCGTGGAGTTGATTTTAGATAGTGTGGCAAGCGTAGCGAGCCACCGAGCCCGAAGCGTGGCGTGCCCCACGATGGGACGCTGAATACGAGCCTGAAGCATGGAAAGCGCAGCGAGCCCCGCGGAATACATGTAAAGTAATCCTGCTGCGCTCGCCACGCTATCTAAAGTCAACTCCACGCCGACATGGATAGTGGGGGTGTGAAAAAGTCGGAGGACGCGTACCGCCGCCCCTTGCGGGCTTGCCACACTTTGGGTTGGCGTTAATAGTAGGGGTGGCGTTGTCAATGGGGGTGCATTTAACATTGAAAGCACCCATCAGGGTTCTTGTACAATTAAAAAACGAATCGCATGCCGCTATATTGCATGCGATGGTATAAGATGTACTACGATCATAATCGTGAGCGCCGTGCTAGGACACAAGTACCGTGATTTGTATTGAGAGGAAAAGGCTGAATACCACATTTTACTTTCCTACATAAAAGTTATATTTTGTAGTTTAATGATCCTAAACTTTCTACACCAGTAAAAAGAGTGCAAGAAATAGCTCACTAGTTAAAAGCCTGACAAAATGGACTTCTGCAGTGTACTTTCACTTTAAGCTGTGACCGTTTTTAGCCCACAAAGTCCACCCCAGTCACAATGTTCTCCTGCCTCCAATCTTTGTCTTCACAACTCCCTCTCCATAGCGAGCAAGTTTGAAACAAATCAGAGTCCCTGAAAGTCCATTTCAGCACACAAAGGAGTAATCTGGTCCGTCGACAATCCTCTAGTGGTCACTCGCGGTACTTCACCTCAGAGGTGAGGAATAGTTAGCTTTTTATTTTAAATCTCGTGTTCTTCTAAAAAAAAGTATTGGGGAATGCTGTAAAAATATTTTTTTTTTTTTTTTTTTTTTTTACGGAGTTCAGTTTTAATTAGAAATAGGTTCCAAAAACCCATTTGTAAAAGGTTTATATTACAGTTGATCAAAAAGGAAAGCTCCACAATCCACTCAATCTAATACAAAAAACCTAAATAGAACACAAGCTGCCTGCTCAGCAATTATGTAACAGGAAAGTTTACTTAACCCAGGCAGTAAGCCAAAAGTAACAAAGAAATATAAGTGCTATAAAATAAACATGAATGATCATCAATCATTGTGCGTATAGACTACCACCATCATAACCAACAATGTATTGTAGGACTTGGCTCTTTGCCATTGTAATGACTAAAGTGAAAGGTATTTATATTTTCTGTGACTGCATCATTATTATTTCCCAGTCACCAAGCAAAGGTTCTAGCCTATAATACAGCAGAAAATCAGGTTTGGGTTCAATTTCCACCAAATCCATTTCTGTGTGGAGTTTGAACAAGGGTGGTTCACTAACCCATAAGCCCCAATCCTGATTCCATGACAAGATGTTTATCACCTTACAACTTGACAAGTTGGTGATGAATTTCAGCTGCTGATGTGCTCTTTTGAGGCAGAAATATGATATGAGACATATGAGGAACAGTGTAATGGCCATGAGGGAAAGCTACTCTGGACTGGCTGGAAAATTATATTGAAACAGAGATATTGTTACCTTACTCATTTGATCACCTGTGTTTGTTACCTCACTGTTCCGTCCCTCAACTATCGACTTTGACAGCTGCAGGAATGCAATGCCCTATCCCCAACAAAGGGACAGGGCTGCCTGCTCTGTAATGCGCTTGAGATCTTGCGTTGAGTAGTGCCTACAGCTGCTCCACAGATAATCCGCCACCGTCCGTTCCAACACTGTGCCGGATTACCGGAAACAGCGACCCACAGACCCCCAACCACAGCCGGACTACCTCCTCCCAGCAGCCATTGAGTAGTAGGAGTAGTTTATGTCTCCTCAAGGGGACATCGGGGGGAGGGGGGGGGGGTGCACTCCCTCGTTTCAGCGGACAAGATGATGTTAATAAACCTTGTTGATGCCCCTTTCGGCTTTGCCCCGTTAACGAAAAACTCTGCTATAATAAAAAAAAAAAAAAAAAAAAATCCAAAACAAATTATTTATGCTCAAAGTTATAGGCAAACCTGTGCTGGTGGCTGGCAATCATAAAATATCTGGACAATTACAACCACAGCTATTTTCCCCACCACATAACTGAACCTGAGGGTGACCGTTAAGCACTATTTATTTTATTTATCTAAAATAAACTTTTTGACTAGGGGTGCCTTGAACAAATGCTGATATTCTCGGGCCCCCTGGTCAAGAAAATTTGGGAGCCACTGCCATAGGGCATAAATGCGATAGTGAATAATGGGGCCTATACACTAAAGCATTACAGAGAAATAATGTACCAACAAAACAGCCTCTAACATAGCAGGTAGGAGGGGACTTGCCGATACTTTCTCTCTCCCCAAGACTTATGGTAAATGCCAACAATTCTTTGGGTACGACAATTATTGGCTGCCCGATACAACAGAACCACTTTGTCTGGTGCATATTAATTAGCGCCTATCATGGAACAAGTTGATTCCCCCTTCGGACCAGATGTACTAATGGTGCCTACACATGTAGCAATCCCCGGGCATTTTCGAAGCGATCTTACTAAATCGCTTAGAAAATGCCCCTACATAGCTCCGCATCGACACGGACACTAAAACGTAGCACCGTGTCCCCTCGCACGGCTTGCCATGCTTCGGGCATGGTGCCTTGCTATGCTGGCTAGGGCATGAACTACCACCTGTCGGCTCAAAAAACAGTGAAGAACCCTATGTTGACTGTCGAACTTACCCATGTCGACGTAAAGACATGTCAACCCAATGACCGTATCCCAACACTATTATAAGAGAGCACAAGAATATATTTAAACACAGAAGATATTTTTAGGATGCTGCCATATTTTCAGCACTTCACAGCACTGTGGTCATAGCTTCGATTAAGCCCGGGTTCTATCTGTGTGGAGTTTTCATGTTATTTCTGCTTTTGTTGGATTAATCCAAATGCTTACGTTTCTGCCCACATTCCAACAATACCGAGATAATTGGGTTCTGACTAACCAAAATACATGCGTTGTGTACTAGGGAATGTAGACTGTAACCTCCATTTGGCAAGGAGTAATATGAGATTATATATTCTTTTCACAGCACTGACATTTCTGTGGTGCCTACATAAATAAGATGAATAAATATTCTTATGCAAATCTTTTAATGAATGAACAGATCTGCAATTCAAAGCATGATGCATTATCAAGCTCTGAGCTTCCATTTGTTACTTTACATCAGATAAAAATGACAGTTTCTAAATCTGGAATTTCATTGCTTAATCTCAGGCGCAGTAATGAACGGAAACTCAAAACTAGAATTTTTTTATGCACTGCAACCGCTATTTCCTAAGTCTCCATTCATTCCTATGCATCAGTCCCCTAACACAGGTGTTCTCAAACTACAGCTGCACCACAGATAATCCGCCACCGTCCGTACCAACACGGTGCCGGATTACCGGAAACAGCGACCCACAGACCCCCAACCACAGCCGGACTACCTCCTCCCAGCAGTCCATCTCCCATGTGCAGTGCGACTCTCCACCAGTCTTAGGGGGGTATGCAATCCAAAATCATGGCTGTCGATCCCTCCCGACAGCCGTGATCCAGGCCAGTTTACGTTTTGCCCGACAGCAAATCGGCAGACGGGATTCAATGTCCTGCCTGCCGATCGTCAGAAAGTGGGCGTGTCCATGTAAACGGCCGTGGATTGTCGATCTGTGGCCGGGATTGCGACAATCCACGGCCGTTATCAGAACGAGCCCCACAGCTTCTAAAGTCAGGATCATTCTGCTGTGATCCCTCTTCAATGCTGTCACTAAAGACAGCATTACATAGGGACCTCCCGCTATGCCCCCCATTGGAAATAGCGGTAGAGCATTGCATGCCCCCCTTACCCTCTGCAGCGTGACTCTGAATCCTAATTTCGCCCAACACCTGATGTATCCAGTTTAAAAGAGTTGTCGGAACATCAGGTACTAAAAACTCTGTTCAACGTGTATTTTGTTCTAGGACGCCATCAGACAACAAAATTAATACAGCACCCCAGTCAGTTACTGTAGAATGGCCAACACGGGTCAATTTAATTCAGCGCCTTGTGAATAGCTATGGGAGGAAACTCATTCAAATCAGTGTGCAGTTATGTTTCAGAATGCAGGTACTAGTGATCCAAGGAGTCTGAAGACATGGGTGTGGATCGTATGGTCTACAACAACTAGGTCGACATGTAGCTAGGTCGACTGTCAAAATGTCGACATTGGGTTTTTCAGTTTTTTTGACCGAATGTAGACATCGACACAGTTTGAAATGCACCGCATCCGCTTGGCACACTATTTCATTCTGCCACCACGCCCTAGCATGAAATACCGCCTGTCGGCACATGTCGGCTCAAAGAAAAATGTGAAAAATGTCATGTCGACATAGCCCATGTCGACCTTTGGACTGTCGACCTAGCCCATGTCGACCTAATGACCGTATCCCGAAGAAACATACAATTCAACTGATTTTTCAGACTCCTCGGATCACTGGTTAAAAGATTAGAGGAGTCTGTCAGCCGGGACATTGGGAACCGCAGCTCTAACAATTAAAGCTAAAAAGCTGGCATTTGACTCTGTTGCATGGCATTAACCTAATGAACCACACCACCCAATTCACAAGGCCGTTTTAAATCCCTGTCATTTATAGGTGGAACAGGTGCCCCATACATAACAGTTTTAAAGATGTTCCTTCTCTGTTTAAACCAAATTCAACAACTGTAATGCTGGGTACACAAACTAGACAATATGGGCTATTTCACACACTCCGGCTCCTGCTGGATGGCAAAATGCTGTGCCATGCAAAGTAGTTGTCAATGGACACTATTGTGTCCATACACACGGGATGGCCACGGCCTGGCCGCCCGGTTGCAACCACTGAAAGGGATGGCTGCCGGGCTGTGGCCATCCCATCCATTCTGAACTTCTTAGTTCGGCACGGCTTCCTGGCCGTGTGGGATTTCGCCGTCCGGCAGGAGCCGGAGCGTGTGAAATAGCCCTATGTCTGTTGAACCAGTGGATCAGATTGCTATGTCACTAACAATGCACACTCCAATGCACCGTCATCCTCCTTGCCCAGAACTTCTTTAAAAAGGTTAAAAAGGGGGAAGTACTCAAATTTTTTGGATGCCCTTCTGAGCAATTCAATTGTCCACCCATCCCTTGGGACATATGCTGTGGGTGTATACCTATTAGAACCAGGTTCAACCATGCAAAGTAGTTAAACCAGTCTAAAGTTCAGGTTAGGACAACCGTCATACATTTCTGCTCAAACCCCAGGAGGCTGTGAGCCGAAACATGTCCCCCGCTGCATAACCATATGGGGCAACAATTGAATTGAATAACCATCTAGTGGAAGCCTGGCGAAAACCAACTACGTGCCCCCCAAAGAGTTTTTATGCCTAGTGTTCATTCTAGAACCCTGCATTCAAATCAGTGATGAGGGAATATTTTAATTTTACGTTGTGTAGCAATACATTACCTATAAAATTTGGGTGTGCTATGGACATTTTTAAATTGAGAGGAGGGGGTACTCATAAATGAAAAGCCCAATCAAGAGGTACGGGAGAGAAAAAAGGTTGGGAACCACCACTCTACTGGGATGGTAAGGTATAAACCAGTCAGTTTAAAAATGGTGGGATTCAATATCCTGCCTGCCGAGTGCCAAGAAGGGGGCGTGGCTGCGAGAACCAACCGGGAATCGGCGAGCTGCGTCTGGGAGCATGTCAATTCCCCGCAGAATGAGCCCAACAGCTTGTGAAGTTGGGCTCGTTCCCCTGTTCAATGCTCTCTTCCCCGACAGAATTGAATAGGGCTCCGCCGCCATTTCTGGCATCGGGAATCCCCCATAGACAGTTAAATATGCCCCACTGTGAAGTCACACATTAAGAGAGTGATCCATCAATCGAAAATAAATTCAGCCTCTTCCACTGGAACAACCATTATGCAAAACAATCTAGAATAAAAAAAAAACGGAAAAATATTGCACATGAACAGAAAAAAAAAAAAAAGGAAGATGTGAAGCAAATAACATTGTAGTTTATTTAAAACTCCCTTTAATCACTACTTATCTCACTGTGCATTAATGGGTGCCATGCAGCCTCTCCCATCTTTTCACAAGTTTTGTGAAACCACATTTAAAAATAAATTGCAACTTAAAATGTTCTTTATATCAAAAGAGCTGACACATGTGCAGGACTTAAAAACAGGATTGAGCTGGATACGTTTGCGGGTGAAGCCATAACCATTTCTATAGTGATTATTATAGCCTACTTACCATGACACAAAAACCTTAACCATTGGTACACACTAGACGATAATAAACACAATTTCTGATAATGACATGTCGTTAAGATCATCCAGTGTGTACCCACTACATCGTTAGTGACACGTGCTCCCTAAGTCGCTAGCGACATCCCCTGTGATCTTCACATGCAGCTTGATCGAGGGAATTCACAATCCATTCCATTATCGAGCAACTGCTTTTGTGCAGTGTTTATATTTTGTGGCGTCAATTCGCATCTAAATATCAGTGCGCATAGAAGTTGCAGTTTGATTGAAAGGAAGCCAGCGCTTAAAGGAAGAAACATGGTGTTTTCTGGTTGTGTTTGGGAAAACACAGTTGTGTACTGGCGTTTTTTTGGAGGGTCTCAGATATCAGCGATGACCACTTCCAGCCTGATTTTTAGCAGATTAGTGGAAGCCAGGTGTGTACACACGCATCGATTTACTTTGCTTACGATTTGGCCTTTCCATTCAACTTTACATTCAATCTGCACTTTTGCATTTGATATCTATTTCAATCAGATATAATTTTTTATATCTTTTTATTATGTTTTTTTTTTTTTCTGAGACTTGGCAACCATGAGGTGCCGGCAGGTGACGTCACCAAAGACCGCAGCAGAGACGCTGACCACGAGCAGGGAACCACAGAGACCCAAGGTAGGGAGATGCTAGGAAAAGCCTCCAACTAACCCCAGGGCTCCACACCAAAGGTCAATGAGTTTTTTATGATTTTTTTTTTAAACCGACTTGTTTATACTTTACCATCCCAGTGGGCAAAGAGGGAGTATATATTAGTGTGCCCAAAGCATGGTGAGTGCAGCAAGCCATAGGTCAACAGTGTCCATGTCGACATATGTCAACATAGATACCAAAAAAAAAAAAGAGAGAGAAAAACTTATGTCGACCTTTTTCATTTTGACCATTAGTGGCCGACCTTTTGATTGTCAACCCTATGACCCATACCCAAAAAAGGATTAAACCTGGATCACTCTGTGTATAATGGGCAACATGGGTTTAAGGTGGAAGTGCCGGACCCAGTTCTATCCAGCGGTTGTGAAGTGTAAGTGGTATAAATCTCACTGGTTGCGCAGAATTGTGTCATTACAACTCATGCTACAAATGTAATTGCCATAAGGGATTCGGTATGAAATCCCGAATGGGTCATAATCCCGACATATAGAATGTACAGGTGAAACAGTCAACATGACTTTCTGTTGACAGGTTGCGAGGTCGACGTGGGTTTTTTTACTGTTTTTTGACCCGAATGTCGACACGGTCGACATGGACACAGTTGAAAGTAAACCGCAGCCGCTCGCTATGCTTCGGGCACGGTGCCTCGCTGCGCTCGGCACCCTATTTTGTTCTCCCACAATGCCCTAGTGGATGCTAGGGCATGAAATACCACCTGTCGGCACACGTCGGGTCAAAAAACAGTGAAAAAACCCATGTCGACCTTGCGACGAAAAGTCATGTTGACTGTTTCACCTGTACATTCTATATGTCGGTATTTTGACCATGACAGGATTTTAAATGTCGGGATTTTGTCCTTGTCGGGATTTTATCCTTGGCAGTATTATGACCCATTCGGGATTTTGTCTGCATCCCGCCATAAGAAATCAGTGCCCATTTATCCAACTATAAGTCTATGCAAGCTGAGCATTTAACTCAGATCACATTGGTTTACATGACTCCCACACATGCAAAAGTATTATGCAAAGGTGATCAAAGCCCAACTAATTGTACAATTTTACTGTAAAGTGTGTGGTATTTATTTAGCGTACAATGTCAAGTTTCTTAGGGCATAAAATAGAATTGTTCATAAACAATGTGCATTCTATAAAGCTTGCCATGTAGCAGAACACACCATATTGAAATTCTATTATAGATAAGTTCCAAAGGCATCCAACAGATCAGCAACAGTTGGAAAACTAACATCCTTGGATTGCCATGCCAGCCTGGTACCCTTTCATACGACATGCATAAAGAGGGAGGGGAGGTACCCGTTCATACGACATGCATAAAGAGGGAGGGGAGGTACCCTTTCATACGACATGCATAAAGAGGGAGGGGAGGGAAGGTACCCGTTCATACGACATGCATAAGGAGGGAGGGGAGGTATCCTTTCATACGACATGCATAAGGAGGGAGGGGAGGGAAGGGAAGGTACCCTTTCATACGACATGCATAAAGAGGGAGGGGAGGGAAGGTACCCGTTCATACGACATGCATAAATGGGGAGGGGAGGTACCCTTTCATACCACACGCATAAGGTGGTGGTGGTGGAAGGTACCCTTTCATACGACGCGCATAAGGGGGGGGGGGGGGTACTCTTGCATACCACACACATATGGGGGAGGTACCCTTTTCAAACAACATGGATAAGGGGAGGTACCCTTTTCAAACAACATGCATAAGGGGGAGGTGCTCTTTCGATATGATACGCATGGGGGGGTACCCTTTCCATATCACACGCATAAGGGGGGAGGTGCCCCTTCCATACGACACACATAAAGGGGAGGTACCCTTTCCATACGACACACATAAAGGGGAGGTACCCTTTCATACGACACGCATTGGGGGGGGGGGGGGGCAATACCCTTTCATACGACATGCATAAAGGGGGGGGGGGGGGAAATACCCCCACTCTATTCAACACACATCGAGGTGGGGGAAAAGGAACCCTTTCATAAAGGAGGAGTGGGTACCCTTTCAAACGACAGGCATAAAAGGGGTAAAAAAGACTTTCATAACACAAACATAAAGGGGGGGGGGGTGCAAACTTGCATATAACACATACAAGTGGGATAGACATACTACCACATGACACACTTTTGGGGAGGGGGTGACGACATTTCTATATGCACACATGAGGGGGATGGACAGACATAATTCCATATGGCACACAACAGGGGGAGGGCGACGATTTTTCTATATGCACACATAAGGGGGAGGGCGACGATATTTCTATATGCACACATAAGGGGGAGGGCGACGATATTTCTATATGCACACATAAGGGGGATGGACGGATATACTTCCATATGCACACATAGGGGGGAGAGGGGCCCACTTCCATATGCACACATAGGGGAGCAGAAGGGCATACTTCTAGAGATGGATATATATGGTTGAGACTAGTTCCCCTTCACCGTAAGGACCTGGGGAGGAGATGAGGCAGGGAGAGGAGGAGCAAGTTCAGAAGAAGGGACCCAAATGGACCCTCGCATAGCTCGCTTCGCTCGCAATGCTTCGGGCACGGTGGCTCGCTTCGCTCGCCACAGCTTTAATAACCTCCTCCACGCCCTAGTGGATGGTAGGGCATGAAATACCGCCTGTCGGCACATGTCGGCTCAAAAAAAAGTTGTCTTGTTCTGACCTTGCTCCTCCTCTCCCGCCCCCTCTCCCGCCCCCTCTCCCGCCCCCTCTCCTCCCCAGGTCCTTACGGCGAAGGGGAACTAGCTGCTACCGGATATATATAGCATACATAAGGTGGGGGCGGGGGGACACTTCCATATGACGCACATAATGGGAGGTCCATTCTTCCATAGTACACACAGAGGACCATAACATTCCATATGACAGGCCTGGCAGCCAGGGATTCCCTGGCACATCCCCCACACAGGACGCCTAGGCCTGGCCCTCTGCGCTGTGTAGGCCGCAGACCCCTATGACAGTGACCCCTAACCAGTAACAGGACATCCCGAGTGTCGTCCCAGGCCCGTCCGTCCCTATCCCCGGGTGCCACCTGCCTGCGTCTCTTCACTGTCTCTCAGGATCCATATCAGGGCGTCAGGCCGTCTCTCCGATCGCGGCCTAGCTGCAGACACTTCCGGCGTCTCCCCGCTCTCCTGACACCAGATTTCAATCCCTCCGGTGAGATTCTTCTCCGAGCGGCTCTCTGACGGATTTCCGGCCCACACAGACCCACCGGCCGCTCACGCAAAACACATCCACACAGACCGCCCACAATAACAAACGGCAGAATCACTGCGCATGTGTGGCCCGACACCGCCCACAGACTGGCACTGTGGCCGGGGGCAGGACGCATGCGTCCACACATAGGAGCGCATGTGCAGTCTAATCACGCCCACAGACTAGCACCCTGGCCGGGAGCAGGGCGCATGCGTGAGCACAGATCCGCGCGTGCGCATACTCCTTATTCCGCCCACGTTTTCTTGGCAGCAAAGACGAGGAGCATGACGTAGGCGCAGGCGCAGTGGCTGTACTAACACCGTGTTTGATGAAATTTTGCGTGTGGCCTCAGAGTTTAGAGTAACTAACTGGGTGACATTTAATAGGATAGGAGATTCAGAAAGCGAGAGATTTGATAAGAACGTTCCAGTTTTTTTAAAGCGGCAATCATTTACATTGCAAAACCAGTTTGATTTTGCAGTGTAAATGATTGCCGCTTTAAAAAAAACCTGGAGATTTCTTACCAACTCTCTCACTTTCTGAATCTCTCGTCCTTTTAAATTTCACCCTCTATATCAGGGCTGGGCAACACCGGCCCTCCAGATGTTATGGAACTACACATCCCAGGATGCTTTGCGTTAGTTTTGTAATGTGGCCATGCTGAAACTAATGCAAAGCATCCTGGGATGTGTAGTTCATTAACATCTGGAGGGCCGGTGTTGCCCAGCCCTGCTCTATATTGTACCATAACTGCTTTGCCTGTTGTAGTGCAGTTGCTATCGATGGTGATTCTGCAACCAGCCATCAATAGTTATAAAGTATGTGATGGATAACCATCAATAGTTTTAGCTATTGATGGTTATCCATTATCTTTTACTTAATGGCCCGTGAGCTAATCAGAATGTGGACGGGGTTACGGGTGTTGGGGTTGGAACTATGCTCTGTGTCCCGGCACCTTAAAAAAAAAAAAAAAAAACATTGGTTCTCCTTTGCTATCGATGTAGGGAAACCATATGGTTTTCCCTCATCGAAGGCAAAAGTATTCAACATCGGCCATAAACCATTGATGATTTAAAATCATTGATGGTCGATGGCCATCCCTGATACACACTTGCCGATGGTGAGCGACGGCTGTGCTGCAGCATGGCTATCATTATTGAGGACATTCCTCGTCCAGACATGCTAGACGCAGGAGTGCGCATATTTAACGATAGGGAGTGTACACAGTAGACGATATTGTCCACAAAGGGCTTTTGAACAATATCACCTAGTGTGCATGGGGCATTAAGGTGCCCACACACTAGAAAAACGTGATTTTAAGATTTATCTAAAGATTTCCCTTGAACGACCTATCAGTCCTGGACTAACATTTCATGTAAAATGTACATTTTGATAAAGGGGTGCGGGCTCCCCTGGAAGATTTCCGTGCATGCCAGTGACATGTAGGTGTGCATTGTCGTCTCTCCCCCAAACACGTGTTGCTCTCCCCGTCGACCGCACCACCCGCCTCTGCTCCCTCAAAGATCGCCTAGGAGCCCGAACATCCAAGCAATCAAGCATCTGAATGCCAGACCGCCCAAACACCCTGGTGTGTCTCTAAACAGCCGACCACCCCAAACATGCCCAAGGACCCCAAATACCAAAGCACGCCAGAGGGTTTAATTGCCCAAGCGCTCCAACTCCCAAATACCTGACTGCATGAATGTGGCCAAGCCAGAACACCTGAGTGCCCCAACTCCCAAATACCCGACTGCCCGAATGTGGCCAAGCCCTGAATAATACTTAAGCAGGGTCAAGAAGCGCGCTAGGAAGATCGTGGCGGACAAACTCCA
The DNA here is from genome assembly GCF_055691185.1 of Crinia signifera. Taxonomy (NCBI): domain Eukaryota; kingdom Metazoa; phylum Chordata; class Amphibia; order Anura; family Myobatrachidae; genus Crinia; species Crinia signifera. The sequence continues at coordinate 45,545,900 of NC_139220.1, read as the reverse complement.
CCCTGGCCATAACTTGTTTGATATTCTCCCATCATGTAGATGCTTCAGGTCCATCCCTCAGGTCCATCCCTGGAGACAAATAATTAAGAGGGAGATGTATTAAAGCCTCAAGAGTGAGGGTGTGCCAGTCAATCAGCTCCAAATTGCCATGTTACATGCTGTAAGAAAGAAGACAGAAGCTGGTTGGATGGTACTTTACTTTAATCTATTGACAGGAAACTTCCAATGGCCACCTTTCAATGGCTTTTGCCAGCCATTGGAAGGTGGCAGGCCAATCAGATAAGGGGTGTGGCTAAGCCATAAAATGATGGCGGGGCTAAGCACCAGCAGGCAAGAAAAATAAAAACATAGGAGCATCTCTGTCATCAATGGCAGAGAACCATGATTAGACCATCTGCTCTACTGCTTCACAATAAAGTTTGTTTTCCTTATCACGTCACTGGAGGAGAGCTGCAGGTTGTGAGGAGCAGCCTGACTGGAACAGAAGGTAAAAGGTCTAAAGGTACCCATACATGCACCAATTCTGCTGTGCGTTTTGGGCTAAAATAGCATCGCATTGCATGCGTTGTGCATGCGATGTGCATGCGATGCGATAAAAAGACAGTACAAAAAGTATGTGCAGCACATACTTTTTGTACTGTGCGATGAGATGCCGCAGGAGCGCGCATCTTATAGCACACATTGCATCGGCAGAATCGGTGCGTGTAAGGGCACCTTAAGTACTCAGCCTTGGAGAGCAATAAAGTGGGGGGATACGACGGAGTGCAAGTATTGGAGGGACAGAAGGGGGCTGGAAATAACAGCAAAGAGACTGAAGGGAATTGGCTGGGGCTAAATAGACACTCAAGTATGTATTATTGTCTTTCAGGAACCTCTAGTTCTGTAACGGCGACTTTTCGCGTTTTGGGTTTTGATTACCTTCAGGTTTTGGGTTCTAACTGATTTTGCCAAAACGCCCCCTAAATGTTTTGGGTTCTGATTTAAAAAAAAAAAAGCATAAAAACTGCTAAAATCGCAGAATTTTTTTGGTACTCTTTACCTAGAACGGCGCCCGCGATTAGAATCGCGGGCGTCGGGGGTAAAAAATCGCGGCCATCGCGGGTACATAAAAAACGGGTGCGACGCGATGCCCGCGATTTTCCCATAGGGATCAATGTTAAAAGTCAGATTGGACGCGATTTTAGCGTTAAATGCCTCAATGCCCGCGATTTTTACATACGAAACAATGTTAAATGGGCCACAGAGCCCTAATAGTCCCCCTGAAGTCTTAAATGGCCCCCACAATTTTTAACGCCACCCCACTATCAACGTGAACCCGAAGCGTGGCGAGCGCAGCGAGCCCGCGAGGGGCGGTGGTACGCGTCCTCCGACCTTTTCATACCCCCACTATCCACGTCGGCGTGGAGTTGAGAATAGAATAGTGTGGCGAGCGCAGCGAGCCACCGAGCCCGAAGCATGGCGAGGGGACACGGATACCTTCACAGTTATACGCGTCCCCTCGCGGGCTTCACAGGTGTCTGTGGCGACGCGGACACCTGTGAAGCCCGCGAGGGGACGCGTTTACCTGTGAAGGTATCCGCATCCCCTCGCGGGGCTCGCTGCGCTCGCCACGCATCGGGCTCGGTGGCTCGCTGCGCTCGCCACACTATTCTATTCTCAACTCCATGCCGACGTGGATAGTGGGGGTATGAAAAGGTCGGAGGACGCGTACCGCCGCCCCCTGCGGGCTCGCTGCGCTCGCCACGCTTCGGGTTGACGTTGATCGTGGGGTGCCGTTAAAAATTGTGGGGGCCATTTCAGACTTCAGGGGGACTATTAGGGCTCTGTGGCCCATTTAACATTGTTTCCTATGGAAAAATCGCGGGCATTGAGGCATTGAACACTAAAATCGCGTCCAATCTGACTTTTAACATTGGTCCCTATGGGAAATCGCGGCCATCGCGGGCATCGCATCGCACCTGTTTTTTAGTGCATTCGATGGTCGCGATGGGCGCCGTTCTAGGTAAAGAGTACCATTTTTTTTTGCTCCTACGCTATTATTGACCGCAATAACATTCATTTCCAGTCTATACTCAACACCTCACAATATTGTTTTTAGGGCAAAATTTGCACCGAGGTAGCTGGATAACTATGCTAAGCCACACAAGTGTGCGGCACAAACACGTAGCTCATCTAGGAGTGGCACTGCAGCAGCATACAGGATGGCAGTTTGAAAAACTAGGCCCCAAAAATACCCCTATCTGGCTTGATTGTGTTTACCAACAGCCGAGGAGCAGTGGGTGATTGATGCAGCAATGCAATAGCTGCAAAGGGGTGGAACCTTCTGACCACAGGCGACGACCAGCCGAGGAGCATTGGGCGATTGGTGCAGCAATGTAATAGCTGCAAAGGGGTGGAACCTTCTGACCACAGGCAATGACCAGCTGAGGAGCAGTGGGCAATTGGTGCAGCACTGAGTTCTGTGACTGTGTATCTGTTTTTGTCAGTTTAATATCCAATAAGACCACTATCTGGCTTGATAGTGTTAACCACCAGCCAAGGAGCAGTGGGCGATTGGTGCAGCAATCAATGACTCTCAGCAGTGGGATTGGTCAGCTCTGTGATTATTACTACTTGAGTGCAAACAGTTGTATGCATTTAAAGATGAGTCCACTTATCCCACATATGAATGACTCTCAGCAGTGGGATTAATGAATGGTGATGACTTGATCGTGGTTACCACCAGCCGAGGAGCAGTGGGCGATTGGTGCAGTAATGCAACAGCTGCAAACCTTCTGACCACAGGTGACGACCAGCCAAGGAGCAGTGGGCGATTGGTGCAGCAATCAATGACTCTCAGCAGTGGGATTGGTCAGCTCTGTGATTATTACCACTTGAGCGCAAATAGTTGTATGTGATTAAAGACGAGCCCACTTATCTCACATATCAATGACTCTCAGCAGTGGGATTAATGAATGGTGATGCAAGATGGAATTGTCCTTGGGCCCTCCCACCCTTATGTTGCGGAAATAGGACATGCACACTTTAACAAACCAAACATTTTAGCGACAGTGCCTACAAAACTGTGGCTGAAATGATTGATTGGTTTGTTTGGGCCCCCACACAAAAAAAACCCAATTAATATCTCCCTGTATAAACTGGCTCTACAGAGACAAGATGTCACTGTCACTCATCATCCTCCTCCTCCTATTCCTCGACCCCTTCAGTGTGTACTTCCTCATCCTCACAGATTATAAATTCGTCCCCGCTGGACTCCACAATCCCAGGTCCCATTATAATCTCTGGAGGCAATTCCCGGTCTTCATTGAATAATTGATAATTCATTTTTATAAACATCTTCTCATTCTCATTTTGCGGAAGCAACCTCCTTCGCTGCTCACTGACCAGGTTCCCCGCTGCACTAAAAACGCTTTCGGAGTACACACTGGAGGGGGGACAACTCAGGTAAAATAGAGCCAGTTTGTACAGGGGCTTCCAAACTGCCTTTTGTTCCTGCAAAGTACAGGTAAGGACTGTCTGACATGTCTACTTGGATGCTGTCACCAAAGTAATCCTCCACTGTTCAATGGTGACAGCATCCAATGCAGCGACAGTAGAAATGTCAGCAATCGTTGGCAGGTCCTTTAGTCCGGACCAGATGTCTAAACTCCCTCCTGCCTGCCCTGCATCCACTTCAGCGGGTTGTGTGGGAAATCGCAGCTGTTTCCTCGCAGCCACAGGTGTGGGAGAAAATGAAGGAGGAACCGTGGCCGTGTCACGGTCCCCTTCAGATGACAATATCCTGACCTACTTAAGAAGACATGTTATCACAAACCCCAAAGGAGAGTCCAAGGGAGTTGGTGGTTGCGATGCCTGACCTTCCCATCGCTGTACGGGAAGAGGTGGCTCCTTCCATCATTTTCAGCACTTACTCACTCTGCACTCACTCTGCACTCACTCTGCATATGCTGGAAGGATCACCCACAGTGCAGTTCCTGATTTAGATAATGAAAGTGTCAATGTTGTAGACCGAGAGGAGGATAATGATGTAGCTGGCGCTGAGGAGAAAGTTGATGAGGAGGATGCTGAGGTGGTTTGCTTAAATGAGGCACCAGGGGGGGAAACAGTTGTTGTCCATGGGATGAAAAAGCCCATCGTCATGCCTGGGCAGAGGACCAATAAATCTACCTTTACGGTCTGGAATTTTTTTTATTCGAATCAACAAATGTATTGCCATATGTTGCTTATGTAAACCTCCAATAAGCAGGGGTCCTAGCATCCCACCTAGGGACATCCTCCTGCAGACATCCTCCTGCAGTGCTACACCTACTAATGCCACTACTGCTGTTGCTGCTTCAGGGAGGCGGTCATCATCCCAGAGTGGAAGTCGTAAGACCGCTACGTCTTTCACTAAGCAATTGACCGTCCAACAGTCGTTTGCCTTGAGGACAAAATACGACAGCAGTCATCCTATGGCAAAGCAGGTAACTGCGGCCTTGACAGCTATGTTGGTGTTAGACGTGCGTCTGGTGTCCACCATCAGTGGAGTGGGATTTATACTGCTATGTTTGCTGTGTTTTTGATGACAAATGAAATCTCTTCAAATTTCTAAAGGGGGGAGTAGGAGGGCTTGCATGGTCATGTGTAGTTGAACCACCAGTCATGAATACAGGCCTGGGCCTTAACCGTTCCTTGCCACTCCGTGTCGTAAATGGCACAATGGCAATTTTACGTTTCTCCTCCAATGTTTTGAATTTATTTTTTGTGGTCCTCCTTTTACTCAACTTTGTCTTTTTGGATTTTACATGCCCCGTACTTTGACACTGGACATCGGTCTTGGCAGACGATGTTGATGGCATATCATCGTCTACGTCATCATTACTACTTGCATTCAGGGCCGCCGACAGGGGGGTGCCAGGGGTACAGCTGACCTGGGACCTGGCCTCTGCAGGGGCCCGGGCAGCTGCCCACAGTGGCATGGCACCACCACCACACCCCCCCCCCCCACACACAGTATCCCCCACCCGGCGCTGGTGGCCAGGCGCACAATACACAGTTCAGCCTGCAGAGCGCCGAGCCTAGGATACAGAGGGGCTCGGCGCTCTGCAGGCTGAACTGTGTATTGTGCGCGCCTGGCCACCAGCGCCGGGTGGGGGATACTGTGTGTGGTGGGGGTGTGGTGGTGGTGCCATGCCACTGTGGGCAGCTGCCCGGGCCCCTGCAGAGGCCAGGTCCCAGGTCAGCTGTACCCCTGGCACCCCCCTGTCGGCGGCCCTGGCACCCCCCATCGCTGGTAAGTAATAGTAATGGGGGGGGGGGGGATATTATTTTTATATGGCAGTATAATAATTATGCACCAGCAGAGAGATATTATTTTTATACGGCAGTATAATTATTAATTATGCACCAGCAGAGAGATATTATATATACGGCAGTATAATTATTAATTATGCACCAGCAGAGAGATATTATATTTATACGGCAGTATAATAATTATGCACCAGCAGAGAGATATTATTTTTATACGGCAGTATAATTGTGCACCAGCAGAGAGATATTATTTCTTTACTGCAGTATAATTATTAATTATGCACCAGCAGAGAGATATTATATACGGCAGTATAATTAATTATGCACCAGCAGAGATATTATTTTTATACGGCAGTATAATAATTATGCACCAGCAGAGAGATATTATTTTTATACTGCAGTATAATTATTAATTACGCACCAGCAGAGATATATATATATATATATATATATATATATATGTATACGGCAGTATAATTAATTATGCATCAGCAGAGAGATATTATTTTTATACGGCAGTATAATAATTATGCACCAGCAGAGAGATATTATTTTTATACGGTAGTATAATAATTATGCACCAGCAGAGAGATATTATTTTTATACGGCAGGATAATTATTATCTATGCACCAGCAGAGAGATATGATATATTCGGCAGTATAATTAATTATGCACCAGCAGAGAGATATTATATATACGGCAGTGTAATTAATTATGCACCAGCAGAGAGATATTATTTTTATACGGTAGTATAATTATTAATTATTAATTATGCACCAGAAGAGAGATATTATATATACGGCAGTATAATTAATTATGCACCAGCAGAGAGATATTATTTTTATATAGCAGTATAATCATAAATATATAGCAGTATAATCATTAATCATTTATTATGCACCAGCAGAGAGATATATATACGGCAGTATAATTATGCACCAGCAGCATACCTCCCAACTGTTTCGCTAAACGCCGTCGGTGTCCCGCTGCATGGGGGGGGGGGCAGTTGGGAGTATATACAGATGTCTATTACTGATTGAAGTGGCCAGGTACTGTCTGGACTGGCAGCCACTGGCAGTGCAGAGCACACACCACCAGAGAGCAGAGCAGACAGTTGCACGAGTAGGCACTGGCAGTCGCCCCAGCAGCAAAAAAAACCAGCTCCCTAACCTACCTAACAAAGCTCCGCACACAGACTATCCTACTCTCTCTAACAAGCTCAAATCACGAGTGACAAATGGCGCCGGATGCTCACTATTTATATAGTGGTCTGGATCTCGAGAGAATCAGGCGCGTGCAATGACGTTACAGGCAGCAAATGGTGGCAGTGGGGGTCGGGCAGCAAATGGTGGCAGCGGATCCATCCGAGAAGTGGCGGTGCCTGGTAACCACAGTAGCAGCATTTGCCGGGAGCTGGGGCGGGATGCTGGATTTTGAAACGACTGGCCGGACGTTCATTGGCTGAGAGAATTCTCTCAGGCAATCAGATGGAAGGCAGCTGATTGACTAAGAGAATTCTCTCAGCCAATGAACGTCCGGCCAGTCATTTCAAAATTCAGCATCCCGCCCCAGCACCCGTCAAAAATACAGCTACTGTAGCTCCAAACCGCCGCAGACAATCACAGAACCTGCTGCCCGCCGCACGGACCACGCTGCTGCCCCACGCCGCACAGGAACGCGCATCGGACCTGACGGCATGTCAGGGACAGGCGATTTGGTCCGATTTAACGGCCTGATCCATCGGAATTGGCTCAATGTATGAGCACCTTAAAGCCCCATACACACTATAGTAAAAGATACCGCTCAGAAAGGACCTTCGAATCTAAACTATATATTCTAGTGTGTGAACTCAGTAACGTTAGCAATGTGTGCTCCCACGCATCATTAATTCCCCTGCCGTCTTCTGACATGTAAGTCAATTTGGCCATATAGCCAACTACCTGCATGCTCAGCTGTTCCTGGTGACATCGCTGGGCGATTTCATTGTATACATACAATATAGGCCACCAGCAGCCAATATTGTTAACATGGCCTAGACTAGTGTTTATGGTGCTTTAGGGCCTTATTCTAGTTCACTCTTTCTGACAAAATCCTTCTTAGATGGACAAAACCATGTGCACTGCATGCGGGCAGATGTAAAATGTGCAGAGAGAATAATATTTGAGTGAGTTATTTTGTTTCTGTGCAGGGTAAATACTGGCTGCTTTATTATTACACTGCAATATAGATCTCACTTTGAAGTAAAACCTCACCCAAATCTAATTCTCACTGCACAAGTTACATCTGCCCCACCTGCAGTGCACATGGGGCCTTATTTTGGTTCATTCTTTCTGACAAAATCCTTCTTAGATGGACAAAACCATGTGCACTGCAGGGGGGCAGATGTAACATGTGCAGAGAGAATTAGATTTGGGTGAGTTATTTTGTTTCTGTGCAGGGAAAATACTGACTGCTTTATTTTTACACTGCAATATAGATCTCACTTTGAAGTAAAACCCCACCCAAATCTAATTCTCTCTGCACATGTTACATCTGCCCCACCTGCAGTGCACATGGTTTTGCCCATCTAAGAAGGATTTTGTCAGAAAGAATTAACCAAAATAAGGCCCATGGTTTTGTCCATCTAAGAAGGAATTTGTCAGAAAGAGTGAACTAGAATAACCCCCTTAGACTCCACCTCCGCACTTTCACTTGAGGGACTAGAAATTGAGTATTGGTGTCAGTGAAGGGTGTGGGTAGTAGGTTGAAATCTTGCCTAGGGTGCCAGTTATTATTTATTAACCGTTTCTTATACAGAACATACATATTCCGCAGCGCTTTACAGAGAATATTCAATATTAAACATTCACATCAGTCCCTGCCCCTGTGGTGCTTACATTCTATATTCTCTACCACATGTACACGCACACACAGGCATTCTAGGGTTAATTTTGTTGGAAGCCAATTAACCTACCAGTATATTTGTGGTTTGTGGGAGAAAACCGGAGTAAACCCACGCAAGCATGCAGAGAATATACAAACTCCACACAGTTAGGACCATGGTGTGAATCAAACCCATGACCTCAGTGCTGTGAGGCAGTAACCATTACACCGTCCATGCTGCTATGAATCCTTATACCGGCCCTGGGGGCCCCCTGGCAGAAGGGGGCCTGGCTATAGTATCCAGGACGCCACCGCGCCCCCTCCCCCTGATTAATGGTTTGAAGGGTACTTGTGTAGTTTCACGGCGCCACCGCGCGCACAGTCTGTTTCAGAAACTTGGCAGCCTGCCAGAGTCTCTGTTTAACTGTGCGCGTGCCGCTCTAGCTGTTATCCTAGCTGTTCTCAGCGCTACGTTACCAGCGTAGCTTGTGCGCGTGCCACTCTAGCTGTTCTCATTGCAGCGCTACACTATCAGCGTAGCGTAATGTACACGCTACAATTGAGACGCTTTAGCGTCTGAATCCCGAGTCCTTGCAAGCCGCTAAGAAGGGGGTTATCTGGATTCAGAAGGTAATGTGTCTGAATTTGGTAGGGTGTAGGGGTACATAGGGGTGCACTGTTTAAAACACTCCTAAACCTGTTCACAATGACACTAGTTGACATAACAGCTGTAGACCTTGTTAATTCCACTATCCACGCCAACCCGAAGCGTGGCGAGCGGCGGCGGTACGCGTCCTACGACCTTTTCATACCCCCACTATCCACGTCGGCATGGAGTGGAGAATAGAAAGTGTGGCGAGCGCAGCGAGCCACCGAGCCCCGCGAGGCGACGCGGATACCTTCACAGGTATCCACGTCCCCTCGCGGGCTTCACAGGTGTCCGTGTCCCCTCGCCACGCTTCGGGCTCGGTGGCTCGCCACACTTTCTATTCTCAACTCCACGCCGACGTGGATAGTGGGGGTATGAAAAGGTCGTAGGACGCGTACCGCCGCCGCTCGCCACGCTTCGGGTTGACGTGGATAGTGGAATTTACAAGGTCGACAGCTGTTATGTCGACTAGTGTAATTGTGAACAGGTTTAGGAGTGTTTTTCACAGTGCACCCCTATGTACCCCTACACCCTACCAAATTCAGACGCATTAGCGTCTGAATCCAGATAACCCCCTTCTTAGCGGCTTGCAAGGACTCGGGATTCAGACGCTAAAGCGTCTCAATTGTAGCGTGTACATTACGCTACGCTGATAGCGTAGCGCTGCAATGAGAACAGCTAGAGTGGCACGCGCACAAGCTACGCTGGTAACGTAGCGCTGATAACAGCTAGAGCGGCACGCGCACAGAGTCTGGCAAGCTGCAAAGTTTCTAATAGACTGTGCACGCGGTGGCGCCGTGAAACTACACAAGTACCGTTTGAAGCCCCATAAATGGATGTGTTAGAAAAAAAACACATTTTAAGGGCTACCTTGTGTACGACATACTGTGATGGTACAGCTTATGTCTTCCTGTGACAGTGTGCCCTTTCATAGACCCACGGACAGACAACAATGTGCAGTTTGTGCAGATAAAATCCTGATTTGTGTCATAATGACACAGTCCTGTGGGCAGCAGCAGCAGGATGACTCCTGGATGTTACTATCAAGCACACACAGCAGCAGTGGTGGTGGTGTATTGATGGTGCAGCTGCAGAGTCAGGTGGTGGCAGTGTCAGGAAGTGTTGCCATGGAGACCCAGCAGCAGGCCCCGCATCAGCCGGTGACGCAGCAGCTACCGTCCCCCCGCACGTCACGTCCCCCTCCCCCTTTCTCCCTCTGTGCTGCTGTGTGCAGCGCCGTTGCCGGCTCTGCTTCATGGACGCCGCAGCCGGTGTGTGAGAGGGGCCGGGTTGTGACGGTGTAGCCGCGTCCATGGCCCTGCGCGCCGACCCAAAGACCATGACCCTGTCTCTGATCATCAAATGGGGCGGCCAGGAGTTCCCGCTGTCTGCTCTATCCGAGGAGGACACGGTGATGGACCTCAAGCACTCTCTGAAAAGCCTCACTGGGGTCCTGCCGGAACGCCAGAAGCTGCTGGGCCTCAAATACAAGGGTGAGATGCTCTGCCTTGTTCTAGTGCACCATACACACTATGCAGTGACAACAGATGTTCCTGAGGGGTTAGGTGCCCTTTTAGGTCTGGTGTGGTACCCTACACTTATCATGCCTGCCATGCAGGGTACCAGGGACCAGACTGTCATTCCACTGTCATTCCTTTTAGTGCGGCCCCCAGAGTCCAACTCCTCAGCTGCCACCCGGGGTCCCCAGCCTCCCCTGCCACCCGGGGTCCCCAGCCTCCCCTGCCACCCGGGGTCCCCAGCCTCCCCTGCCACCCGGGGTCCCCAGCCTCCCCTGCCACCCGGGGTCCCCAGCCTCCCCTGCCACCCGGGGTCCCCAGCCTCCCCTGCCACCCGGGGTCCCCAGCCTCGCCTGCCACCCGGGGTTCCCCGCCGCGCCTGCCACCCGGGGTTCCCCGCCGCGCCTGCCGCCCGGGGTTCCCTGCCGCCCGGGGTTCCTCGCCGCGCCTGCCGCCCGGGGTTCCTCGCCGCGCCTGCCGCCCGGGGTTCCTCGCCGCGCCTGCCACCTGGGGTTCCCCGACGCACCTGCCACCCGGGGTCCTTCTCCGCGCCTTTTCCCTGGGTCCTCTTCTGCTCCTGGCGCCAAGGTTCTTCTCCGAAGTTGCCATGCAGGATCCCTGGGTACTTATCTGCACCTAGTCCCAGGGTCCTCCTTCGCGGCTACCACGCAGGGTCTTTCTCTGTGTAGGGTCCTCCTCCATGCAGGATCTCAGAGTCCTTCGCACCTGCCACACAGGCTCCAGAGGGGCCTCCTCTGCACCTGCCACACAGGGTCCTCTAACGCCAGGGATTTCCCCCCACTGGTGCTGGGATTAGGGGTCTCCCCCTGCATTAGGCCCACAAATGCCTGGCACCTGTCAATCACCTTGCTAGCGACCAGCGAAGGCTAACCTACGCATGGACTATTTGCAAAGGGACCCCACACATGTGCACAGTGTACCGTGCACATGTGCGGTCTTTCGATTATCAAGGTTTCAAATTGGCAGCACTGCAAATGGGTCTGAATCGTGCCCATTGTGTACAGAGTAAATTTGTGTATTCCTGTGCATGCTTAGTTTGATGGCTGTTACCATTATTAGTGTGCACTTATACTAGCCATTTCCTTAAGCCCCCAATACACTACGCCAACGTATCGCATGCAGCATCAAATGCAATACCTTGACAGAGTGCTGCCAGGGAGCCTTTTGCATGTGATCCTATCACATGTGAAACCGGTCACAGCTGCGGGATCTGACAAATCCTTGTGGCAGCCATGACGATCTCTGGATCTAAACCATATTGGGGGACAGAGCATCAGATCGGAATCGAAGGTAAGTCACATACGATATGGCACTGTCAAAATCCTGAGAAACCCGGTCATACTAGTGTATGGGCACCTTTAGGTTAAAAGATTGGAGAGAAAATATGTATTTATGTATGTATTGCCTAGCCTGCCGTTCCATCGACAAGTCATCACAAAGCATTGCCTTGTGCAGATGTCCCAGTTACGCCCCTACTGCTAGTATCACCGGTCAGCATTGTACCCAGGTGCATCACCCAGCGCAGTGCAAAGGTACACAAAATCTGGAGCGAAGATTTTTTTTACACTGACATTCTCTCTAAATTGTATTATTATTACATAGACAAAAGATTTGGACTAATATATCATGCGCTTAAATAGCAGCCCCAAAACCACAACCAAAAAATTGGAGAACCACTCCAGAGGTTAGTTACATACAATACCGTGTGGAATTTGGTAGGTAATCAAGGCGCTTTGCAAACATTCAAGGTGAAACCCAAAAAAAAGAAAAAAACCACAATAGTGTAATATGGTTTTAACAGTTCAATTAAAACTGGAGTCGACTCGTACCGAATTAAATGGTCTACATATGAGGTAGACAATAAGGCGTAGGGAGGGACATATGCTTGTCACAATGGAACCAAGAACTCCTCTCACTTTCTTTAGATGCTGATGAATCTCAAACGGATAAGAGAAACTTCATGGTGCAGTATAACATACTTTTATTCACACACAATTAAAACATCACACAATGTAAGGGATCTCCAGACTCTCACCATTCAATTATGTCCACAAGTGATTGTAGACACAAAAGCATAAGATGTACAACCACCACAGGCGTCCCTGGATACTGGCTGTAAGGTGAAGTCCGTCCGTCCCCTTCCAGAGTGTTTTCAAAGGACCACTGCCTGGGTCCTGAGATCCCTTACATTGTGTGATTGTTTGTGAATAAAAGTGTGTTATACTGCACCATGAAGTTTCTCTTATCCGTTTTTGAGATTCATCAGCATCTAAAGAAAGTGAGAGGAGTTCTTGGTTCCATTGTGACAAGCATATATCCCTCCCTACGCCTTATTGTCTACCTCATATGTAGACCATTTAATTCGGTACGAGTCGACTCCAGTTTTAATTGAACTGTTATGTACTGTTAAAACCATATTACACTATTGTGGTTTTTTTTCTTTTGTTTTTTGGGTTTCACCTTGAATGTTTGCAAAGCGCCTTGATTACCTACCAAATTCCACACGGTATTGTATATTATTATTACATATCTATTAGGAAATTAGGTACTTTCAGAGTGGATGTGCATTTTGGGTGATAATAATAATGATTATACATTATATAGGCCTTCAAACCACAAACAAGGTTATGTTTTCCTGTCCAATTAAGCTTACTAAATAAGTTTAAGGGTCAGATCTATCAAGCTTCGCAAAGTGATAAAATGGAGAGTAATAAAGAGCCAGCCAATCAGCAGCTAATTGTCATGTTACCAGCTGGGTTTGGAAAATGACAGGTAGGGGCTGGTTGTTTATCACTCCATTTTTTCCATCAGCCCATACCTGGCATTTTTCAAACCCAGACTGTAACATGACAATTAGGAGATAATTGGCTTGGTGTTCATCACTCTCCATTTTTTCACTTTTGGAATATTGATAATATCTGGCCCTAATGAATTTTACTCCCTTTGCATATATTGAATTTATGTTCTTCAGCATTAATGATGTGTATGGCTATTGGTAAATCTGCTCAAATCAGTCATGTATTAATGTTTACAATGACTTTGTTTTGATGAATTTTATTTAATTTACTTATATATTTTGTTACAGGTAAACCTGCAGACAACAATATTAAACTTGGTGTCCTCAAACTCAAGCCAAATACCAAGATTATGATGATGGGAACCCGGGAGGAGAGTTTGGTATGCAAGTTCTGCTTTTAGAAGTGTTTTTTTAAGCCCCCTGCACACTAGGCGATCTTGGCTGCGGTTGATATAGTTAACGGTATCGGCCGCGGGTGGCCACTCTGAGTGTACACAATGAACGATATTGTTTGGTGATGTCACCGGGACCCACTGAACATACGGGTCATTGGCTATAAAGCCAAATTGATCTGCATGGTTAGCCTTTGGGAAGGGATCGTTAAAGATGCGCAGAAGCACGCATAGATAACCATATTAAAGATCGCTCAGAAGCCCTTTTCTGGGTGATATCATTTCCAATATTATCTAATGTGCATGGGACTTTAGGGTTCGAAAAAGCTTCTGCTAAAGATTGGGAATCTCTGTTTTGGGAGAAGTAGCGTAAGTGAGACTCAATCCCAAAGATTACATACGTAGGGTCTAGCATTCAGTAGGTTCTTTGGTGGGTTCCTGGCTGTTCTCTTCTGCTAGTTTGGTATTTTAATATTGGAGGAAATCTAAGAAGCAGACCGTTCTGGAGACTGGCACTCTTGTCCTATTTTACTTGCTTTGGTATTTACAGATCCAGAGATGGGGAAAAATTCTACATGTCCTATAACTCCTGCTATCTCAGGGGACTACAGATAGTGAGTCTGTTCTTATATATACGGTATATTTATGTATAATCGGGAGTTTGCCCTCTTTGGATCAGAAAAGACAATGTCCGTTTTGCAATGATGCAGATTGTGGGGGATGGGGAGGTTGCGGACAGAGGACTCGCTATAGCCACTACTTAATGACAGTTACAGTAAGTGTATACTGTCTACTAAAGTGTTTATATAAGTAAAAGTTAAGGTTCTTCTCATCATTTGTGTTTGCACGGGGGACCGATGTTTGGCATCTGTGCATGTGCAGACGCCGGGTGCGAACGGTCACTGCAAGTGGTAAGTTCGACATTCCATTTGCACCCAACTGTGTCGGCGGGTAGACACACCATGGAAAAGCCCAGGGTTTCATGGGTGTTCCCATGAAAACACTGGCCGTTCCCAGGGAAATGAGGCAGTGACGCAGCTGCCAGGGGTGGGCAGTTGACATCACCGGATGTTAGCTGCTTGTCCTGTCCTCGCACAGGGTGCACGCAAAACTTAAGGTGCCCATACGCTGCTGCGAGGTCTCGCAGCAGTGTTTGGACACCCGACACCCTGGCAAGCCTCCAGGACCTTCCCGGCGGCAGGGACGCATGCAATCCATTGTGATGGATCGCATGCGTCCCTGATTCCTGCCTGCCTCGCCGCCAGGAGGGAGGTCCCAGGACGGGTGGTCGGATGGGCACCGATGCACACAGGACTGCGCATCGGACCCGGCGGCATGTCAGGGAGAGGCGATTTGGTCCGATTTAACGGGCTGATTTTTCGCAATCGGCCGAAATCAGACCAAATCGCCTCAGTGTATGGGCACCTGGAGTGTCTTAGTTTTGCGTGCACGTTCCAGATCATTCGGTGGTCGGCAACCAACGAATGATGTGGTCCTCTTCTACTAGGCAGCGAATGGATGCAAAACATCCATTTACAGCCGTGTCGGCGAATTCACCATGCGGCGGCGGACAGGCGGCAATGCGAATGGCGGGCTTTAAATCACATGCGAACTTCGCAGCGCTGCATGTGAACCAGAATAACGGCCTACATTTGCCAATTTATTCTTTAAAAACTCCATAAAAGTGTTTTTTTTTTTCTTTACAAATTGAATATGTGGAATTTGAGTACGTTTGCATATTGTAATTAGAGGTCAGCTTAGGTCAGGCCTGGCCAACTTGTCTCTCCAGATGTTGTGAAACTACAAATCCCACAATGCCTTGCCACTGTTTTAGCATTCCTTTATAGCAACACTGTGGCAAGGCATGCTGGGACTTTCACAACAGCTGGAGAGCCCGCAGGTTGGCCAGGCCTGGCTTAGGCAAAGGAGTGTGTGTGTGAGTCACCCAAAAGAAGAAATGCAACCCCATTTGGGATGTAACTACCCCAATTATTATGCAGTAGCTCCTAGTCTGATTTGCTTGTAGCCAGTAGTTGTCTGCTATGCTTTGTTGCAGGAGGATGTTCTGGCTCCCCCACCAGACAATGACGATGTTGTAAATGACTTTGACATTGAAGATGAGGTTGTGGAGGTGGAAAATCGGTATGACATTTGCTTTTAACATTTGGAAAGACTGAGACTCACTTGTGCAGCAATACTGTAAACTAACAGGGCCGGTGCAAGTCGGGGTGGGGGCGCCCCGGTGTCTGCCGCCCGGGTACCTGTCCTGCGGCGCTGTAAAGCTGGCTGCGGCGGCAGCGTGGGGTCCCTGCAGTCAATAAGAAATAACGAGCGCTATTCGCCGGGCTATGCGGAAGCGCTTCTGTTTTGGAAACACTGGCCGCACGGCGCACGCTGATTGGCTGAATCTCAGCCAATCAGCGTGCGGCCAGTGTTTCCAAAACAGAAGCGCTTCCGCATAGCCCGGCGAATAGCGCTCGTTATTTCTTATTGACTGCAGGGACCCCCTGCTGCCGCCGCCAGCTTTTACGCACATATACGCCGCAGGACAGGTACCCGGGCGGCAAGGGGGGTCGAAATATTGCCCTCCAGTGGCTGGCGCCCTAGGCAAATGCCTAGATTTGCCTAGTGGTGGCGCCGGCCCTGTAAACTAATGTTCTTTATAAACCATCTAATGAAATCGATGTATAGCCCAAATAATTATCTAGTACACTGCCTTTAAACCTTCTTCAATTCACGACACACTGATCAAGATTTTAAAATGGCCAAGGCACGCTATAAGTACCCCATGGGAGTAAAAACACACACTGGCCCCTAAGGGTGAAAAAAACAAACAAATTTGCCACCACAATAATTAAATGAATACACTGGCCCCTGCATTAATTCCACATATTCAATGGGCGGCAAGACGACATTACATGCGTGACCTATGAGTCATGCTCCAATAGTGGTCATGTGCCGAGCTTCGGAAGAGCACTGTGCTGCCCGCGCCTGGCAGTGATGATATCGGCAGCTGGGCACGTGGCATCTCCTGGGCGATGCCGCATCGGCCAGCCGCTTGCAGCACAGCTGTTGAAAACCACTGGTCTAGGAACATACTGCTCCACTCATTAATTAATGGTTTAATTTTTCCTCCATATTCCTACAACATGAAGAGTAGCAGGATAATCTGTAGTTGGTATTACTGTATATCCTGACCCTAGGAATATTCTAGCACAGTTGCTGTCCTGGGGATACAGCAATGCTGTAACTAGACACAAAGCAACCCCCTATCTGCATATTCTACAGAAAAATAAGCACATTTACAGTATGTAATATACTTCCAGAGAAGAAAACCTGGCGAAGATTTCACGTCGCGTCAAAGACTACAAAGTGGAAACGCTGAATCCTCCGAGGGAAGGGAAAAAGCTGCTGGTTCTAGATGTTGACTATACACTGTTCGGTTAGTATGTTGCCTGCACATTTAATGCCTATGTTTTAAGGTGTGTGTCACCGAATATACCTTCCCTTCCCCAATATGCCTTAGCTGATGTTATCACTTGCTCTAAGACCACCGCAATTAATGCGGCTTATCCAAAGTGATGATCAACTTGTAACATTCTTTAGATCTGCATAAAACTTTTCAACCCCTTCAGTGGCACTCCCGAGAATTTTCTGGGTTTTGCTCCAGTGCGCAGACTGGCAAACCCAGAAAATTCTCGGGAGTGCCACTGCCTGCGCTCCATCCCGCCGGGCAGCGCCGCTGAGCGATGAGCTCAGCTTCAGCGGCTATCTGACCCTGCCTCCTCTCCACCCTGCTGTGTGCAGCGTGACCTTGTAACCTCAGGCTGCACACAGCCGGGTTGCCAGGGGCAGGGGGCGCTCCTGAGAAAAAAACTCGCCCAGGGGGGGAGCGCTCCTTGAAAAAAAAAAAAAAAAAAACAGCTGAAGAGGTTAATGTCACAATAGTGTTCCATTCATGTGGAATACGATTATGAATACTAACTTACAGTGAGTGAGCTACCTTGGCCAAAATGGGTTAACCACTGTCTACCTTTTACCTGTTGACCACTTGCCCCACCTAGTCTAACAGGAGGTGTCAGAGAAGAGGGAAGGGAATTGTAGACATAGACGCAGATTTGAATGCACCAGACAGTGTTTGGTTCCACCTCATCTATGTATAACATTAGCCACCTATAAAATGTAACTGTCTCCTCCCCCCCCCTTCCCCTGGTCTTTTTCAGATCATCGGTCATGTGCAGAAACAGGCCTAGAGCTTATGAGGCCATACCTGCATGAATTTCTTACCTCTGCCTATGAAGACTATGATATTGTAATATGGTGTAAGTGTTTTTACTTGTGCGGATTTTTTAATTTTTTTTGTTTTACCTGTACTACATGTATTTTTTAATTACCATGGGATGCTCCATAAAAACAAACCGCAAGCTTGTATAATTCTACACAATATTATAACTCTTGAACATTTAGATAAAAGGACATTTAATAAAGTAAATACAGGTTGAGTATCCGGTATCCGGACATCCCTTATCCGAATGATTTAAAAAACCGTGGTTTTTGGAATCATTCGAATTTTTTTATTTTTTTTAACCCCCTAACCCTCTTTTCATACTTACCAAGTCCCCGGGCATCCACAGCAGGCCTCCGGCATCTTCTCCAGGGTCTCCAGCGGTCCCAGGAATGCATTGCGCGAGTGTGCGCGCGCGCCGGTGACGTCACCGGTGCGCGCGCACACTCGCGCAATGCATTCCTGGGACCGCTGGAGACCCGGAGAAGATGCCGGAGGCCTGCTGTGGACGCCCAGGGACTGCGTGGACGCCGAGGGACCACCGGACACCATCAGGGGACAGGTAAGTATGCTTTAAAAAAAATATTCCAAAAACCGAAAAATTCCCCTATCCGGAATGCTCGTGGTCCCGAGCATTTCGGATAGGGGATACTCAACCTGTACATTTGAAGTGCTATAGATGTGTCCTCACACTATTGCTGCAGTTGTGCCAGGTCCCATGTGACACCACGTTTGCGTGGTGTCTTTTTCGCTCTGATGTGCATCTTAATTCCACATAACTGCTGCACTAGTTAATTTGATGTGCTCCACTGTATATGTATGGCTGTATATGAAGTGCTACAAAGTCTCAGAGCACTGGCCATGTCCACCACAGTGACTACAAATGGGGCGTGGTCTTGCGGGAGTCCCGCAATCATTGACCACGGCCCCAAAATTTTGGGCTGGTGACTACGGTGCACTCTGGCGCCCCTCCTTCCATCCTGACATAGTTAAGAGGTACAAGTTTCCTTTTATATAGCATTCTGTTCATTATTCAAATGGTTTCTTCCATGACACTGCACATATTGTAACTGCTTTATGTATGAGAGATGCAAACAAATGTAATAGGCGATGTCGATGCTATTTCTAGAGCAGCAATTTAGTTTCAATGCAAAAACAACCAGATTTTGCAGCTGTTTATGTATAACTGCCTGGTGCAGATCGACATTAAAAGCCAGGTGTCATCTTGGTCCTATGTGTCTGACCACATGGATCCTGCATAGCATAGCTGAATGGGCTGCAAGGCATTACTAATAGATTCATGGATCTAATAGCTGCTGTTGTAGTTACAAACAGACCTTGGTTTTATCACTAAAGGTCCATACACACTGGGCAATTTTGCCCAGATGGGGAAAATTGCTGGGCTGGAAAATGCTTTGTTTATTCGACCGTTTTAGTGATTTTCCCCAGGGTGGATGACTTTCCATAACAAGACACTATGGAAAGCTGTCCAACCCTGTTGCTTATCTGCTAGTATCACCAGCAGATAAGCGGCCGGGCCAGCAATGACGCAGGAGCGCACATCAGCACTCACTGCTCATTGCTGCACCGTACACATTGGACGGCTTTGAAGCTGAAAGCCGATCAAACGAGTAAACTGAGCGGCTTTCAGCTCCAAGTCGCTCTGGGTGTGTGGGCCTTTATTGTTTCAAATGATCTCTGTCTCTGGTAGCTCCTAAAAAAGTCTCCTCTGCACAAAGGTAAATCATACTAGTTTCTGAAACCGTAAATTCATAAGAAATACATTCTATTTAGCAGACTGGTACTTGTGTACTAGCACGGCACCCATCGCATCGCAGACCATAAGGTCTGCCATGCGATGGCAGCCAATGCTATACAATTTTAAATTGTATACCATTGAATTGTATGCTATTGTATGCTATTGTATCGCATATACAATGGTATGCAATTTAAAATTGTATAAGTACCCTAATGGGGGCTTACAATGTTAAATACACCCCCACGCCACCCTCACTATGAACGTGAACCCGAAGCGTGGCAAGCGCAGCGGTACGCGTCCTACGACCTTTTGATACCCCCTACTATCCACGTCGGCGTGGAGTCTATATTATACAGTGCGGCGAGCCACCGAGCCCGAAGCGTGGCGAGCGGATGCGGAATACATGTAAAGTAATACACGTCCCCTCGCGGGGCACGCTCCGCTCACCCCGCTTTGGGCTCACCACACTATATAAAATCAACTCCACGCCGACGTGGATAGTGGGGGTATGAAAAGGTCGTAGGATGCGTACTGCGGGCTCGCTGCGCTCGCCACGCTTCAGGTTCACGTTAATAGTGGGGGTGCATTTAACATTGTAATCCCCCATTAGGGTGCTAATACAATTAAACATCGTATAGGGGGATTATACAATTTTAAATCGCAGTGCATCGGGTGTATGGCATGCGATGAGATTATATGTCGTGCGACCAAATATCATGGGTGCCGTGCTAGTACACAAATACCAGCAGACTTTCTGGATAACTTTCCGGACTGTAGCCCGCCCACCGTAAAAATTCACCACTGCCTGTAACCACAGTTAATTATCCCAACCCCGCCCCCCTTGGGTTTGCGATTGACCTATTGGAAGCTCTGCCTGCCCTTCTCATACAGTTGTCTCAGGAGCAGGAAACATTTGTTAAAATATGGGTTTAGTATTCTAAAAGAATTTTATAAAGGAAAATAATTTTACAACGTGTAGGAACTATTATAAAAAAATGTATTTATAACCGTGGTGTTTCACCTGTGCATGTGTCTAAGTCCCTAAAATGTCACAGTATTATGGTCTGTACCCACAGAAGTACATTAGTAAGATGCGCGGTCTCATTACTGTGTTACTGAGTAAGGCGATTTAAAGTTCCTTACCTGTATGTAGTGCAGTAGCACTTACAGCACTACTTAAAGGTAGAAGGCGCCACTGGTCAGATCTAAAGATTAGGAGGTGCCATTGGGTTTGGTATGGTATCCCACTGGTCAGAAGACAGACAGAGACATGCCAATAGTTTGGATCCTGACACCCGGTGGGTAGGTGCCAACTACATCCCAGCCCATTGCGTATTATTACCAAATCATTGTTCTAAATCAGTGGTTCTCAATATCGGTACTCAGGGCCCTGCACAGTTCACATTTTCCAGGTCACCTGACAGGTGCATTCATTACTCTGACACATGTGGAGCTAATTATTTCACTTGATTCTGTGAGGAGACCTGTAAAACATGCACTGTATGGGGTCCTTTGGACCGACTTTGAGAACCTGTGTTCTAAATAATCTTATTCATATAGGAATTAATCACTGATGACTTGCTCAGCTGATTGCCTCTGGACTACATGACTGGGCAGATGTACGACATCGGGATATAAGTTCTATATAGAAGAGCAAGAAATATAAAAGTGTTTACTTTGCCTGTATATCACATAGTAGTACAAGCGCCATATGCTACTCCTGTGATGTAAAAGCTTTTTTATCTTTTAATTATTTCCTTTTGTTTTTCCCTCTACAGCTGCAACCAGCATGAAATGGATTGAAGCCAAAATGAAGGTGAGTGGATGTAATCTCCTATAGCGTCTATTCATGAAAGTCAATTATAACACGGATTTCTTGATATTTACCCTGCTGGTTTTACAGCTATTATTGGTGACCCATCGTCTATAGACAACTGTTGCATTTTGTGAGCTGAGCGTCCATATGACTTAGTGAGCTCAGTGAGGCACACAAACGCCTCATACCTCTGATTCATTTCCATTGCAGAGGTCAGACATTTTGGACTCGGACGGGATAATCTGATATCATAGGGGTAGGTGGCATGGCAGGTAGATGGCAGTAACCTTCCAACTAGACCCGGCATTCCCAACCTCGTGCCTCAAGACATGCTTACAGCAAAGGTTTTAGTGATAGCCATACTTCAGCTCAGACTAAACCTGCACTTGCATTGAGAGCTGAGGTTGGGAAAGCCTGTACTAGTCTTTGTTGTTGTTATTATTGCTGTCAGGCATGCAGCACTTGTGTCCATCTGCCAACGTCCGCAGCCGTAGTGCCATGTATGTAGCCTGTATAAGTTTCCCCTGAGGTATAGAAAGAGAGAGGATAAAGTACACTTTTATACTGCTATTATTCTGTTCAATGTAGGCGCTTTATAACATGCAGATCCACGGTACAGTGATCCATTCATGTGTCTGCTGAGGTGGCAGCTCATTGCTTTGTACTAATTGTATGGGGACACAAAGTGCCTCCTGTGAGATACAGACACTCTGACTGAGACATACATAATGCTTTAGCAAAGTCCTCATCTAATCAAATGGGAAAGGTGGGAGGATAGGCTTTGGTGGGATCCGGAAAAGTGGGTATGGGTCATAGGGTCCACAGCACTAAGGTCAACATGCATTGGGTCGACCACTGAAGATGTTGGTACTTGTTTCCTAGCATGGCGCCCATCGCATACTGTATTTAGTGGTGTGCGATGCGATCTTCCCGTTAAATTAACACGAGTGCTTGTACAATGAAATATCGCATAGCATCGCATGCCAGCAAATGGCATGCGATGCGATTTTTTAATTGTACAGGCACCCTGATGGGTGCTTACAATGTTAAATGCACCACCACTATCAACAGCAACCCAAAGCGTGCCGAGTGCAGCCTGCGAGGGGCGGCGGTACGCGTCCTCCGACCTTTTCATACCCCCACTATCCACGTCGGCGTGGAGTTGATTTTAGATAGTGTGGCGAGCCACCGAGCCCGAATACGAGCCTGAAGCGTGGCGAGCACACGCGGAATACATGTAAAGTAATCAGTGTCCCCTTACGGGGCTCGTTGCGCTTGCCACACTATCTAAAATCAAGTCCACGCCAACATGGATAGTGGGGGTATGAAAAGGTCGTAGGACGCGTACCAACGCCCATCGCGGGCTCAATACGCGTTGATAGCGAGGGTGGCGTTGACAATGGGGGTGCATTTAACATTGTAAGCACCCATTAGGGTGATTGTATAAGATGCACTTCAATCAAAATCGGGGGCACAGTGCTAGGAAACAACTACCAAGGTGGTTGTTTTTGTTTTTTGTTTTTACCCGAATGTCGACATGGACACTATTTTATTCTGCTACCACTCCCTAGTGCAGGGATGGGGAACCAGTATGCCCTGCAACAGTTTTGCTATTTGGCCAATCTAAAACTGTTGCTGGGAATGCTGGGATGTGTAGTTCAACAACATCTGGAGGGCTGAAGGTTCCGCATCCCTGTCCTAGTGGATGGGAGCTCATGAAATACCGCACATGTCGGCTCAAAATAAAAATAAAAAAAGTGAAAAAACCCATGTTGACCTTTGGACTGTCGACCTAATGCTTGTACCCATGTCGACCTTAACCCATGTGTCGACCTTGGCTCATGTCAACCTTCAGTGGTCGACCCAATGCATGCCGACCTTAGTGCTGTTGAACGAACGACTGTATACCGGAAAAGTAATCCTGAACAGCATAGATCAGAGTAATAGTGCAGTCTCAAACCTACTCGTGGTATCTCCGCCGAATGTTATGCAACACGGAATTACCCAGGAATATATCATACAATTCATCTTTTTTTATTAATTACAAGATTTAGAGGAGTAATAAAAGGTTCTAGTCGCCTTTTGGCAAAGCATGCCTGTTTAAGTGAAATAAATGATACATTGTTTTCAGTCATGTCCCCCCCTTAAGGCAGTTCCTCATGTGTTGCACAGGCTCTCGTTCCTAACTTGGTACTGTCCATGTGTTTTACTAGGAGTTGGGCGTCAGCACAAACGCTAATTACAAGATCACTTTTATGTTGGATAGTGCAGCCATGATCACCGTCCACACACCCAGGAGAGGCCTCATTGATGTAAGTATACACTCTGCATAGGGATTATGGATGTCTCTGCTACGTGATTATTTTAGGCTCTTGTCTGGAGCCTTTTATCTGAGATATTTGATCTTGTCAAAGAGCCAGGGTAGAATTAAATATACTCCTTCATTTTCCTTTTTACGTTCCGGGGAAATAGTGGTTTTATTTGCCATCCACTAGATGCAATAAGCGGTTGTGAGGAGGAGGGAGACAAGGAGAACGGTTGTAATCTGTTAAAATGTACACAAATAAGAAAGCCTTTAATTGTAAGATAGATATGAACAACTACATTGCTTACACAAACCCTTGCTTTGGTCCTTCACCTTCCTGCAGGGTTACAACAGTTATGCAGTGGTAATATTCTAAATTCACAAAATTACGTTTTCTGTCACGCTGTTACCATCACTGTAGAACTAAGCTTAGTGCTAAGCTTTTCTTGCCTGCCCTCAAATTCTGTGGTTCTATGGTAGTCATAAGTATGCCCAAAGCACTGGCTGCAGGATCCTACATCTCCACTAGAACCTTGACAATATAGTTTGGACCACCCAGTATGCTACATCTGGGGCCTTATTCTGGTTCCTTCGCTGCAGCCGCTCATTTGCATGGGGACCGATGTTTTCTATGCATGTGCATACGCTGGGAACGTGTGAACTCAGTGCTTAATTTGTTCGCCGATTGCACGCTCCCTGCATTCCAAGCGGGGGCCTGAGAGGGGCGTGGGGTGCTGGCCAGGGGCATTAGCATATGCATACGCCCAGCGTTTCATGGGCGTTCCCAACAAAACGCTAGGCATACATATGGTAATGCGGTTGTGACACAGGTGCGGTGGGCGGGCAGCTGACATAACCGAAAGTCAGCTGCCCACCCATGTCACTGCATTTCTTCGTTCATATGTAGGAGTGGTCTGGACCACCCATATATATGCGTGTGCCTTTCTTCCACCATTGTATGATGGGGGAGGTTCCCATCGGTATGCAAATGTTTGTTTATGTAAAACAACCATTCGCGTGCCGGACGAACGAACCCGGGGTTCGAATGGGGGCGGGCGTACCACCATTCGCCAGGTGTGTTCTGGATTACTCGCAAGAGACTCCCAAGTGAGTCAATTAGAATAAGTTCCCTTCTCCGGTGCACAATGATATAGTCTACTTTCATTTCCAATGACAATATGACATCCTATTACAGAATCTGGTTATACAATAGTAGATTCTTACAGATGCCACAACCAACTCTTGATTTAAAGTGGATTTTATGGAGTCTTCTGTGACAATGAACAAT
Source organism: Crinia signifera (assembly GCF_055691185.1). Lineage (NCBI taxonomy): Eukaryota > Metazoa > Chordata > Amphibia > Anura > Myobatrachidae > Crinia > Crinia signifera. The sequence goes on along the minus strand of NC_139220.1, from coordinate 45,520,919 downwards.
TCTTTTAGTAACCATGTTTTTACCTCAAAGCTTACATGCTGCAAACCTAAGCCACATTACATTGTGCACAGTATGAAAAGCAAATTGTGGTGATTGCAGATGTATTTTCAGTGTCCTTCTGAGATGTTTATCATGAACATTAGTCATACAGGCCATATGGTTTTACCACAGCAAAGATCATGGATCTCTGATTATATCCATGTCACCATACGGTAAATGCAGCCAGAGGTGAAAGGGGCGGAGCTACAAATACACTTAAACTGCACCTATCGCCTGTACTCACTGCAAGCAGCCTTTCAGTAGGACATGTGACATCATGAGGCAGTTCATGCTTTCATTTCATTAGTTCATTGTCCATTATTGTCTTATTTGAAAAGATGGCAGTTTGCCTTTTATTTAGGAAAATTGGTTTACAGAAATACAAATCTTGTCCAGAAGAAATAATACACTCAATTAGGACATCTAGCGGTTCCCATGCTGGCAACCGCTCTGCCGGGCCCTGATACTGGGAGGGGATTGGCCATCATAAGGAGGTGTGGTCAGGACCCCTCCTTACAAAGTATTAGCAGTCTCATCTCTCTTCCTGCTGCTGTTTACAACTTGTGGAAGTAAGAGTCCCCTCCAGGTTCCTCCCACAGGTTATATACAGCCTCAAGGCGTTTTAGGGGTGATTAGCATTGGCTCGGTAATTTTGCTGATTACCGAATGGGTAGACGCCGCACTCCCCCATTCCATGACCGAACGGCCCCATCCATTCGCATGGTAGTGTACGGGGGTAAAAAAAAATCATTCAACGGTCGGCGATCATCAAATGATTGTCACACGCATTTGCAAATAAGTCAGTCTAGGTTGACTTTTATTTACGTGCACCTGAACGAAGACTGGGCCGGTGGCTGACGTCCTGTGACGGCAGCCACCCGCCCTGAGCAGGCTTCGGCATGCCTGTGTTCACATAGGGCTGCCCATCTGTTTTTTGGGAACACCCAAGAAACACTGGGCGTCCCCATGCTCCAGCACCCTATCCGCACTGCTGAGTGCAAACTCCTCGACGAGTGTGAATTAAATATAATACAGTATCATTTAATCTTCTAGGAACATAGCCTTTAGCTGGGAGCTACCGTCTGTTTTACAGGAGACGTCCTACTTGTGTCTTTGTTCTTTCCCTTGCAGGTGAAGCCACTCGGGGTGATTTGGGGCAAATATGCAGAGTTCTATAGTAAGAAGAACACCATCATGTTTGATGATATTGGAAGGAATTTCCTGATGAATCCCCAGAATGGTTTAAAGGTAACCCAGTGATATAAGTAATGGCGCTATATGCCAACCTACCTTCTTCAGATATATGCCGACCTACCTTCTTCAGATACATAACTCCGATTTAAAGGACTTGTCACTTTTGTGAGGGATTTTTTACATTTCCTGTCTCTTTAACACATGGAATCATTAAAGTGTGAATGGATTATATACACCTATCATTAAATTAACCTTCTTTAAGGTTCACATGTCTCCAGAAAGCAATCTGCAGGAGTGAATATCACTTTGTACATACGCTTCAAAATGTTAGGGGAAAGCCTAATCTCAAACAATGATAATGATGATAATGTCCAAATTAATTGTTAACATTATTTGGTGTTTTTAGGATCTGATGCTAAACTGAATGCAAGTTAACTGCAATTAATCCCACCATGGCTGCACGGCATTAAAAAAATGTATGCACATGTCTATTTGTCCATATGTATAGTGTGCATTTTAGAGACCTTATTGGTACACTGTGGGTGAGGCCCCTTAGCATCAGTAGGCAGTTGGGTCCGCTATATTCTTGGTGTAAAGGCCGACATACATTAGGAAGTCGGACCTGATTTCCCTGGCAGTTTAGGATTATCAGTACGATTTAAGCCCTTGATGCGCCAAGTTTTGCATGTAACAAATCGCATGTGATTTAGCACATGCAACTTCCGGAGAGCTTCAGGTGGAGGGAGCCGGGCTGGGGGATGTCGAGAGCCGGGTGGCAGGATAATTTAAAACAAAAAAAAAAAACCCATACAAATGAATATGCAGCCACTGATTGGCTGAGAGAGCTCTCAGCCAATGAGTTTCTGCCTATTCCTCTGTATTTTTTTATTTTTTAAATTCGCTTGGCTTCCTCAGCCCAGCTCTTGGAAGACTCCGCTGCATCGGATGTGTTACATCGTGAGTGCTAAAAAGATCAGATTTATCCCGTCCGTCCGACCTCTAATTCCAATGCGCACTGGACCATGCATCGGATCGGATGTCATACACATGCGATTTGGCCCGATCCATGGTAAAATCTGGCCCAAATCGCATAGTGTATAGGGTCCTATAGAGTTGCATTTACTCTTCAAGGAAGCTCTGCATAGCCTGCAGTTCTGGGGTCACTTCCTCACTTAAGGCCCCCATACAGTAGTCCGACTTGTCTGAAGTGCAAGTCGGACACGATTTCCCTTGAACTTTCCCGACAGCTCCCCGAGTAGGCTTATATCAGATTTGGCCATTTTAACATGTGATTATCGCATGAAAAAGGACTCACAGGGAGGTGAGTTCAAGGGAAATCTGATAAATCTGCTAAAAAGCACCTGCGATAAGCATCTGAAAGCCCCACATCCCATATATCTTATGTGCAGGCAGTTCAATCTCCCGATCTGTTGCGTATGGAGCCACGCATCGGATGGGATGTCCAACATATGATTTTGCCAGTTTTCGCCCAATTTCTCATCGTGAATCAGATGCCATTGGCCAAAATGGCAAGTTTAAGGATTGCCTATGTGGGGATGGCCATTGCAGCAATTTTTGACTAAGTACTTGTGTAAGCTTGACTTCTAAGCATGCATCGTTCACCTCTTCATCAGACCCCAAGGAGATCCTTTTTGTATCTGATTCCTTACAGATCAGGCCTTTCATGAAAGCACATCTAAATCGGGATAAAGATACAGAGCTTTTGAGGCTGTCCCAGTACCTTAAAGAAATTGCTAAACTAGAAGACCTTTCAGACCTTAATCATAAACATTGGGAAAGGTAAGCGAGCGTTACGTTGTGAACACATACAGTATTGAATTACTAGCAAGACTTGTCAACTATTTCTCCCTCTTCTTTTCTTACAGGTATCTCTCAAAAAAACAAGGTCAATAATGAATTCTTAGGTGCGGAATATTATATATTTCACTGTCTTTTTGTTTTAGTTGTGTTTTTTGTTTGTATATTGTTTTTTTTGGGGGGGAGGGGGTGGAGTCAAGCATGTTTGACCGGCGGAGCTCAAACTTGAATGCTTTCTTTTGAGTTTGTCTTTTTGTTTTTGTATACTTTTTCTTTTTGTAATGATGGAACACCCACTTGCCTATTTCCGAGAATGTTCAGATTTTCTTTCCTCTACAATGAAAGTATTCGGACAATGTTTGTGTACGATCAACTCTCAATTTTGATAATTCTAAATATTTTTTATTTATATTTTTTTAGATAATGAGCGCTCATGAAATAGAATTATTTGCATGTTCAGCCTCTTTCAATTTTTTTTTTCTTTCTGAATTTAGTGGGGTATTTTGCAAGATTAGCATAATTTTTTTTAGGATTGGTAAATAAACTTATGAAAAATAAAATAAGACACCAGTCTAATGAAATATGCCTATTAATATGTCAATAAACTTAAAGATACGGCCTTAAATGCCTAGCTTGTTCCTCATCATTATATACAGCAGATTCCAATTTGAGCTTGTGATTTAGGGCGGTATTCAATGTCGGCAGCTATTTCCGACAGGGGAAATAGCGGCCGCCGCCTATTCATTGCTGCCATTTCCAACAGCATTGAAGGTGGATTTAGACAAAACGCATCCAATTTTAAAACAAGTCGGATCTGTTTTGTCGGAAACGGCTATGGATTGACGACAATCTACAGCCGTTTTCGCTGGCACGCCCACTTTTGGCGACTCCACAGGCAGAACATTGAATTATGCCTGTTGAGTATCTGTCGAGCAGAGAGAAAACTGGCCAGGATTCCGATTGTTGGGATGTTCCAACAGTCGGAATTCCAGATTGAATACCACCCTTATGCTGGGTACACACCAGAACGACTAGGGCCGATCCCATCAATCTAGATCCAATTCCGACTGATTGGATGTAGATTGTGTGGTGTTTGGGCCCTGTTCTGTTCTGATCCGATTCCGATCGGATGTGCGGCCCCGCCGGTCGGTCGTTATTCAGATCCTACCTGCAGCAGGTAGGATCTGGAAACGACCATACACCCAGGTGCGGGTCGCCATCAGATCGGTACCGCTTACGGTGCACATCGTGAGCGGGTCGTCCTGGTGTCTACCCTACATTGGGCTGTGTAAATGTGGCCCCTTTTTTCCATACACAATGTAAAAAATACTTTTATTTTTTATTTACTGTACCATATCTATCCACATATGATCTCAACACTTAGACATGGTGATATATTGGCTATGACTGATTTTGACTATGCGATTTCCCCTTGAAGTGGTATATGAGAGAAAATGGTCTGGGTTTGATAGGTGGGCAGTTTGACTAGGCCAGTATACCTGCCAAACCTGAATGCAGATGTCCTATGGCAAGCTCACTGATGGTAGAAACCTCCTGCGGAGCATAAGGTTAAGCCTGGGCTGCATTCTCCCATAGAAAGAAAGTCTTAATGCAGAGCTAACAATGCAATTTTAGAGAATTCTGTGAGATTGCAGTAGACTCTCTTATTGTATTATGTCAATGTCTCTTTGTGTTATGTGATGTATCATAAACTAGTTTGCTGTAGAATAGACTTCACTGGTCTGACCTCAACAGACATCTTTGGGATGAATTGGAATGTAGATCGATGTCAGACACCATCACCCATCATACATGCCTGACCTCACAAATATCCCTTTCAGACCAAAGTCCCGGGGATAGCTTGGGTCACTGAATTCCGCAGGCTGGACACTGGGCTAAGGCTTCCCTCCGTGGCGTTTGGATAGGACATCAGCTCCAACTTGGAAAACCAGCTGCAGTATGAGGATAACTAACTTTGGATAAAGCATTTATCCGCTCGGCTGTTGTAAACTACACATCCCAGCATGCCCTGTAACAGTTTTAACAAAATAATGGCAGGGTATGCTGGGATGTGCATTGAACAGACAGCAACTAGGCCGACATGCCTTTGTTGAAAGGGTCATTCAGTCGACATGGGGTTTTGCACTTTTTTGTCCTGTTGACCCAGTCGATATGGACACTGAAACGTAGCACCGCGTCCCCACGTGCTTCGGGAACACTATTTTTTTTTCTCCCATCACGCCCTAGTGGATGGTAGGGCATGAAATACCGCCTGTTGACTTAAAAAAAGTCAACATGTCGACCAAATGACCCTGTCGACCTTCCTGCATTTCGACCTAGTGGTGTCGACCTAATGCTTGTAGACCTAGTGACCGTATCCCCTACAACAGCTGGGGGGCTGCTAATTGCCCACTCCTGGGCTAAAGAAATAGAGATGACACTCCCATGAACAATATCAGTATCTTTTATTAATGAGTGACCATGTATACTGCATAGTACAAAAGTAACAACTTTTACTACAGTACATTAAATATAAAGAGTAGCATGAATATGGTATAAAAACGAAGCATTTATAATAGCAGCACACTGGTCCTCCTTTGAGTGAACAAATAGAGGCAGTCTGTGTCCTTGTCCATATAAACAAACGGTAAAAATTATTATATTGGTCAGAAGTATTCCTTGTAGGGCAAATATGAGAATATACTCATTATACTGTCATGAAAAAAAATAAAGCTTAAAATGCAGATGTTTGCGTAAAGGGTAAATAAATATAATTTTAGCTTTGTAATTTTTTTCTAGCAGCAATAAAAGATCATTTACACAGTAATACGTCAGACAAGTATCTACACTATCAATCATGCAACATTCCGTTTTCCAGCAAGAACAACTGTCTAGCAGTAGTTATGCTCACGTCATTACTCACATACACTGTGTGGCTAATTTACCAGGGTTTACAGCAACACCATTGCTCACATACCGTGTGTGTGGCTAATGTACCAGGATTTACAGTTCCGTCATTACTCACATACACAGGGTGGCTAATTTACCAGGGTTTACCGTTACGCCATTGCTTACATACTGTGTGGCTAATGTACCAAGGTTTACAGTTCTGTCATTACTCACATACGCAGGGTGGCTAATTTACCAGGGTTTACAGTAACGCCATTGCTTACATACTGTGTGGCTAATGTACCAAGGTTTACAGTTCCGTCATTACTCACATACGCAGGGTGGCTAATTTACCAGGGTTTACAGTTACGTCATTGCTCACATACACTGGTTGGCTAATTTACCAGGGTTTACAGTTACGCCATTGCTTACATACTGTGTGGCTAATGTACCAAGGTTTACAGTTCCGTCATTACTCACATACGCAGGGTGGCTAATTTACCAGGGTTTACAGTTACGTCATTGCTCACATACACAGGGTGGCTAATTTACCAGGGTGTACAGTTACGTCATTGCTCACATACACAGGGTGGCTAATGTACCAGGGTTTACAGTAACACCATTGCTCACATACACAGGGTGGCTAATTTGTTCTATAAATTCTAATAAAAAAAAATGTGTAAAAACAAATAGATGACATTTCCTATATAAGGTAAACATTACAGGTCATTATGGTGAATAAAATTACGGTACTTATGTATTATCTGGGCTCCCATGTTAAATGCACCCCATTTTTTCATACCCCTACTATCCAACTACGCATGGAGTTGATTTTATATAGTGTGGCGAGCGCAGCGAGCAACCGTGCCCGAAGCGTGGCGAGCGGACGCGGTCTCATAAGAAAAACGGGAGCCCAGATATTACATAAGTACCCAAATTTTTGCTTGCCAATTTCACACCTATTTTGACAAATTCCCTTGGCCCTCAAAGGGTTCAAGTTACACATACGGTGTGTGGCTTACTTAAGTGTTTTCAGTTACATCATTACTCACATACAGTACACTGGAAGGCTAACTTACCAGTGTTTTAGTTACGTCATGTGCTTACATACAGTGTCTGGCTGATTAACCAGTGTTTATTGCTACGCATTCACATACAATTGGTGGCTAACTTAGCAGGGTTTAACAGCTACAGTATGTCATTACTCACATACAATTGGTGGCTAACTTAGCAGTGTTTACAGCTACAGTTTGTCATTACTCACATACAATTGGTGGCTAACTTAGCAGTGTTTACAGCTACAGTATGTCATTACTCGCATACAATTGTTCGCTAACTTACAAGTGTTTAAAATTCCACAGATACAGTAGAAAGGTGAGGGAACAGTCTCCTATTCTGCCTAATAAAATGCGGTGGTTTCAGTAATTGGCAATAAAAATAAACTGAAGTGCAGCCATTTTGTTTTCTTAGATGTATACCTTGCTTAAAACATAAACCCAAGACCTTGGATAGAATAAAGACACAAAGTTCTAGAACAGTGACCGTTGTAGATTCTGCACACTGCATATGGTTAAATATTTCCTACGGAACCTTGTGTTTATTCCTTTGATATTACACAACTGATCACAAGGTATTTGGAAGACGCTGTGACTTCCAGGCCTCCCTGTACTTTTCTCACAGCAGCAACCCTGGGAACAGTTTTAGCGGTACACGGAGAAGCGTCGGAGTTGGCTGGAATGCAATGATAAACATTGTGTTGCAACATTTATTATTTTTTTTCCCTATTCGCTGATGGGCTTACAGACTAGGCATGGCAGTTTTCTAGTCTATGTCGTGTTCAACAGAACAGATGGGTGTACATCACAAATGTCGTACCACTTGGAGTTTATCTTCTTGCGTGGCCATAGTCCGTTCATGGGTAGTGACCCGTTGGCTTGCCTGTCTTGTTCTTTGACCACTTTCCAGTAATACCTGTCTTTGATGAAGTACGTTTCTTTGTATGTGTAGGAGACATAGACAGCATCAATGTGTCCGACTGGATGATCGCCAGGATCAATGGGGGGGAAGACCTCTGTGATGCGTTTTGGAAAATTCTCTGCCATCTTGTTTCTGTCCACACTAAATGCTGTTACCTGGAACAATTGGTTACGTTAGCATGTTTATAGTCAAGAAATGTTCCTAGGTATTTATATTTTAACATTGCTGAGTACTGGCAGTCTAAACACGTGGGGGCCTATTCATGATCACAAATGGGACCCCCCAGTATTTCGGTAATTAAGGAAAAGAATATTTCTTAGTTTGCCTATGAGGACTGATGCCATCTTTGGATGGGATATAGTTAATATCCCGGCACTCAGCATGCCAACGTTCGGAATACCGGCAGTAAGGGTTAGGCATACAATACTTACCATATCCACCGGTATTTTAAACATCAGAGTTCTGCTGTTGAGATTCAAAATTGCCGCAAAATTGTAGGTAATTTGTATGTGACTCATCCAAAGTGCTGTAGTATAAAGCACAACAGAATATGTTGGTGCCATCTACTTAAATGTTAATAGGGTACATTTCTCCAGTGTGATTATCAGGGTGGGAACATTTGCATACGTATGCAAATGAGCTAGCGTAGTAACATTCCATTCTCCACTGTCTAACTTGGTTTGTCCTTTGCGTCTCGCTTACCTCTGCACATATGATCATATAACTGCATGGATACTTTTATAAGTGTAACTAGCCTTAGTATCGGGAACTTTCAACCGCTATAGGGCAAACAGCTGAGAGGGGGGGGGGTGTTGGTTCTGTCTACACTGTCAAAGCATTGTTCCTATGTTTTTATTGTTTTTCTTGTTTGGTCTTAAATGTTGGCAATTAATCTCTAGTTAAAATGTCTAGTTCCACCACTGCGTAGGTTGTATACATAAAACAATTGGAGAAACAATTTAGGCCTTCATGGTTGCTGCCCTAGGCAACCTATGTCTCATGACCAACCACATTGCAGCATTACATGAGCCGATATACAGTGTGGCTATATCTAATTACTAATCCACCCAATTCTACATACATTGTTGTCTCTGAAGAAGTATATCAGTCGTTCCTTTTTGTCAAAGAAAGCTGCATCAACAGGGCTCGTTACTCCAGGGAATGCCTCCGAAATCAGTTGCGGATACTTATTTTTTTTCCAGTCTTCCGTATATACCATGTCGTTGTCAGGGTCGTAGCGCCAGACTTGTGTGCCTTTTAAATGAAAGAAATCTCATTTGGAAGAAAAAGTGCAGATGATACGCAAACCTTTCATCATCATCCAGCTAATTCCCCTCACACATACGCGATGCATACAGCACGCATGGGCAGTAGTTTGATAATCGCTCAATTTGCAAATTCTCGAATTAGCGGTCAGGTCTGAACTCAGCCCTAAAGCTGTGTACACACGCTTAGATTTTTCCTGTTTTTAATTCAATTTTGCTTATAGAAGCAAAATCGAATCCACATCGAATGGTTTTTAGGACACTTTCGATCTGCTTTCGATTCGATGCGCGCTCCCGTTTTCTCCAAATCGAATAGAAAAATCTACTGTGCAACCAAGGAAATCTCGAATTCGATCCAGTAAATCGAGTGAGTACATTGTGCCTACATTGTGAAATCGAATCGAATGCAAAAGTACAGATCTAATGCTAAATCGAATGGGATGATCGAATGCCAGATCTAATAGAAAATCTAATCTAACATCAAATCTAAAGCAAATCTAAGCGTGTGTATAGGGCTTTAGTGTTATTCTAGTGAAAAAAAGAGTCTGGGAACAACAAGAGCAACTTTAATACGAGGGACATAGTTGATAAATCTCTAGCAGTTGACTTAGCAGAAGACACAATCCAAATGGACCATGGTATCAGGACTGCATCCGATGCATGCATAAGCTCTATAAGTGTATATATAAGTATGTTATTAGTACTTTAACCGGTGACTTTGATATTGCAGGACAAATCAGACATCTAATAGTTTAGACTGCTTATAGAACTGTAGTTCTCTCCTGGTTCATACCTTTAAAAAAGTATTGCGCATCAATGTTCCAAGTCCAAACATGTAGATAGGCATCAATGTCTTTATCTGGGAGACCTCGCCAGCCCCCTCTGATAGGTAGAGGGTCTCCAAATCTCGTTCTGTTACTCTTGTTCTCATACATCCAGTACCAGCCTGTCTTGAAGAAGTAGGTGTTGAACCTATAGAAGATCTCACCCCTGGCATTTCGCTCCTTCCTCACCCAATCAAAGATTGTGCTGAAACTCCCATCACATGAACCTGGTGACACAAGAGGCACACATTAACAGCTCCTAATATTCATGTATACCACAGAATTCCATGTAGGTCATGAGGGTTGAATGTGGGTAGAGACACTTAGTATGGACAAGCATATTTAGAAAAGCAGCCATTATTCAGACTGAATTAAAATGAATTCGCATCATTGGTGTTTTTATATTGGAGACTGCATGTACGGTGCACGGAGTTCCCACACCACATACGCTTAGGGATGGCCATTGACTATTTGAAATCATCGATGGTTTATGGCCAATGTTGAATACTTTTGCCATTGCTGTAGGAGAACCAGATGGTCTCCCTACATCAATGGCAAAGGAGAACCGTTCTTTCTTTTTTTTTTTTTCAAGGTGCCAGGACACAGAGCATAGCTCCGCTCCTGACACCCAGAAGCCCCGCCCCCAAGTTCTGAAAGTCCCATGGGCATTCAATCAAAAATAATGGATGACTATCGATGGTTATCCATCAAACGGTTTAATACTATCGATGGCTGGTTGCAGAATCGCCATTAATGGCGACTGCACCAATGCCCATCCCTACATACGCTGCACTCATTTCTTCAATACTCCCCTCTCTGGAGTCCCCTGTTGGTGGCAGCAACAGCACAAATTATCTATTGCACATATGCAATAGACAAAGCACCAGGGAAATGGCTGCAAAGCCATTTTCCTGGAGATCTGTATATGCGTATTAGTATCTGGGACCCTAGTGCTCAGACTCTACAGTGCTGCTGGTTAGAGAGGAGGCTGCCGCTGCACATTGACCGCCTTCTCTCCTGCTGAGCATTCATCCTTTACATGAATTAGGAAGAGGTAATGTGACATTTTCATAACACAATTCTTCCTAGAAACATGCACTCTACCTAAGATTATTACAGCAAAATGTACACATCATTTACCAAGGACAATTACCATATTTTTTCTGAACCGTTTTTCTGTCCTCCCAGTCCAGCTCAAAATGCTTCCCCTGAGGTGTGTAGTTTGGTTGCATCACAGACCCCATGCGGTTGATATGGGACAAGCCGAGGGCATGGCCGATTTCATGCACTGCAACCTGCAATAAATTATTACATTTAGTTAATTACAGTTGATAAACTTCCCTTCCCAACTAGCAGAACTCTGGTGGACTGTGGGCCTGATTCAAAGATGAATCTCATCAGAGTAACTCTACCAGCAATGTCGCCAGTTCATATTATGCCACTGTATTTCCCTAGTTCACATTGTCACACTCTATTGCCCCAGTTCTCATTATGCCACATTGTATGGCCCCAGTTCATATAATAGCACACTGTATTGCCACAGCTCACATTGTGCAACAACGTATTGCCCAATTCACATTATGCCAAACTGTATTTCCCCAATTCACATTATGCCACACTGTATTTCCACAATTCACATTATGCCACACTGTATTGCCTTAATTAACATTATGCCACATTGTATTTTCCCAGTCCAAATCATGCCACACTCTATTGTCCAGTACACATTATGCCACACTGTATTGCCCAGTACACATTATGCCACACTGTATTGCCCTAGTTCACATTAGATAGCACCTGATGGCATTCATATTACACTCACAGCCACCGGGGCTGACATTACTGTTATTTTGTTCCATACTTTTGACAAGCTGGTAACTAGTATACATATAAAGGCTTAGTTGATCCAGTGCTCTTATCGTAATTACCACATTAAGCTGTACAATATTAACTAATTAAACTTACAGGAAAGAGAACATATATAATGAGAAATGGCATTAGCTTTTCAATTTGTGATGGGGTGGATTCCCCACCAGGAATATTGCTACAACAAAGCTCAATGGAAGTTCTTCAATTATAGTCCTATGGACAAATCCTACTGTTATAATCGGGTATTATTTTGTTTGGAGGAGGGGCTGGTCCAAACACAGTCAGACCATCTAATCTTCTTAGGTGACATTCTACTTCTCAAAGACCCCTTACACATAGAACCTTATTCAGATCTGTACACTCGCATTCAAATTTGCATGCAAGCTCAATGTTTTGCGTATACGCCCATGCGCGACCGCATGCGCCGGGTGCGCGCGGCCATGGCAAACAAACTGCCGGGTGCATGCACCCAACATTGCCGGCGGGGGGTAGGGCGACGGACTGGGGTACTCTCTCATGGGAATGCCCAGCATTTCATGGGTGTTCCCTTGAAAACTCTTGGTGTTCCCATGGTAATCCCCGGGTGATGTGGGCACCGGAGCCGGGCAGCTGACATCACCGGATGTCAGCTGCCCTTCCATTTCAGTCCGAAAGTACACGCATATATAAGTGACCTGGGAGTCCCTTTATATATACGTGAACGCGCCACATCTTTCGATGGTCGATGACCATCGAATGATGCGGATGTTCCCCCGCAGCCTGCGAATGGATGTTTATGTTAAACAGCTATTCACAGCCAGTGCATGTGAACACACGCTGCAATTGGGTGGCAGCCACGCCACCATTCGCAGTGTGAGGTTTGGTGGACTCGCAAGGCTGCGAATTTGCAGCCTTGCAAATCAACCAGAATAACCCCCATTTTACAATGTTCTAGTTCAAGGACAAAACCTGGATGCACAAATGCACCATCAGGGACTTACTTTTAGAAGGCTGATGCCTTGCTCGCTGCTTGGCCCAACAAAATGTTCATCATCATCGAAGTGAATGTCTCCCAGATACCAGGCATGTGCAAACTGCTGACCAACTCCATCGAATGCTTGGGAACAGCCAAGGTGCTGCCCTGTAATCAGACGGTGGTGTTATTATTATGCATCAATAGCTACAGTAATATGTTCTTCACTCTAACATAAGTTCTAATTGCGATTATCTGAGCGGTGGTCACAAAATATTCTTCCACTATCAGACTGATGTGCCTTTCCCTTTCATTCTTATTCCCTATGTGATACCGGCATGATATGTTAATATTACTATGTCTATTTCTATTGTGGCCATACACACTGTCACTTTCATTGTATTTATAGGACCTGTACGCTAACCCGGCACTGCTGCCGCCAGGATTTGTATTAAGACATCCATCGGCAGCTTTGCAAATCCAAGCAGCTCTGTACAAATGCGCAGCATCGGTTGCAGATCAGATGATTATCTTCCTTTTGGGTAACCTATGGCTACTTAGAGTGGCTGTTGGACCTAAGGGACCAATTCAGACCCATACATTACAGGCCGAATTCAGCCCGCCACCGATGTTCGGAAGCGAATGGCTTCGGAGAGTTTCACACTCGCCAGGCCCTTCGCTCGAGGAGGGAAGGGAAGGAGACGGAAGCAGGGGATCGCCCAGGGTTTTATGGGCGTCCCCGTAAAAACCCTGGGCGTTCTCTTGAACATGCAGGCGTGGCCATGCTTGCATGGGGTGGGTGGCTGACATCCCGTGACGTCAGTGGCCGCCACCAAATTTCAGAGGAAAGCGTGTAAATGAAAAGTCAGTCCAGGCTGACTATCAATCTGTATCTAAATCATCTCTGTGAGAGACATTGCAGTGGCATAGGGACACATGCGCAGTGCGACGCTGTATTAAAAACATTGGTCAAAAACCGGAATAGCGAATGTCTCTGAATCAGGGACATAGGGGGTTATTTTGGTTCACTCTTTCTGACAAATGCCTTCTTAGATGGACAAAACCATGTGCACTGCAGGTTGGGCAGATGTTACTTGTGCAGATACAATTAGATTTGGGTGAGGTTTACTTCAAAGTGAGATCTATATTGCAGTGTAAAAATAAAGCAGTCACTATTTTCCCTGCACAGAAACAAAATACTCACCCAAATGTAATTCTCTCTGCACATGTTACATCTGCCCCCCCTGCAGTGCACATGGTTTTGTCCATCTAAAAAGGAATTTGTCAGAAAGAGTGAACCAAAATAACCCCCATAGCAGGGCCGTAACTAGGGGGGGGGGGGGCTAGGGGGTCACGCGCACCGGGCGCTGGAGGGTGGGGGCGCTAGTTTGGTGTCCCGGCAGCGTGGTCCCTGGGATGAGCAGCGGGGGTCCGGGGACTGGTGGGTTAACGCCAGGTCCTAGCGGGGTCCCGGGGACTGGTTGGTTAACTCCGGCTCCTAGCACTGCCGGACAGTGGGCGGGAGGCAGGTTTTGAAAAGACTTGCCGGACGCTGATTGGCTGAATTCAGCCAATCAGCGTCCGGCAAGTCTTTTCAAAGCCATCAGCGCTTCCCGCCGCCAGGCAGATAGCGCTAGGTGACGGAGTGAGTGAAGACTGCCGCTACACCAGTCCCTGGACCCCTGGACGCTACACACAGGTATGTTGGCAGCGGGGGTCCAGGGACTGGTGTAGCGGCAGCTTTCACAAACACAGCCGCTCGCTATTTGCCTGGCGGCGGGAAGTGCTGATGATTTTGAAAAGACTTGCCGGACGCTGATTGGCTGAATTCAGCCAATCAGCGTCCGGCAAGTCTTTTCAAAATCTGCCTCCCGCCCACCGCCCGGCAGCGCTAGGAGCCGGAGTTAACCTTCTCCAGTCCCCGGACCCCCGCTGCCTGACCCCAAGTCAGTGATTTTTTTTTTATTTTTTGGGGGGGGGGGGGGCGTCCAAATGACTGCCGACCCGGGCGCCGAAACACCTAGTTTCGGCCCTGCCCATAGTTCCAGAAATGCAGCTGATCCTGATAACTATGTGATGACGCAATGACTGTTGCTGGGCTGGACTGATGGGTATAAGAGCCCAGCAATAGTGCACTGTCTTATTCAGCTGTTTGCTCAGATGATGATCAGTCACATCATTTGGATTTGGACATGTTACTGAGTACTTTTACTATAACGATCATCAGTTCTTATTAGCACAAATGTTTAATTGTTTTGAAGAGAAGCAAAGAATATACAATGGTGGTTGGGTTACTTATTTAATAATTGTCTACTTATGAAGAAATCCCAGTGACACGACCAAAGCGTTGACATTTATCACAGCCCTGCCTTCTGCCGCATAATGACGTAATAAGTGCCACTGGCTAGACATGGACTGGACCTCAATGATAATAATTGTCACAATGATAGATGTCATGGCATCATAAATGTCCCCTAAAGGTATTGCTATAACACAGCGCACAACACCAGAGACACTGGTCACTGAATCGCCCCTTATATTTAATGTAGTGGTGAGGTGGAACATTTCAACCTCCACCTTGACCCTGCAAAGTCATTATAACAGAAAAGCATTCTAGAGTGCAGTGGGTGCCAAAAACCCTACCACTGGCCCTGGCTCTGCCTAATGGGGGAGTGGATGGGGATAATTAGGTGGAAGAGGCAAATGAGTTCCCCAATCTCTCCAGGACCACTTTATGCCCTGGATATATTCAAGTCACAAACAAATCAGCGAAACACACAATAAAATCAAAATGCTACATTTCTGGCTGATTATCCAGAACAAGAAATATATGCAAGTTTTCAAAATAGCACCACAGCTATGTATTCTCGAAAGCAGGATGAAGGGGATGCAGTTGGAATCCCGGCATTCAAAATCCCAATGCCGGAATCCCGACCGCCGAAATCCCGACACTTTCTCCCTCCGTGGGTGTCCACGACACCCATAGAGGGAGAATAAATTAGTGTGCGATCTATGTCGTCCCCCCCCCCCCCCCCCCCCCCCGTTGGGATTTTGAGCGCCGGGATTCCGACCGCTGAGTTTTTATACCAATCCCGGATGAAGAGTCCAGAATATCTCCTAGTGAGGATGCCCAACACAAGAACAATGCTACTTAATTGAGAACCATGAGAAGTAGAGGCATACTGTATATCCTTTTTCTGCTTGTATAATATATATATATATATATATATATATTCATTATTATTATTAATTTAATAATTAATTTAATGTTTTTAAACTTCACCCTAAAGTTTTCCGTGGGAATCCCTGCACTAACACACGAGTGGATGTGTACGCTTACACAACCACTCGCATGTGGCTGCACGATAATAAAAATCGCTCACTCGCCATCAAATTATTTTTCTTCCCTTCGTTAATAGAAGTCCGTCTAGACTGACTTTTATTCTGGCCGCAGATGCCCGAATTCGGGGAGGGTACTGATGTCATGTGACGTCAGCCTCCTAAACTAAGCAGGCAGAGACGTGCATTCCCTTGATCACCCTCTGCCCCCCCATCCTGGAGCAAACGCTTTGGCGTGTGTGAAACAGGGGAACAAATTTGTCCCACACTGAGCGGGTCTGAACCACCCCATATACTGTATTTAACATATAAATGTGACACTAATAAATAGTATGTATCACTGAAAGACTGAAAACCAAGTCTCTTTGCTGCCTTCACAATCATGTCAGCAGATAAGAGAACTCCTGTGCCATAGATAATGGAGCAAAGGAATGAAATAGGTAACAGTTCATTATGGGGAATTGTGCTGCATAAGGGAAGTTTTTCTTTTGTAATTCCTTAATCCTGTCACAGAAATATGGAACCATTTCTTGTTTTGGTTTAAAAAAAAAAAAAAATTCTGATTAACCCAGTATGTTCAGGAATGTCAAAGGAAGGCCTATACTCTAAAGTCATATTACCGCACTGGCTCTGTCCCTTCGTGGCTGCCTGCCGGTATGCGTCTGGCCCAACCCTGATCCACAATGCTGCCATCAGGGTTCCCTCTCCATGGTAAGCATGGGTGGGCTGCATTGGGGGAGGGGTGTTGTAAGGAGAGTCTGGAGCTGTAAGGGGGTGGTGCTGGTGAAGGCAATTGTGTGTCTGTGTGTGTCTATGGGGAAGTGTGTGTGTATCAAAGGGGCAGTGATTTTGTGGATAGGATAGGATCTTTGGCTGTATCTGAAGATCTCACCCGACATCTCCATTCCTTTAAATGATGATAGATAGATAGATAGATAGATAGATAGATACCTTCCGTTGGGTATACACTAGCACTGTGAAATATGTCATCCCAATTATTGTGTAAATCTCCCTTGATATGGATTTCTCCTATTGTAATCAAGGAGATGACAGTGGTTCCCAAACTGTGTGTGTCTAGGTGCCCTGCAATTGCTGGGGTACTGTACCTCGGGTTGGTGGTCCAGGATAAGCAAAACCAGTTCTAATGGCAGCCTGTCATAAAGCATGTATTCCATCAGAAGCACTGTACACCACCACCACCACCACATAACTGACCATAAGGATGACCGGAGGTAGGCACAATTTACCTAATTTTATATATTTTTTTACAAAATGATCAATAAAAAACTTTTATCTTAAAGATGCCAAGAAAAAAATGCTGATACTCTGGGGAGTAGTCATGAAAGGTTGGGAACCACCGACGTATTGTAAGCTTTAAAATAAAATTTCAGCAACCAATAAAAACCTAGAAAAAGTATTAATATTTGCTTTCTCTAAAAGTGATCTTTCCTTTGAGAAGTCTTACATTGCAATACCAATGTGGAAGAGGTTTAACCTGCCTGTGCCAAAGCCAATTCGAATATCTATGTCATCTCCAGTGAGGTCCTCCACAAACTGCAGAGGGATCACTTCACTCCACATGCGGAAAGCGGTGGCAAGAATTCTCCTTTGTTGGTCGATAGTCAACTGCATGCTGTACCCTTCCCCCATCAATCTCCACTTCAGGGTTCTCTTGGGAAAACTCATAAAGTTCCCATTCTCCTCAGCATCTCTGTTTTCACGCTTTCTTCTATAGTGATCGACTATCCTGGACAGGACACTTCTTCTTCCACGTTGGGAGTTTGCAGTTTGTGTGAAATCGTGATGGGTGTCATTTGCAGGAAAAAGACTCAGAGTTGCATTTTTCCGTTTAGATGGGGCTTTGTGGTCAGGAACACCGCAGCGGGGTTTGTTCATGGCGAGCTGGGTGGCAGTGTCCAGGAAACCAGTGGCGTTTAGTCCGTTGGCTTCTTGAAATTTTTTCAAAGACTCTGAAAACGATGTGCTTATCTCTGTCTTATTAGTAACGAAAATCTCCCGCTCTTCTGATTCCCCTTCTGAAATGAGCTGAGAAACATCTTGTGGGGCTCTGTCAAGTTCAAGGAACTCTCCAAATGCTTGTTCTTCCCAATTTACGGGTTTCACCCATCCATATTTCACAAGGTATTGCTGTTAGCGAGATAAAGAGAGGAAATTAGTACCTCAGTTTATTTTATATAGAATAATTAATGAATAACAGAAGTATACATATATTCATTGCATTGTGTATAATATTAATCAATATTCATTACAAATTAGGAGCAA
This sequence comes from Crinia signifera, assembly GCF_055691185.1. Lineage (NCBI taxonomy): Eukaryota > Metazoa > Chordata > Amphibia > Anura > Myobatrachidae > Crinia > Crinia signifera. Next base: position 45,502,470 of record NC_139220.1, on the reverse strand, counting down.
ATCTAGATAAAATGTGAACATTTATAGCAGGGCAAAGCATGTAGATTCATTTTTCTTCTGCTTGCAGGGAAAATAATGGCCCTTATTCTGGTTCACTCGCAAAGTCAAATTCTTTCTCAAATGGACAAAACCATGTGCACTGCAGGGGGGGGGGACAGATGTAACGTGCAGAGTGAGAATTAGATTTGGGAGGTATGCTTTACCTCTAACTATATAGCTTAAAACCTCCAGATGAACTTGTTTAATGAGTATTATAAGTCTATTACAGATAATTTGTTTCCACAGCTCATTACACCGGAAAGACCCGCTAAAAACCCTGTAAAAAATCCAGGTCACTTCACCCGGGGTTTTTACCTTTTCACCATTCCCACTGACAAAAATCCTTGGTAGGTGCGCGTTGATGAAAAACGTGGGATATAGGACTACTCTGAACCAGTGGCGGCTTCTGCTATTGGGATGCCCCTCCAGCCCCTCCAGTGAAAACCAGGAGGTTTCCAGTGTAAATAAGACAGCCAGCATCAGAGCTCTGGGCGCTCAAGAGGGGGGTGCGCATTCTACCTGCAGGGGGAGGGGGGCAGTGGCGTAACTAAGTTTTGGGCGCCCCCCCCGCCATTAGGGGGGGCACCCCCCCCGCCGCCGCCCCGCCAAGCACCCCCAATCCCCCGCCGCCCATGCACACCCCCCCCCCCAATCCCCTGCAGCCTTACCTATCGCGCTGGTCCCGGCGGCTCCGTTCTTCTTCTGCTGAGGACCACCACAAAATGGCCGCCCCCATACAGCAGACAGTTTCAGAGAACTGTGTGCTATATGGGGGCGGCCATTTTGTGGTGGTCCTCAGCAGAAGAACGGAGCCGCCGGGACCAGCAAGATAGGTAAGTCTGCGGGGGATTGGGGGGGTGTAACTATAGCACCGAAGCCCCCACGTGCACAGCGCCCCCCCCCCCCCCCGCGCGGTGGCGGGGGCTGCGGTGCTATAGTTACGCCGCTGGAGGGGGGAATAGTTATTGAAGAGTTAGAGGACTGAAAACTCCTCTCCCACTTGGGCTGCCAGTACATGGAGCATTGACAGCAATGGCTTTCCAGCAGGAAGCCATTCTGTGCAAATCACCAGAGATACAGTGCTTCCATGGGCTGCTGCCTGTGCAGCCCAGCAGAAGCAAATCCTCTGCAGTGAGCATGCCCAGACTTCAGTGAGTCACTCAGTGTGATGCAGCTGAAGATGGTATGCATTGCACCAGAGAGGTGCATTTGGCGCCATAAGGGTTCCGCAGCGCCCAGTTACAAAGTACACATAATCAAACAGGAAAAACAGTGACTTACAGTTGAAGACAATACAGGACAAATACAGGGTAAATAGGATCATCAGCCGATTACTGCAACATAAGTATCAAGGTGGCAGCAAACAGCATGATTGCTTTGGTGCAGTCGAAGACTACTTGAGTAAGAAAGGATAAGCACATGAGGTAAGAGGTCCCTGCTTGTGAGAGCTTACATTCTAAAGAGGAGGGACAGACAGATGATGATGTACATACATCATTTTTTTACAGTATATGCACAAGATCACTGGTACAGAGCAATCACAATCAAGGTTACTTTATTCCATAGTTTAAGGTGATTTAAAGTAGATTATCTGTATGTTGTGTTCCGTTTGCAATCAGCAGTACCCAGCCAATTGCAGCCCCCCTTAAGTCTAAAGGCAGGAGCCGCCACTGCTTTGAACCCACCAAAATAGATAACCCTGATCAGAAACACGCTGTATGTTTAGCAGCAATTCTCAAAAGATGCTTTCATTTCTCAAGTTTTCTTGGGTGGCCTTAGTGGGTCCATGGCTGTTATCAGAGATAATTACTGTGGAAGTGTGAGAGATATGTGAGATTAATGCACAGGCAAGCCAGTGTGAGACACACTACACCCACTCCGTGCTTGGTGGAGATGTGTGAAGAGGATGTTTACTCTGCTTTGCTGGTCATGCTTATGCCCAGATGTTGCCTGCTGTAAACATTTCAAATTATATATATTTATATACAGAGAGAGAGAGAGAGAAAGTGATAACTGTTCATCCTACTTCTTGCTACTCGTGAGCTTGTGGGAACCTCCAGCTAAAACCATTTATAAGCTTAGAATGATTTTTATTTGTATTTCAGTGAAAAATAAAAAATTGCCTAGGTGGTGTGGTGGTGTCTTCCCCCCATGTCCTTAGTCCTTAGTACCCCATTGTAAATGACTTCCCACCCTGTGGGTCTATAGCAACAGAACTCTAGTGCATTAAAAAGTCTGAGGTTGATACCCAACAAATGGGCGCTCCCCTTTTTGGGCACACAAGAGTATATCAATTAAACAATACTCCCCTCTATTCATTGTCTCTGTGTTGTTGCATCAATTCCTCAGAATAACGGTGGTTCCAGATGATTGAAGTAATCGTGATTAATATGTGGAAGTAACGCACATAAGCATACATGCAATGGGTGAGTCTGAATGATTACTTATGATTTCTGAACAACATCAACCAGCAAGATGCGTATCAAACCCACATGAGTGATGGTATAGTAACATGAAGAAAGCATACCTCCCAACAGTCCCGATTTTAGCGGGACAGTCCCGATTATCAGGGCCTGTCCCACCCGCGGGCGGCAGTGTCCCGCGGTGTGTGGGGGCTGTTGGGAGTCCTCCCTGTCAGCTGCTAAGCAGCGGGGAATAAACGCTGTGCGCCTGCGCACAGCGTCTATTCCCGCAGCCAGGGGGCTGGGGGCATGGCTAGAGGCTCACAGAGCCTCTGGGTCATGCCCCCATAGCGGCAAAATGGGGGCGTGGCCTCGCGGGAGAGCCGCAAGTATAGGCCATGCCCCCAAATTAGGCCACACCCCCCGAAAATTTTGGCGCGCCTGCACGGCGCAGCAGCAGCATCCCGCCTGCTGATTTTGCAAAGTTGGGAGGTATGAGAAAGGTATCTTTGTTTTGGAAACCGGAAGTAGGGAGGCGGAGGCGGAGCCACAATACACATATTAAAAAAGACATCTTCAGCACACTGATCATGGATTCTGAGGAAGAGATTTTGCATCTCAAAACATGTTGAGCATATTCAGTGTGTAACTATAGGAACAGGCTGGAGTTTGGGTGAGTGAGTTTGAGGTGCACCTATTAGGACCAGGTCCGGATCACTGATTCTTTTGGGAAGTACCGCAATACCTGTCCATCCTACTAGGGCCGCCACCTATTTTATTTTTGTTTTTAATTTTTTTATGGTAAAAAATAAAAATAAAATAGGTATTAAAACATGTATTAAATAAACATGTATTAAAATAAAAATCCTTACTTGTAAAAAAGAAACCCTTATGGACGTGTTGCTTCATTATACACTGTGAGTACCGGTACGCCGTCCATTATTTAAAAAAAAAAAAGATACCTTTCTACATGTTACTATACCATCACTCATGTGGGTTTGATACGCATCTTGCTGATTGATGTTGTTCAGAAATCATAAGTAATCATTCAGACTCACCCATTGCATGTATGCTTATGTGCTTTACTTCTGGGTATTAACCTCACACTTTTTATTGTCTATTAAAAGGGTACTCTTTACCTAGAACGGCGCCCGTCGCGGGCATCGCGGGTACATTTATGCCTGCCTGCGACGCGACCGACGCGATGCCCGCGATTTTCCCATTGAAAACCATGTTAAACCTGAAAAATCGCGTCGGTCGCGTCGCGGCCGGCCATAAACGTACCCGCGATGCCCGCGACGCGATGCTCCCGATTTCCCATAGGAAGCAATGTTAAAAGCCGCGATGGACCCGATTTTAGTGTTAAATGCCTCAATCCACCCGATTTGGCCATAGGAATCAATGTTAAATGGGCTACAGAGCCCATTAACCCTTAAATGTCCCCCCAAATTTTTAACGCCACCCCACGATCAACGCCAACCCGAAGCGTGGCGAGCGCAGCGAGCCCGCGAGGGGCGGCGGTACGCGTCCTCCGACCTTTTCATGCCCTACTATCCACGTCGGCGTGGTGTGAGAATAGAATAGTGTGGCGAGCGCAGCGAGCCACCGAGCCCGAAGCGTGGCGAGCGCAGCGAGCCCCGCGAGGGGACGCGGATACCTTCACAGGTAAGCGCGTCCCCTCGCGGGCTTCACAGGTGTCCGTGGCCACGCGGACACCTGTGAAGCCCGCGAGGGGACGCGCTTACCTGTGAAGGTATCCGCGTCCCCTCGCGGGGCTCGCTGCGCTCGCCACGCTTCGGGCTCGGTGGCTCGCTGCGCTCGCCACACTATTCTATTCTCACACCACGCCGACGTGGATAGTAGGGCATGAAAAGGTCGTAGGACGCGTACCGCCGCCCCTCGCGGGCTCGCTGCGCTCGCCACGCTTCGGGTTGGCGTTGATCGTGGGGTGGCGTTAAAAATTTGGGCGGACATTTAAGGGTTAATTGGGGCTATTTGGGCTCTGTAGCCCATTTAACATTGATTCCTATGGGAAAATCGCGGGCATTGAGGCATTTAACGCTAAAATCGCGGTCAATCAGGCTTTTTAACATTGTTCTCTATGGGAAAATCGCGGTAATCGCGGGTACCCGATTTTGATGTACCCGCGATTTACCCGCGATTTACCCGCGATGCCCGCGATTACCGCGATTTTACCCGCGATGCCCGCGATTTCAATCGTGGGCGCCGTTCTAGGTAAAGAGTACCATTAAAAGAGATGATGGGTAGATCTCAATATACCCAGACAGGCTGGTCCCTTCAAAACAAATAACCCATTTACTGAAATATCTATCTTGCCTAACCGACTGGTCAGGAAGCTCCTGAAAATGGAATGGTCCTTCTGCCCCTTAAAAAAAGGGTGGGGAAGCCTCCCGCATGCCTTTGGACCCATCCCCCTGCACCCCCCCATACACCTCTCCACCAGTTGAATACCGTCAAGTTGCGGCTCTATGGGGAATGGACAAAATTTATGCAAACCGCATCATTTCCGGGCTTAATGACATCGTATTCCTTGTCATGGTGGCCTGTCTGCCTACCTAGACATTGTAGATTTACCATCTGGATACCAAAGCAGCGCCTCTTTAGATCCCGCAAATACCATACAAATACCATCTACTTAATGTCAAACACTTTCCAAAGTGAATATAAGAGCTGCAGCCTACAATAAGATCCGAAATGGGGTACAATGAAAAATACATTCTACAGTAGCTTTCAAATGAGATCTCCAAATAATGTTAGCTTCTTTTTAAATAACAGGGGGAGTCCTATGTCATCATTGACCCACAGAAGAACAGTGCTAGATGTTCCTCATACAACTGGCTTATCATACCTGCGCAGCCTCTGGGCTCAGGATTGCATCAGCTTGTGGGTGATTTTGTAACTCAGCATCCGAATGATCTCTGTTGTGGAAAAGTTTTTCCGAGCCTGTCCCCTGTAATAAGAACAGCAGGTAGAGGACAGGAACCGGGAATGACACCGTTTTTAGGCAACCAGCTCGCTCCATACCAGTTGAACCTGATCGTCTTCTGTTTTCATGTGATCAGCGTGAGAAACACTTGTCGTGTCACCGGTAGTCCAGCACTGGTCACACACTAAAGGTTCTCCCCGTGTTGTCTCTTCGGTTCTGTGAAGTCTTCAAAGGCGTCTTTCTTTTAAAACTGGAAGAGATTAACAAATAATAAGAACAAAGATCTAAAGTCTGCTAACAGTCCAACTTTTGGTTTACCCAACTCATCCTGTTCCTTCATTTTTGCACTGTCCTCCACTTATAATCTAATATATATCTACATAGGGATAAACTCCAGCTTCAAAATTATATAATCCCCTCCGAATATTATTACACACCTCTATTTTGTCTTACATACAGTAGCCCTATATAGGACATATGTAGCACACCTATATTGTCATTTGCTAATTGCACAAATTACCTGAACTGATTAACACCACCAAAGCTGATCAGCAAAGCTGATTCTCCATTCTTTGCAATAGATTTTATATATTGGATAGAACATTGCTTTACAATACCTAGAACAAGATGCATAAGCAAGCATCACATTTTGTATGCGGCGCATCGCGTCACTCATCACAAGAATAATGTAGTTTTTCAACAGTATTTAATACACTAAAACACTTTCATATGAAATAGCAATAAAAATGACATAAAAGTTTTTTGCCCTATTCAGGCAATTAACATAACATAAGCACACTTTAAAATACTTGATAACAATCATGACCAATTTTTTAGGCGATGTTAGTAAGAAAGTCCTTAGACTACTTGTTAGTAGAAGTTAGTCGGTTAAGGTGTAAATCCCAACGCGTTTCGTCAGTGATCTGACTTCCTCAGGGGCAAGAGTAAATCATGATACAGTAATATGAATAGTGTTCACAACAATTTTTTTTTTTTAAATTCTATAATAAAAGGACATCAGGAAGGAACGATTTAGAGAAGGTGGAAGAAGACAGAAGAGTTTAGCACTAGTCTGATGAATATACCATAGTGTGGGATAAGCTGATATGTGAGTCTCTTTAGGTAACAAATTGCACACCTTTCATTGAGTCTGGTGTAAATCCAACCAGCAAAAATGCTAATAACCATCCGGGGTCCCATATATGTCAGATGTATTGAACCTATAGTAAATGATACATACATCTAAATTTTTATAGTAATACCCCATATTTTGAATGAGGAAAACAGTTCTTACATACCATTGATATTCTTCTGAGAAGGAGATCTGATGAACTCAGAAACTGTGACCTTATACCTAGTCACCTATCTAGCAAATTAAATATCTATATTTAGTGTATAATTTTTTTTATATATAATAATTCCCCATACTTTCTAATGGGAAAGGTTTTTAACATACAGTTGGTATCAGATACTTCTGATAAAGGAATCTGCTCAAAAGAGCTTGGGGTCTGTGACCTTAAACCCGGTAAGGTATCTGGTGAATGAAATTCATGACTGTATTTAGTATGTATACATTCAAGTGTCAATGGAAATAAAGTTTTTTTTGGTACTTGTGTATTATCACGGCTCCCATCGCATCGCATACCATAAGGCATGCGATGCGATATCGCGCGATGTTGTACAATGTCATACAATTTAAAAATTGTATGACATTGTATGTGGCATACAATGCCATACAATGCGATGGGATGCGATTAAAAATTGTATAAGCACCCTAATGGTGCTTACAATGTTAAATGCACCCCCACGCCACCCCCCACTATAAACGTGACCCCGAAGCGTGGAGAGCGCAGCGACCCCGCGAGGGGTGGCGGTACGCGTCCTATGACCTTTTCATACCCCCACTATCCACGTTGGCGTGGAGTTGATTTTAGAAAGTGTGGCGAGCGCAGCGAGCCCCGCGAGGGGACGCGCATAACTTCACAGGTATACGCGTGGGGGTGCATTTAACATTGTAAGCACCCATTAGGTGCTTATACAATTTTTAATCGAATAGGGGGCTAAAATCGCATCGCATCGCATGCCATCGGGTGTATGGCATGTGATGCGATAAAAACATAGCGCGATCAATATCGGGGGCGCCGTGATAATACACAAGTACCGTTTTTTTGTTTGTTATATAAATAAAAATAATTTGGGCTTTACACCTTAACCGACTAACTTCTACTAACAAGTAGTATAAGGACTTTCTTACTAACATCGCCTAAAAAATTGGTCATGATGATTGTTATCAAGTAATTTGAAAGTGTGCTTATGTTATGTTAATTGCCTGAATAGGGCAAAACAAATTTTATATCATTTTATTGCTATATCACATGAAAGTGTTTTAGTGTATTAAATACTGTTGAAAAACAACCATTGAATAATTTCTCAGTGCCCTCTAAAACCTCTTTCTTTCCCATAGCGATTGGAGCAAGGTGGCACACAGTTTGAGAGGGTTTTTACATATTGCTGTGCAGGGTTCATAAGGCAATTGAGGAAAACTGGCTGGTTGCCAGTTGAAACGGCTGTCGGGTCAGCCACTGTATACCTTCGTTCAACTAACGGTAATGTACCTCTAATACACTTTCGTTTTGCTTTTGAAATTTAATGCGTGTGCTGGTTCCTTTCTTTCCTGACTCCAAGGGAGATAACTGTTTGTATATATATATATATATATATATATATATATATCACATGAAAAGCCTGTGTTTGTTTCTATGTACATTACTCTGTGGGAGACCTTACAGGCTCAGCGCTGCCTCTGATTAAAAACCCTCCCATGACAAGGCAGCTGCTACTGCTGTCTTCCATGGACCTAAGAAGCATATGATGAGCTCCATCAATCAGAGCTCACCACAAGCTTTTCAGCCTCTGACCTCTTGTGCAAAGTCTCATGGGTCAGCTCCCAGCAGTGGTGCAAGTATGGCGGTACGGGGTGATACGGCGTACCGATAAAACATATTGTGCCGGTACCCCGTACCGCCATAACAAATCCCCCCGAATTTCTTACCGCGCATGCGCGCATATGTACGGGTTGGGGGGCGTGGCTTGTGTACTAGAGCAGCGATGAATGGGATAATGGAGCCATGATGACAGACAGACAGATCACAAGCTCTCCCTGCACACACACTGCTTCCTCTGGCTGGGCGACAGCGCTGCCAGTCTTCCCCATCAGGTAAGGCGTTCTATTCAGCTGTCCCTCCGGGCCTCTCACCTCCTCCACGGCTCCACCTACCATGCTCTCCCGGCTGCTCAAGGAGCACCAAGTTAAGCAGAATGAGCGGAAGGAGCTGCAAGGTGAGCAACCGCCTGATCCCTCCTCCTGACAGGCCACGGATAGATAGGCTCGGGAATAGAGTTACCCCACGCGAATGGAATGCGTTTCCTTACTGCTGTGTTTAATGAAATATGCCAGTAACTGAGCAGGTTACACTCCTTGTGTAACATGTCTTTTACTGCCTGTAAGAAAAACCAATGCACCCAATAAAAGAAAAAACATAATAAAACAAAACCAGATCTCCCTGGAGCTGATGATACATAAGTGTCACCCCAATAACTGTTAATGAGCACAGGTTACACTGACAAACCCACTTTTTTTGTACATGCTACTGCTACTGGCACTGGGGGCAGGGGCGAATTTAGGGGTCAGGCCGTCCCTAGGCACAACATTTTTATGCCCCCCCCCCCTATTTTAATGTAATCATATATGTATACAGTATACATTGTTATTTATATATTTCATTAAAATTTAACTGTAGCCCACCTTAATATTTTTTTAAGCACTCTGGACTGCTCACTGTACGGAGGACCCGGAGGGAGGGAGGCACTTATTAGTACAGTGATTAGCAGAGTGTCTCCGTCAGTCTCTCTCCGGCTCACACACTGTGACTGACTGAGCGCAGGGAGGATCTGCGCGCCGCTCAGCTGCTGGATACACAGCAGCCAATAGACTGTGTGTGTAAAGTAGCCAATGGGCGGGAGCTGGCAGCAGTGAGCCTGAGCCATTTCTGGACGCGCAGGGGGACCGTCGGACCCAGCCACTATGCGGTGATGTAATGTGAATGGCAGAGTGGGCGGGCAGTCGTGGGTGACGCGCGGCGCTGCCGCCGACATATGATAATTCATGTCTGCGGCGCTCGTCACTCGCCGCTGCCCACCCGCTCTGCCATGCTGCTATTTAACAGAATGTCAGCCTGCCTGCCGCCCTTAATTGATGCCGCCCTGAGGCCGGTGCCTCACGGGCCTAGGCACAAATCCGGCCCTGACTGGGGGCATATGTGTGGCACTGTGGGGGCATATCTGGCACTGGGGGCATATGTGTGGCACTGTGGGGGCATCTCTGTCACTGGGGGGGCATATTAGTAATGGGCATCAGTTGTGCGGTGCAATGAGCATTATGGTGTGGGGCATAATGTGTAACGGGCATTATGGCATGGGTCATATGTATTGGGTGTGTGACGCGTAACAGGCATTACTGTGTAAATTTTGGCCGTGTGCCTTCGGCGTGCAATATTCCAGCCACTCCCCCTAGCCCCTAGTGTCGTATGACCACGCCCTGGCCACGTCCATTTTTCACAATACCACTAATTCGTTTTTTTCTACTTGCACCACTGGCTCCAGTAATGCACTGCACTTGTGCAGTCAGTGGGCCTTATTCTAGTTCACTCTTCCTTCTTAGATGGACAAAACCATGTGCACTGCAGGTGGGGCAGATGTTACTTGTGTAGAGAGAATTAGATTTGGGTGGGGTTTTACTTCAAAGTGAGATCTATATTGCAGTGTAAAAATAAAGCAGCCAGTATTTACCCTGCACAGAAACAAAATAACTCACCCAAATCTAATTCTCTCTTTACATCTGCCCCAGTGCACATGGTTTTGTCCATCTAAGAAGGATTTTGTCAGAAAGAGTGAACTAGAATAAGGCCCAGTGTGCCTTGGATCCTGATGCTCAGCACCATTAATCGTTGTCACATTGGCAGATAGGTGAAGCTGCAGCACTACCCCTCTCCCATGCACAAAACCTTTAGCTAAGAATTTTTTAATTTTTTAAATACATGCTGACAACAGGGGCCCTAGATAGAGGGGGCCAGGGGTACTGACCCCCTGAGCCCCCCCCCCCCCCCCCCCCAAATCCATCCCTGTGCCACATAGCAAAGCAAAAAGTTATTCAGCTTACTGCATTTATAAAAGTAGGAAAATGATAATAGACGTAATTAGTGATGCCTGATGGTAATATAAAACTTGTAAGCTTACAGTTAAAGCACAGAACCCTGGATATGCTGCAACGTATTAAAGCAACAACTCATTATTCAGCATATATGTGGTATACTAGACAGAAAACAGCGTAAGCGCCTTATTGTTCCATAGTACTAACATGGGGATTATTCAGATCTGATCGCAAAGCACATTTTTTAGCAATGTTGCACTGCAGATGGGGCAGATGCAACTTGTGCAGAGAGAGTTATGGTGTGTACACTACACACAGTAAGATTTAAGATTCAATTTTGACTATATAGTCAAAATCGAATCGGTATTGCATAGATATCGAATGGAAATCGAACATGGTTTTTAGCTTTCGATCTTGATTATCGGTATTGCATAGATATCGAATGGAAATCGAACATGGTTTTTAGCTTTCGATCTTGATTCAGTGCCGATGCGCGCTCCCATTCAGCTGAAATTGAAAATCCAAATAGACAGTGCAGCAATGACTATATAGTGCAGATTGAATGTAGATAGTATGAATTGAATTTAAATAGTAGAGAGTTAGCAAAAATTGCATAGCAATCAAATCTTATGCTGGGTACACACCAGCACGACAAGGGTCCGATCCCATCAATCTAGATGCAATTCTGACCGATTGGATGTAGATTGTGTGGTGATTGGGCCCATTTCTGTCCTGGTGTGGACCGATACCGATCTGATGTGCGGTCCCGCGGGTCGGTCGGTCGTTATTCAGATCCTACCTGCAGCAGGTAGGATCTGGAAACGACCATACTCCCGGGTGCGGGTCGCCATCGGATCGGACCCGCTCACGTTGCACATCATGAGCAGGTCGTGCCCCCCCGTGTCATCGTGAGTGGGTCGGAAGAAACACTGACGACCCGCTCACATCATGCATCGTGAGCGGGTCCCCCCTGGTGTGTACCCCACATTAGTCGAAAGGCAAAGGAATCTCATCGTGTGTACTCATTATTTCATTTGAGTGAGGTGTGTTCAAACTAAAATCTATATTGCAGTGTAAAAATAAAGCAGTCAATATTTACCCTGCACAGAAACAAATAACTCCCCCAAATCTAACTCTCTGCACATTTCATTAGCCCAACTTGAAGCGCAGCATAGTTTTATCTATTTGCTTAAAAATGTGCCCTGCAATCAGGTCTGAATAACCCCATAGAGTGTTACATTTACCTAATTTATCAAAGGAGCCCATACACGGTCCGTTGTGTAGGGCTCCGTTCTGTACTATGCTATGCGCGCTCCCGCGCATCACATAGTACGGTACAAAAAGTATGTGCTGCACATACTTTTTGTACTAGGTACACATCGGAACGGATCGCAGTGCATGCACACTGCATGCACTAGGGATGCGATCCGATCCGATGTGTACTTCAAAAGTACAGAACGGACCGAAAAAACGGACCGTGTATGGGGGCTTTAGCCTCATAATAACCTAATCTGCCACACAGTACACAAAAGTGTAATCTGCTCTATTCAATAGACAAACCATAGCTAACTACAAAATGTAATAATAATAATAATAATATTACAAATAATAACATATAAATATAGATATTAAACATACAGGGCAAAATGTAATAAGATAAGAGATTCAGAAAGTGAGAGATTTGGTAAGAAATCTCCAGTTTTTTAAAGCGGCAATCATCTACACTGCAAAACCAGTTTGATTTTGCAGTGTAAATGATTGCCGCTTTAAAAAAACCCTGGAGATTTCTTACCAAATCTCTCAATTTCTGAATCTCTCATCCTATTACATTTCACCCACAATCTCCAAATAAAGTATAGTGCAATATAACATTAAGTAACAGTTCTAAAAACTTCATGGTGTAAATTTAATAAAGCTTCTAAAAATGAAAAGACGTGTTGTTGTCTATAGCAACCAAACAGATTATGTTTATCATTTTCCAGGATGCAATAGAGAAATGATAGATAGAATCTGATTGGCTGCTGTAAATAATCATATATAGGAGCTTTAGTAAATGTATCCCTATTTGGCTGTAGTAAAAAAACAAAACAGGTTCTTGGATTTTTTTTCTGTAAAAAATTAAATAAAAAAATTCCAGGGGTTAAATAAGCATCAGTAATGGGATACCAGCACCTACTGTGCAGGTTCCCGTCACATCCCATGGTGCATATTAAGGTGCACTTACTTGCTCAGTCTCTTGCTGTATGCTCCTTATGCTTACTCTGAAGCCTATGGATGGCGTCTTTAACAAGGTCAGAGCAGGGATGTGAGTCCGCCCCTGTATAAATCATCGTTTTTTTCTGAGCTGTCACACAAGCTGTTAGCTTATCACAAATAGAGCAGGGAATGCCATACCTAATTATATACTGTATCTCCTGTGCAGAGGCTACTTGTCCACAGCTCACTGCTCCTGCTTTTCAATAAACAGCTGAAACTAATGCGATAATCACCTCTGAACGAGACTGTCCACTTGTAACTTCAATGATTCCGGAATATTAACCTACAATGCCGGGAAAAGGACAAGGTCTAGAATGATCTCATCCTGAGCTTTATTATAGACGCAATAAGGGCTTGATGGTTTATGTGCAAATTCGATGTTTGCTGTGCCTTGCGATATTGTGGGACTAAGTAAAAACTGGACCCGGACAAGACCCCAGAACACCGGACCGGACATCAAACTCTGCATTCCGGAGCTTGTAGTGTTTGGTCCGGGGGTGTAAAGTCCGGGGGGATGCCTGTGATACCTTTCACCAGGGACATGGGGAAGGGGAGATTGCAGCCTCCCCATGTGGTCCGGACTGTTCTGTGTTTTGCTACATGCCGGGACCATACAGGGAGGCTTATTTTCTCCCTCCTCCTCTCCCTGGTGACAGCGTTCACTGGCAGTTCCCCCGGACTGGAACCTCCCGGACCAAGCTCCAGGGTCTTGTCCGCGTCTGGTTTTTACCCATACCCCGATACTGCTTGCAGCCCTATCAGCCACAGCATGATTGATGTGCTGCACCATTTGGGAAGGTGGGTGGGGGCAGCAACAGTCACTGTTATTCAAAACGGTAGATGCACTGGGTCCAGGGTCTGCACTGTTGGACACAGACTTACTGGACATGGGTGTCTGGATCTGATGACCAGCTTCAGTGAGCTTCAATTTATGATCATTTGCCGCAATGGTGATCCATGGAGGTGTACTCATATGCAGAATTTGGATCTCACAGATACATGCAGGAGGCACCTATCCCCTTCAGACATATCTTCCAGCATCTACGTTTTAATTAACAGAAGCTACCTTGCAGCTGTGCGGCTGCCTGGAGCCCGAGGTATAGCACCGGTGATCCCAAAAATCACTATGCACAAGTATGGCACTAGCACTGCACACTTCCCTTTAGGTTAGCACTGCACGTCCTTGCCCTGGGCCTTTTGGCTGGGGCAGGACAATTTTTCATATACCCACCCCGGCCTTCTGGCTGGGGCCTCTATACTTATTTATTTTCCCTCTCACATTTGTCACTTTTTCCCTGTTTTCTGTTTTTTTTTTCCCATTAGTTTCCTGGGCTGTAGGTACGACCCTTATGGGCTACCCGCTCCCCACGTCCTCCTTCTGGGGAGAGCTGCAGTCCCTGAGGGCAACCCAGAGCTGTAAGGCGGAGGGAAGCCTACTGAGGGTTTCTCCAGGCTTCAGGAAGGAGGAACCACCCACCCTAACCCTTCCGGGGGTTAGGGGAAGAGGGTCTCTCCGGGCTTTGGTGAAGAGGACCCACCAATCCCTATTTTCCCCTCTTGGCCATTTGGCTGAGAGGGGTTAGGGGAGTAACAGGCCTCTTCTCCTTACACATGTATGCCCCCTATGCATGATTTAGGTCACTGCACTGGGTGTTTGGAGCACCACCTCGTCCTCTAAGTAGAAAACAAAATAAATTCCATACAAACATAAATAAGGCCCTATGTACCTGCCCTTATTATTGTGTCACTTAAGCCACTACCTTATTACACAGCACTGTATAGACAATGCATGTCATTCACATCAGTCTCTGTCCCAATGGCCCTTACCGTCTAGGGGCCAGATGCACTAAGCTTCAAAAGTGATAAAATGGAGAGTGATAAACAGCCAGCCAATCAGCTCTTGTCTGACATTTTCCAAACACAGCCTGTGACATGGAAGTTAGGAGCTGATTGGCTGGTTGTTTATCACTCTCCATGTTATCACTTTTGACATTTAGTGCATCTGCCCCTATATTCCTTAACATATAACAACCAAACCCACCATTGTTTCTATGTTAGTCAGCAGCGAAGTAATCTACCAGTAGTTTACATGTTTTTTCCAGTTCATATCTCCCAAAATTTACATGCACAAAACTAGGCCAATCATTAATATGAAGAGGGGTAGTGGCCACAGTGTACTGCAGAGACCATGTTAAATTGGGTATTTTGAAGCCCCATCCACAGATTCTGTTTTGCCATTTAATCTGTGGGCAAAATATTCACATTGATGCAGCAGAAGACAACACTGTTTTGGGTTGTTTGGGAACAAGTAGAGAGAGCTGTACAGCACAATGTAACAGTCACTGATTATATCAGCATAGACTGGTGAATGTAGTTGAGACATGGGACTTCGGAGAGTGTCCAATACAGATAAAACATAAAGAGCCTCTAAGGATATATCACAATTAATTAAACTATTCAGAGGAGACTCTGTATGGTGCCAACAAGTGACAGGAGAGGAGTGGAGAAAACAAACAGGCTCTGGATTTGGTATTGCTTGGAACACGTCCTCACAGAGTAGGCTATAGCAACTGGAGCGACAATCGGGATCCTGACAGTCAGTCAGTAAGGTTCTTTTACCTGCTTAATGACATTTCAGAGCCTAGTTTCACCGGTATCTTTGTGCATTCTGAGCTGTCACAAAGAGGTCCCCAGATTTGAAAGCTTACAACCTAAAAAGTACCAATACCCTTCATCATAAAATGAGCCTCTGATCTGATGGAACGCACATGCCTCCGGGTCAAAGGGTAGCTATTTATTGTTGCCAAAATCTGTGATAGTAAAGGGCAGTGCCAGATTAAAGGGGGGCTCAGGGTGGTCAGTACCCGTGGGCCTCCCTCTATCTATGGCCCCCTGTGGCTGGCATGTATTTTTTTTATTATTATTATTATTATTATTATTTTAGCTAAAGGTTTTGTGCATGGGAGTAGGGTAGTGCTGCAGCTTCACCTTTCTGCCGATGTGACAATAATTAATGGTGCTGAGCATCGAGAGCTGAGGCATACTAAGTCCCATAAGACTTTGCACAACAGTTTATAGGCTGAGAGGCTTGTGCTGAGCACTGATTGTTGGAGTTTATCACATGCTTTTCAGGCCCGGGGTGGACAGCAGCAGCAGCCGCCTTGTTTTGGGAGGGTTTTTAATCAGAGGCACTGCCCCCCCCCCCCCCCCCCCCCCCACACACACACCTCCTGAGCTCTGGTGCTTGCTGGCTGTGTCT
Organism: Crinia signifera; assembly: GCF_055691185.1. Taxonomy (NCBI): domain Eukaryota; kingdom Metazoa; phylum Chordata; class Amphibia; order Anura; family Myobatrachidae; genus Crinia; species Crinia signifera. Next base: position 45,486,358 of record NC_139220.1, on the reverse strand, counting down.
CTCTGACAGGGTGGTAACATCTTCTCACCAGGCTCCATGAAGCAGCAGTGCAGACTCAGCAACAGCCCAACCCTGTGAGGAGGAGTTCAGCATGAAGTAGATTCCTACTATTGGAAGCAGCTACTGCTCATCATACACAGAGCCACAGAGCTGGAAACTCCTCCCCTTCTTGGGCTGTCAGTACATGGAGCGATGACAGCAATAGCTTTCCAGCAGGAAGCCATTCTGTGCAAATCTCCAGAGCTACAGTGCTTCTATGGGCTGCTGTCTGTGCAGCCCAGCAGAAGAAAATCCTCTGCAGTGAGCATGCCCAGACTTCAGTGAGTCAGTGTGATGCAGCTGAAGGAAGGTATGCATTGCACCAGAGAGCTGCATGGAAGTTTATTTTATTTTAATAATATTTGTGTGTAGATCTTTATTAAGAGTATCATTTTGTGTACTTTAATTATTATTAAAGCTATTAAAAGTGTGTATTTTGCTCTGTACCTGTGTTTATGTGCATATGAGTACATCATTTATTTACAGTAATTGCATACAAACACATGTACAGTGCAAATCAAACTAATACCCTGCAAATAATTAATGACTGTTTGCAACAAGCAGTACCCAGGAAATTGCAGCCCCCTTAAGTCTAAAGGCAGGAGCCGCCACTCAGGGCAGGCGACAGGGGGGGGTCAAAGGGGACACTCGTACCGGGCCCCAACCAGTTGAGGGGCCCCAAAGCTTTGAGGAACTCAGGATCTGTAAGCATGACTGCCTAATCACCTGTCTGGCTACCCGTACTAATGAGTTTAATGACACAACACACCAAACCACACAACGCACAATGCTGTGCCCTCCTATCTGCCCTTCCCTATTATATTGCATTGTGAATATTAATTATCTGTTTATTTCTATTAAAAAAAAATTCATTCAATATGCAATGTAATAACAATCCGCGTTCGGTGTTGGGGGCCTCAGAGATATCAGTGTTCCGGGCCCTAAGATTTCTGTTGCCGGCCCTGTTACCAGCTGCCCCTGCAGATGTGTTCTCATAAGCCTTTCCTAAAATCTAGCCTTATGGTTTGATTTGACACATCATGAACTAGGCCATTGATGGTCTAGCTGCAATGTCTGGTGGGAAAGGGCGTTATTGTCAAGCTTGTTGGAGGAGCCAAGCTTGTTGGAGGAGCCATGATGCACTAGGTGTTTACCCAAAATGCCCTGCTTTTCATATGCAAATTAGCTGACCCATAATGCACTCTGATTTTAAAGGCTGTCAGGTTTTATTGTTATTTTCCATAGTGTAATTAATAGAAATGGTGACCAGTATACAGTACTATAAGTATTCTACAAGGAGGAAAGAAAGGAAAGAAAAAGTACCAGATATAATTAAGACCAAAAAACACATAAAGGATTACTCTCCATGACCCTAAAAGCAATTGAAAACAAGGCCTTGAAAGCCGGCGCCATTGTTTTTCACCTGGGTGTACAAAACACCCAGGGGAGGTGAGTCAGCATACTGACTGTGCCCCTTATAAACAACAGTAAAAGATAGAACTATTTTCCAGAAGGGTTGGTGTAATGTACCAGATGCTTACTGCAGCACCCAGCAGCTGTTACATCTGGCACATGCCACTTTTTCTTAGGGGTGTGTGACAGTTAAAACTGCCATTGGCTGCTGCTGGAAGCGTCTCATACTTTATGCGCTTTTGGATGAAATCACTGTTTTCATCAAATTCCTGAGAGCTGCTCCTTTACTTTACCCACCGACTGGGGAGGTGAGTGTGTTCTTAAGGAATATTTTATGGACACTGCAGTGACTGCACCATTGTTTAGTTACTATATTGGAGTGCCTGCATGTCTGCAAATCCGATTTATATATATAGCTACATATTTCACACATACAAAAACGTGATTGAAATAACAGTATCGGATATATAACAGTATGGCAAGTGGATTTACAGCTCCAGGCCCTCCATTTATTATGGGCCCATAGAATTTCAGTGGATTAAGGTATAGGGAACAGGCCAGTAAGCCGCCAACCAGCCTGCCCCCTGTCCTATGGGCTGAAGCTGGTTGGTTGACCAGAGGGTCTATCACTCTGTCAGCCACCAGCAGCAGCAAAAGAGAAAAAACACAAAGACATTTTTTTTTTTGAGGAAACATTGGTGGAGACCTTGCGATGGTTAAGGGTTAAATAGTGACCATCGGAACCATTTTACCGATGGTTCTGATCTAATGATCCCCATCCCAAGTTTGCTAAATAGAATGTCATGTGTCATGAATGACCAACCCTCCTGCTTTAATCCTAGGCTGGTATTGGAAAAATACATGTGTGATGTGATCCCGATATTTCACTAACCAGCTAACACTGGTCGATATTGTTTCCATGTAAGCATGACTGCCTAATCACCTGTCTGGCTACCCGTACTAATGATTTTAATGACCACACAACGCACAATGCTGTGCCATCCCATCTGCCCTTCCCTATTATATTGCATTGTGAATAGTAATTATCTGTTTATTTCTATTAATTAAAAAAATACATTCAATATGCAATGTAATAAAAAATCTGCGTTCGGTGCTGGGGGGGGGCCTCAGAGATATCAGTGTTCCGGGCCCCAAGATTTCTGTTGCCGGCCCTGCCGCCACTGTATATATCTATCTACTGTATATATATAGATAGATAGATACATCTGTACTATATAGTCTTGCCTGCACAGTCTATTGTTTAATTCGATTTCGATGCCGCGGGGCCGTGCTTTGGGATCGAATGTGCTAATTTTCCATAAGATTTCGATTCGATTTTGCTTAAATAATAGAAAAATAGATGAAATCTAACTGTGTACGCCCTATAAAGTGACTGAGCCGCATTCCATATTCCAATGATTTCTCTCATTTATATTTTTCTGATGATTCATCCCATTACATAAGTGCATGGAAGTACGTAAGACATAGCTTTATCAGCTCAGCAGGGACTCCTATACTCACTCCCCTTTATGTTTGACCTAGAATAAATCATAGGTTGGAAAGGCGGGTCAATACAGTTGCGTAGTAGACAAGCTGGATGAGGCACCAATAACTGCATGTACGTGTTACTTTGACGTACTGTAACTCCTGTACCATTTCAGAAAATACTGTAAAACATCTCTTTTTTGTTAGCCTGGTAATAAGAACTAAAACTTCTTCGACCACCTACAGACTTTGCCCTTTAAAGAGGATCCAATGTAATGAGTCACCGCTTGCTGTAACTCATCGCTTACACTAACTAGGAATTGTATACACTCACACTTAAGCCCCACATTGAAAAGTTCCAGATAAGAAGCATTGATGTAGAGTATCCTGACATTCTATACCAGCAGTTCTTAGAAAGCAATTACCTCCCAACTCCATTGCAGACTGCTGCATCTTCTTTACACCATTGCACAATCCAACTATCTTCCTTTCCCTTGTCTGTAAGTTCTTATTATGAGCAGGACCCTTCACCCTCTTGTTCCTCCCTGGCACACTCCATTGCTCTGCTCCCCTATCTTCTTCCCTTAATTGATTGGGGGAGATATATAAAGCCCTGTGGCCATATTTTACTTAAATAATCTGAAAAGCGTGGACACTTTTTTATTTCTCCAAAGGGATTAGCAGGACGGAGCTTTCTTGCAAGCGCTTTCCATACATAAGATGTTTGATATATTCAAGTGATATTTCATACATTTTAAAATATCACATTACAACTGCATTTGAAATGTGGATTGTAGTAAATTGGGGCCTTGGAGAAATGAAGTGATAAAGGAGTTGTAAGAAGGGGTAGTTTAAGTTAAATGTTCTATAACCAGCGCTCTTTCATGCTTGCAATAAACCTTGGTATGTATGAAAGCAGATAATTTGGGTGATAGATATTGGCTCGCTACTTACCGAGTGCTGAGATGCCGCCCACCGCCTGGCCGATTCCCCTCCTGCCGCCAAATCTCCTTGGTACCATGCGAGGGATTGTGTTCGCCAACACATTTCCTTGCATGCGGACGCTAGCAGGAGACCATCAAATGAGTTCCCCTGTCTTTGGAAATAAAAGTCTGTCCTCCGAGAAGGGGGTGGACGCTGACGTCCTCTGACCCCCCATCGGGCCAGACCAGGGGGACACCATGCATTTTATGGGTGACCCGATGCCTTCCCCCGCCCGCCCCCTCTGGAGCTGGCGTAACTCGCCGAAGCCGTTCACACCTGAGGTCTGCAAATGCGCCAATACACGCATGTGCATGCACAGCCCCCCCCTACCATCAGAACAGGACCGAATTCGCCCCATTCCAAATTGTATTAAATCAGGCCCAATGATCTCTACGGTATCTGCAAATATGTAACTATATTGTATGGCAATGAAAAATCATCAGATGTTATAAAAATAAAATGATAAGCCTAACCTTGTAGCTGATGGTTCTTGGGGGCCCATTTATCATTCAATATTTGCAGCTCAGTCACTGTTTTCGGGGGTTAGCCACAAATATTAAGTATCACTGTCCCTGTTGCGATCCCTCCTGTACCGCCGCCGGCCGCCTCCCCCGATGTTTCAGCACTGGGCAGCAGCGCATCGCATCCCCAGCTACCACCATTCTGAGTTATGGGCTACACACCACACTGTTGCTGGGGCAGTGCGGTCAGCGGGGTCGGTGGGGTGTCAGCACTAACCGCGCATGCACAGACCCCCCCAGTGCCTGGCTCAGCAAATCACAGGGACGGGCTCCTTTTGGAGCCCTGTCCCTGCATGTCAGGGATGCTACAGTAATATTCTGCCCAGATCGCATTGTAAATGTGATCCATGATAAATGGGCCCCTAGGTCACATATTGGCAGCTGCTGGGGGTCCAGCTGCACATAGGAGAATTGTGGGATCTCGTGTATGTGTATGTGTATGTGCAGAGATTAGACACAGGGGTGCCGGACAGTTTTCAGGGTACTTGTTTCATAGAACGGCCACAATCACGGGCATCGTGTACCTTAAAGTTAAGGTCCATTTTGCCGTGAAAGGCAAAATCGGAGGCATCTTGTCGGTCGCGGCCATTAACATGGCCACCGACGCGATGCCCGCGATTTTTCCATAGGCTTCAATGTTAAAATATTTTTTAACATTGAAATCGGGAGCATCGCGTCGGTCTTGTGCCATTATAATGGCACAAGATGAGATGGACTTGATTAAGTTCATCTCACATAGGAAACAATGTGAAATGGGCCAATATGACCCATTTCACATTGTATATGGCCCCGTCGTCACCCCACGATTGACGACAACCCGAAGCGTGGCGAGCGCAGCCAGCCCGCGAGGGGCGGCGGTGCGCGTCCTCCGACCTTTTCATACCCCTACTATCCACGTCGGCGTGGAGTTGAGAATATAAAGGGGGAGATTCTCTAAACAAGGAATGCGGTAAAAACCCCGTTATCGGGGTTTTTACCACATTTTGGGATGCTGTAAACATCCCCCGCCGGGTTAACGCGGCGGGGGGCATCGCCAGAAAAATCTGGCGATGCCCCATAGAAGCCAATGGACTTCTATCGCATCCCTCCGCCGCCCCGCGCCGACCCCCCGCCGCCCCGCATCGCCCCCTCCCCCCTCACCTGTGTCCGGGCAGCACAGCGCAGTGCTGCCCGGACCTGTGACCTCCTCCCTGCACTGATCCTCTTCCGGGTGCAGGGAGGAGGAGAGCCCGGCGCAGCAGCAGCAGTGCCGGGTGTGTGAGGGAGGGGGGAGCCGCCGGGACCTGCTGGGACCCGGCTACTCCCACCGCAAAGGACAGCTCTTAACGCAAGAGCTGTCCTTTGCCTTAATTATCGCATATGTTACAACATATGCGATAATTAAGTATGCGATGGGCGGCGAAGGGGGGCGGAGATTCTTAGAGAATCTCCCCCAGTGTGTGGCGAGCGCAGCGAGCCACCGAGCCCGAAGCGTGGCGAGCGGACGCGTATACCTGTGAAGTTATACTCGTCCCCTCGCGGCGCTCGCTGCCCTCGCCACGCTTCGGGCTTGGTGGCTCGCTGCGCTCGCCACACTTTATGTTCTCAACTCCACGCCGACGTGGATAGTAGGGGTATGAAAAGTCGGAGGACGCTCAGCGCCGCCCCTCGCGGGCTCGCTGCGCTCGCCATGCTTCGGGTTGGCGTCAATCGTGGGGTGGCGGCGTTGAGGGGGTAAAATTGGGGGTCTGGGGAATATTTTACATTGAATCCAATGTAAAATAGGGTCCCAGGGACCCTATTCACATTTGATTCAATGTAAAAATCGGGTCGATCGCGTCGGTCGCATCGCATGCGATTTGGTCACATGCGATGCGACCGCTGCGATTTTTCCGCCACGACCACCCTGATGCAAATCGGTGTGGCTGTGCTAGGAAACACGTACCGTTTCCAGACAGTCGGGATCCCGACAGTCATTACCCCGACGTCGGGATTCCGACAGTCAAAACTCAGACAGTTGGGGTCCCGACGGCTACCGGCTATTCTCCCTCGTGGGGGTCGGAGAATAGAATAGCTGGCGAGCGTAACGAGCCACTGTTCCCGCAGTGTGGCGAGCGCAGCCAGCCCGCAAGGGGCTTTGTTGTGCTTGCCCCGTTGTCTGAGTCTGGCCAGTCGGGATCCCGACTGTCGGGACCATATACCACACCCAGACACAGCACGTCAGCACTAGACCGGTGTGCTGTGGCTCTAGCTGGGTACACCACAGCCTGGAAAACTCTCTCTTCGACTCTGGTGGCCAAGGTGTTAATATGTCTTGGTGTTGTCACTTCCTGTTTTGCCTTGATAAGAGCTACTGTATAGCAGAATGTTAAATACTGCTATAGTGCATCCCACTGAAAGACTTTCGTTTAGGGGTATATCTGACTTGCCCGGCAATACATTTTTTCAGTACCTTCCTCATAGTGCTCAGGTCTACAAGGCATGAGGCTGGCACAACAAAGAGCGGATAGCACCTCTCCAGTCTGGCATCATACTTAATTGCACACAGCAGCCCTGATACAGTGACCTGTCTGGCAGTGCACCTCTTCTGTTTCTTCAAAGCCAGCCTGGGGCACTTGCCCCACCCTTGTTACGCCTATGTTCATAGCACCTCATATTTTCCATAGAGCTGTATATGCTCGGAAGTAGTACACCTGTCAATATTCATAATGTTGACATGCACCTTATACCATCCTGTGGAATGTCGGCATTTATGAGTCTTCACAGTTGACATGTCAACATAACATTTTTGAGCTGATTTAGCCCTAAACCTAACCACAGCATTACAGTTCTAACACTAATATGGACAGTCAACATTCTGAATACTGACATAATGACTGCATACCATATGCTCACTAATAGTCAGTTTACCGCAGTTTTTGTGTAATAGCTGGTACATGCAAAAGATATACTGAAATCTAGTACATGGGTCAACAGAATAAATACTAGATAGCAAACAGTAAATGAACATAAAAGGCAGAAATGTTATATATAAGCCAAATTAGTAGCATGTAGCAAACAGAATAATAGGGGTTCCAAACCATGGTCGGGGTAGGCGGCAGACAAAATACATAATAATACATAAACGGCCTGATGTTGGTGCCAACTAGAGATGAGCGGGTCCGGATCTCCGGGATCCCGAGTAAATTCCGGACCGAAAACAAGGCAAAACGTCATCTCGCGCTGTCAGATTCTCGCGGGATCTGGATTCTATATAAGACGCACGCGCGCCCCGCCATCTTTACTTCAGCATAGGAGAGGGAAGAGGGTGGTTGTGCTCTGTGCTGTGCTATAATAATAATATATTATTTTGCTGCTGCTCACTCGATTAGGGTTTGCAGGGGCTGCTGTACACAAGTCCAGTGTACAGGGGCTGCAGTGGCCAGTGTACAAGGGGCTGTACAGGGGCTGTGTTCAGTGTGACAGGGCTTGTGTCCAGTGTGACAGGGCCTGTGTACAGTGTGACAGGGTCTGTGTCCAGTGTACAGGGTTTGTGCAGGGTTGCCGACCCTCCCGGAATTTGCGGGAGTCTCCCGAAAATCGGGTCCTTCCTCCCGGCCCCCGGAAGGGTGGGCAACCCTCCCGGAATCAGGGGGACCCCCACTGAGCCCCCCGATCGCGGTATTTATATGCCGCAATCTGCGGGTCTCAGGGGAGGGGGCGGAGCTAAAACGGCACAATCGTGACGTTTTAGCCCCGCCCCCTCGACGAATAACAGTTAGTTCGGCTCTTTGTTGTAATGGGGGCGGGGCTTAATGATGTCACAGTTAAGCCCCGCCCCCAAAACGCGTAATGCAAGATTCCTCTCCGGGCTTCTCCCGGAGAAGATTTTTTGAAAGTCGGCTCACCCTGGGTTTGTGTCCAGTGTACAGGGGCTGTGTCCAGTGTACAGGGGCTGTGTACAGGGGCTGTGTCCAGTGTACAGGGGTTGTGTCCAGTGTACAGGAGCTGTGTACAGGAGCTGTGTCCAGTGTACAGGGGCTGTGTCCAGTGTACAGGGGCTGTGTACAGGGGTTGTGTCCAGTGTACAGGGGCTGTGTCCAGTGTACAGGGGCTGTGTACAGGGGTTGTGTCCAGTGTCCAGGGGCTGTGTACTGGGGCAGTGTCCAGTGTGATGGCTGTGTCCAGTGTACAGGAGCTGTGTCCAGAGGCTGTGTCCATTGTCCAGGGGCTGTATCCAGTGTACAGGGGCTGTGTCCATTGTCCAGGGGCTGTGTCCAGTGTCCAAGGGGCTGTGTCCAGTGTGACAGGCTGTGTCCAGTGTAAAGTAAGAAAAATAAATAAAAGTAATAAATAAAATAAAAACACATTTTTGGAGGATGATGGAGGAGGAAATAGTGGGAGATCAGCAACCTGATAGAAGTGCTGAAGCTGCTACCACCAATCACGACAAGGCCAATACCTTTTTGTATTTTTTGCTCTTTGGAGCATTTCTCTTTTTTTGGGGTAATTTATTAAACTGCCACCCTGTCTGCCCCTGCAGTGCCGCTCTGTTTCCAAGATGTGCCAGGTTGGAAGTGTAAGGTCCACATGTATGTGATGCCCACTGCTGTCGCTTAGCTTAGTCATCCAGCTACCTCGGTATACCCTTTTGGCCCAACTACAGTAAATGAAAACAATTTTGCAAGCTGTGAAGTGATCAAAATTGACTAGTAGAAATTAGTGAAAACTAATGTTATTGGGGTCAATAATACTTTAGGGACAAAAACAGGCCCAAATTCTGTTATTTTAGCCATTTTTAGCATTTTTTTTATAAAAATCCAGATCCAAAACCAAAACCAAAACCCACAAGGGTGGTTTTGCCAAAACCAATCCATATCCAAAACACGAAGGGAGATCCAGATCCAAAACCAAAACCCGAAAAAGTTTCCGCCGCACATCTCTGGGCCAGATGTACTAACCCTTGAAAAGTTATAAAAAGGAGAGTGATAAACCACCAGCCTATCAGCTCCTCTCTGTAATTTTGGAAACACAGCCTGTAACATGGCAGTTAGGGGATGATTGGCTGGTGGTTTATCACTCTTCATTTTAGCACATTTCAAGCTAAGTACATCTCTCCACCCCTCTATAAAATGTTCAAGAGATTCTCAAGACCCACTTCTTCACCAAACCTAGCCAAGTCATAACCAAATCCACTGTACCATGCTCACTTCTATCTCTCTTTCTAACCCACTGTTACACCCTCGGTTCTATCCCATATGTGTCCAGTGGTGTTGGTAGGTGCCACGGTGCCCGATTTGTAGTAGGCGGGGCTCTTGCGCTGGGAAAAGGGGTGTGGACTATCATTATACCACACACCATAATGCCCATTGCACATTTTAGTGAACTTTGGCACTCATCACACATAAAGCCACATGCCGTAATGCCAATTACACATAAGGCCACACATGATGCAAATTACTTTCGATATAACATACTGTAATGCCCATTACATCTCTTATATATTTAGCCAGATCTGTCACTCATCCCCTGTGTAGGTAACGTTCCCGCCCAGCAGGATACACAAACCCCCCCCCCCCAGGCAAAAGTGTTCTATGTGTATAACGTTCTACACATTCCACCCCCTTGACATCACCTCCCCCCGCACAGCCAGGGCTACAGAACACACCCACCATCCACCATTACTCCACAGCCACCATCCACCATTACTCCCGCACCCCCCCCCCAACTGCCAGCAACCCCCCCTCCCGGACACCCACGGCACCCCCCCGCGACCCCCCTCCCCCCATTGACGGGACCCCCGTGCCCCCCCTCCCGCGATTCACACGGCCCCCCCGCGCGATTCGCGGGACCCCAAGCGACCCCCCCCTCCTCCATTTGCGGGACCCCCGCAACCCCCCTCCCGCGATTCGCGGGACCCCCGCGACCCCCCCTCCCGCGATTCGCGGCACCCCCGCAACCCCCCTCCCCCATTTGCGGGGCCCCCCGCGACCCCCCTCCCCCCATTCGCGGGACCCCCACGCCCCCCCCTCCCGCAATTCGCAGGACCCCCGCGACACCCCACCTCCCGTGATTCGCAGGACCCCCCGCGACACCCCCCTTCCCGCGATTCGCGGGCCCCCCGCGACACCCCCCTCCGCGATTCGTGGGACCCCCGCGACACCCACTCCCGCGATTCGAGGTACCCCCGCGACCCCCCCTCCAATGATTCACGGCGCCCCCTCCCGTGATTTGCGGACCCAAGCCCCCTCCCGCTATTCACGGCACCCCCGCGGACCCCCTCCTGCGATTTGCGGACCCCACGCGACCCCCCCTCCCGTGATTTGCGGACCCAAGCCCTCTCCCACGACTCACGTCACCCCCCACGGACCCCCTCCCATGATTTGCGGCCCCACGCGTCCCCCCCTCCCACGATTCGTGGCACCCCCGCGATTCATGACACCACCGCACCCCCCCCCCGCGATTTACCATGCCCCCTCCCATGCTTCGCTGCGCCCCCCTCCCGCGATTTGCAAACCCCGCCCCCTCCCGCGATTCACGGCACCCCCCCTCCTGCGATTTGCGCCCCCCCCGCGATTATAGCCCCCCCGCACCCCCCTCCCGCAATTCGCGCCCCCCCCCCGGAATTTGCCCCCCGTGACACCCCTCCCCGCAATTCACACACCCCTCCCACGATTCACGGCACCCCCTGCACCCGCCCTCCCACGATTCGCGGCCCCCACAACCTCCCACTCCCGCAATTCATGACCACCGCGCCCCCCTCCCGCGATTCGCGGGACCCCCGCGACCCCCCCTCCAGCGATTCACGGCGCCCCCCCTCCCATGATATGCGGACCCAAGCCCCCTCCCGCGATTCACGGCACCCCCTCCCACGATTTGCGGCCACACGCGACCTCCCCTCCCGCGATTCGTGGCACCCCTGTGATTCACGGCAGAGCCGCGCCCCCTGCCAGAAGTGTCCCCACGGTCCTCTGCACCAGCACCACAACTTTTATCAATGTCTTGCCCACATACCACTATTATACAGCCTCCTGCTCTCATACACCCCCTTACTCCCTCCCAGTGCGAGGAGACGCTCGCCCACTGCCGGGAGCTGCATACTGTCCCCCACCCTCCTCCAGTTCTAGGGATGCCATCGACCATCAATGATTTCAAATCATCGATGGTTTTTGGCCGATGTTGAATACTTTTGCCATCAATGTGGGAGGACTAGATGGTTTCCCTACATCAATGGCAAAGGAGAACCAATCAAGTTTCAAATTTTTTTAAGGTGCCGGGACACGGAGCATAGCTCCGCCCCCCCACACCCGGAAGTCCCGCCACCGAGTTCTGATTGACCCACGGCCTATTCATTCAGATATATTGGATGACCATGGATAGCTACAACAATCGATGGTTATCCAAGTAATATGTTACTACTATCGATGGCATGGTGCAAAATCACCATCAATGCCAACCATCGATGGCGTCTGCACCAATGCCCTCACTGCCCTGCCTCCTGTTCTCCTGCCCCGTAACTTCCGCCAGTGGGAAGCCGCTCACCTTGTGTTGCCCACATTCCCCTATCATGCTTTTCCACCCAGCCTCCTGCTCTCATGCTCCCTAACTCCCACCCAGTAGGAGTAGACACTGACTCAGGGCCACCATCCTGTACTCCTGTGTTGCACGCTGGACCCTCACCCACTGGCAGAAGCTACACAGTGTCCCCCACCCTCCTCTTTAGTCCCCCTTTTGCCCACACACCCCTATCACTACCCAGCCTCCTGTTTTCCTGTGTCGTGACCTCCACCAGTGGGGAACCGCTGGCTCAAAAACACCCTACTATACTATTGCACACACACACACCTAAACAACATGCACACCCCCCCCACACACCCACAAATGTCACTGTACCCTCCACACTATCAATGTACATCTTACTCTGCAACCGCTTTTTAATTAAACAAAACAATACACACCCCCTTCCAAATCATATGCTCTCTATTTAACACATTTCACCTATAACTCAAGTTGCAATACAGGGCATCTTTCATACAATTCTAACCATATTTCTCACAATACAAAAGTTCACAAATTAAGGGGGCGCAGCCCCTTACGACGGTGTGAAGAGCGCCCGTAGGGCGCGATGAATCACCTAGTACTATATAAGAAACCGTAATGCCCATTACACATTTGACACATAAGTGCCACTTACCTACATGATCATTGCTGGGAAGTTCATGCTCTATGCCAGGGGTTTTATGCTCGATGCCAAGGGACTTCATGCTCGTTGCCAAGGGGGACTGAAAGTGCTTGTTGCAAAGAGGGACTGAAATTGCTCGTTGCCAAGAAGAACCGAAATTGCTCGTTGCCAAGGGGGACTGACATTGTTCGTTGCCAAGAAGAACCAAAACTGCTTATTGCCAAGGGGGACTGACATTGCTCATTGCCAAGTGGGACTGACATTGCTTGTTGCCAAGGGGGACTGACATTGCTTGTTGCCAAGGGGGACTGACATTGCTCATTGCCAAGGGGACTGAAATTGCTTGTTGCCAAGAGGAACCGAAATTGCTTGTTGCCAAGGGGGACTGACATTGCTCGTTGCCAATGGGGACTGACATTGCTCGTTGCCAAGGGGGACTGACATTGCTTGTTGCCAAGGAGGACTGACATTGCTCATTGCCAAGGGGACTGAAATTGCTCGTTGCCAAGAGGGAGTGCAGCCCGCTCCCCCACCCGCCCAGCTCTCCAGCTCCATGTTGTGCCCGGCTGAGCCAGATCTCAAGTCTCCCGCTGGACTGCTAGCCAAAAGGCACTCGCATTCCAGCAGCCAATGCTGCTTCTGATTGGCTGCTGGACCGCAAGCACCTATTGGCTAGCGGCCCAGCGGGTGACTTTAATTGAATATAGCGGCGGAGAGATGGGCAACTCGGCTCTTTGTTGTGAGCGGTTCTCAATGGTTCAGTCCACCGAAAAGCCAGTTCTTTTCAACGACTCTAATAATAATAATAATAATAATAATAATAATATCAGTATAAAAAAAATCTGTTTAGTTTTGTTACCCATGGTGCAGTCACGGCGTTCAGAAGCATATATCTATATCTATATCTATATATATAGATATAGATATATATATACAGTAGTAACACTCTTCTGAATGCCGTGGCCGCACCATGGGTAGCAAAACTAAATCGATTTTTTTAATACTGATATTATTATTATTATGATTAACGTTTAAAAAAGAGCTGTGAACAGTCAGTGAGGCTCTGAGCGGCCAGCGAGCTATGAGCCATGAGAGCTGAGCGGGGAAGCCTGTAGGAGGAGTCCTTGACCCGTGAGTGTGACTGAGCAGCGGTTCCTGGAGCAAGATGGTTCTCCCAATCACTGACAGTCAGAGATTGGAAAAGAAGAATTGTCTCACTCCAGGAGCCGTCGCTCAATTTTAACAGCTCACAGCTAGCAGGTTCATGTGGAATATCCGGCTCTTTGAACCGGCTCAGTTGTGAGCTACCTATCTCGCTGGGCGCAGTGGGGAGCAGGGGAGCAGGCGTGCTGGGGAAGCGGGCGAGCAGGGTGGGGGCACCGGCGGCAAAGTGGACGGCTCTGGCGCCCGGTGACATTTCTTGCTCCGCCCCTGTCTGTGTCACACCTGTCTGTATGCTCCTGCCCCTATAGGGCCAGATGTATCATGCTTCAAAAAGTGATAACTTTGATAATAACAAACAACCAGCCAATCAGCTCCAAACTGTCATTTTTCAAACCCAGCCTATAACTTGGCTGTAAGAAGCTGATTGGCTGGCTGTTTATCACTGTCTATTCTATCACTTTTTAAAGCTTGATACATCTGGCACTTAGAGTGCAAGATCTCATGAGCAGGGCCCTCTCCCCTCATGTGCTTTACTTCTATTAAATAATTTTATACTACATGCTCCCTACAACGCCACCTAGTTTTGGTTTTGCATCTGTCCCTGATGACTGTTTAAGTGTCCCTTCCCCTAATGCAATAATGTTAATATACCACTGTACTGTAAGTTGTTGTTAGGGGGGGGGGGGGCGCACTGCTGCACAATTCAAAATTCAAATAGGGGAGGCCAAGCAACTGCCGTTACAAACTGACTCACTCCCTGAGTATCATGGAGACTCCCTGAAATAGCAGGGAGTCTCTGTGACATTCAGGAGGAGTTGTCAAGCTGTGTGGGACAGTGGGCCAGTGTCCAATTAGCGGGACTCCATACCTCCCAACTTCTGTAGTTAGGAGGTCGGGACAAAGGGGGCGTGGCTGCACAAAAAGGGGGCGTGGCCGCTCGTCGGCGCTGAATCTATTCTTGGCAGGCTGGGGGGACTCCCAACTGTCCCCCCCCCACCGCGGGACAATGGCGTCCCCGGGCGTATGCGGGAATGCATGGCTGCATGAAAAGGGGGCATGACCTTGCGGGATGACACGTCCTCCGGCCGAGTCATCCCCGTTTCCCGCCACTCATCGGCGCTGAATCTATTCTTGGCAGGCTGGGGGGACTCCCAACTGTCCCCCCCCCCACCGCGGGACAATGGCGGCCCCGGGCGGACGTGGGAACGTCCCCGAATATTGGGACGTTCCCTCGGTAAGCGGGACAGTTGGGAGGTATGGGACTCTCCTGCTGCAATTGGGACAGTTGGGATGTATGTCTACTTGTTACAGGAAGAGCCTCTGCAACCATTGCTCCGCATGAAGAAGCGCTCCAGAATCCTGTGGTGATTTGCACACAGACTATACTTGCCTACCCTCCCAGGTTGGCCAGGAGGCTCCTGGAAATCAGGTGCCACTCCCAGCCCCCCAGAAATGCAGTCAAGTCTCCCTGTGCGGGTCACAGCCCCCACCAAATTCCCAGCAGTAGTCCTTAGAACTGGGTGACCCCAGGAGGCCTTTACAGTGCTGGTAATATGGCATTATAATTATAGTGGGATGTGGGACCACATTGATGCCCCCACACTGCCCACCTGTTGTGAGGCCACCGCCACCCCACCCCCCACACCCATCCATGCCTCCGCCCAGCCCCACATTGGAAGGCCACACATGGGGCAACTTGGAAGTAAATTCTGCACTGGAGTTAACACAGTACATAGATCAGCTACATTGTTTTTCAACTTGCTGCCTCAGCAGATGTTACTGTGCAATAAGACGGATGACACAGGGGAGAGGAGGGGATCAGGTTAGTGGTTAAGGAGCTGACTGTATAAAGTGAATTACTGGAAATATCTGTACACAAATTAGTGTCAGGCAGTATCTTGTGACCATTGCCAAGTAACTGTACAATTCTCCTTCCCTACAGAAATACCTATAGAGTAGCCACCTACTAAATAATAGCCAGATTTATCAATTCAAGTCTAATTTAAATTGTTAATTTATAGCAGTCCCACACCTGAATGGCCCCTTTCCACGGCTGCCCCTTGCAAAACATGAGTGATGTCTGAGGTCGAGAGATTGGAGTATTTCATTTGCAAAACAGCCAATTACTTCTAGTGATTTATTATTAGCATATGTCTGGATCTCTCTTGTGTTTTGGTTTTACTCACAGGTTTACCTACACAGGGCATGATATCTATGATTAGCTGTGCTTTATTCCTATTGGCTGAGGACTATAGGCCTGAACAGCACATGCGTCACTTCTGCAATGTGCATGTG
Source organism: Crinia signifera (assembly GCF_055691185.1). NCBI lineage: Eukaryota > Metazoa > Chordata > Amphibia > Anura > Myobatrachidae > Crinia > Crinia signifera. Next base: position 45,470,317 of record NC_139220.1, on the reverse strand, counting down.
CTGCTGTTGATATGCAATTAGGATCGCAGTGAGGAATTATTCACAAATGCATAGGAATATTCAAATTTTGGGTTAGTAATGGGGAGTGGTGGAAATAACCATTTGTGCGGCATATATCAGCTGCTAACTGCAATACTATAGGCAGGAATCTATATGCAGTGTCTCAGTGGCAGCCAACAATAATGAGTAACGTAGGTGGCCATACATCAGGCAATTTAGTAATATTTAGTAGTTATCACTGTGTGTTGTATATTATGTCATAGGCATCACGGTGTGTGGTATAATGTGTAATAGGAATTATGGTGTGTGGTATAATGTGTAATAGGCATTATGGTGTGTGGTATAATGTGTAATAGGCATTATGGTGTGTGAAACAATGTGTAATGGGCATTAAGGTGTGTGGTATAAAGTGTAATGGGCATTATGGTTTTTGTTGCATAATGTGTAAGAGAGAAAAATGGCTTGGGCGGTTCTGAAACATTCCCTTGGTCCAGGCACTTGGTCCAGGCACTATGCCACTTATCTATACCTCTGGTCTGGGGTCACAAAAGGCGAAGACGCTGAAGTAACATCGGAGGTAGGAGGCTGCAAAGACAGGAGGCTGGAGTTACACAAGACTGAATAAACACAGGGACTGGGAGGCTGGAATGACCGTGTATTAAAGTGACATAGGGAACATCTGGCTGGAGTTACGCTGGAGGCAGGAGGCTGCAGTTGACACAGGGCAGGAGGCTGGAGTGACAGTGCAGTAGACAGGAGGATTAATAGATAAGGGAGTGTCAGGGGGCTCAATGCTGAAAAGACAGGGGCTATTCACTGGTCACTGGCTGCTCAGCAGAGCAGCAGTGATCATCAGCTCCCCCCCCCCCTCCTTCCCATGGGAAGCTATGACCCACAGAAGGGACAGCGGCACAGTCTCCAATTAGCAGGACTGTCCAGCTGTAATCGGGACAGTTGGGAGGTATGTTCTTATTTCACTAATCATTGCTAATGATGTTCTCTATAATAAGAATAAGATACTATTGAAAGAAGCAGGGCATAGGCCAATTAAACATTGGAAACTCCCTTAAACAACCAGAATTGTATGTTTAGTGGATTGGGTGGTTGCACAGTCTCGCTTGTCTGCACATCCATATAAGAGAATGTTTATGTGGTTTAGATTATATGACATTTTGGCTACTTTGTGCAGGTATGAGTTTCCCTTTAATATACAGTGGCGCCTATTTATTAACTAGGCGAGGGGGAGGCTGACGTGTTTAAGCCCCACCCCCTTTACACAAAGCGTTGTGATTCCCAGCTCTCTGGAATTACCAGCTCTCTCTGTGATTCCCAGCTCTCCGGAATTACCAGCTCTCTGGGAGGATAGGCAAGTATGAAGTCAAGTGATTGCTAATGTAATCAGCACTTTCATTTTCTGAGGCCAGCTGCTCTGCTGCATATGTGCAGTGTGATGGCTGGCCATGTGCGGGTGGAGCGTGCCAGGGTTCCTCTTCTGGTAAGTTTTGCAATCTGTAGCCTGAAGGCTCTTCCATATTGTGTCAAATTTAAACTGGGGTCCCCTCATTTAGGGGGTGATTCTGGTTGTTCTCAGTAAGCTGCTAGGATCGCAGGGGTGAGTGGCTGACATCCTGTGACGTCAGCCCCCCCCCCCTTCCCCGGCAGCATGCATTGGCCCATCTGCGTACCCATGGGAATGTCCAGTGCAGCTCATTGACTATGCGAACTGCCAGAGCTGTTCACAAATGGGACGTGGACATGCGCTCATTATACTATACCATGCGTAGAGCACCAAACATCAGAACGAGGCCGAATTTGGCGCGGTCCCATTAAACCAGAATGATGGCCTTAATGCAGTAGGTTTGCTAGTTTAAATAATAGTAGGCATTGTTGTGTTGTGATAACATAACCACATACAGTATGGTTAGCGCTGCAGATGAGACTCACTGTGTGTGGCTTCTACTCTCCTACACCTACAGTAGCCTCTGTGATTCTCCTGCAGTTGGCTATTTGCTCACTGTGTACTAGAGGTGTGCCAACCTGGCCAAACGTCTGCTGAATCAGCACAGAACTCTATCATCCTGTATATCACTCTGGCCGCCAAGGTGTACACTCAGCTGCCAAGATGTTGTTTCTTCACTAACTTGTGTTTTTTGCCAAGATACAGTTGGCTATTAAAAGAGAATTATCTTCCCCTTTTAACGTACTCTGTCCAAAAACATTGCTAAAAATAGGTTAATAAATGATTGCATGAAATGTATCCACAAGTTCTGGTATTTATGCTATATTGTATACCATGGGCCAGTTGCAGAGGTGAATGTACACCTTTGCTTGTTTTCGCACTGCCTATGCTCCAGGGGCCTAATTCAGACTTGTTCAAACTTCAAACAGTGGCCAGTGATCAGTTAAGCTGCTTCGCTTAAGAGGGGTATTCAATTCCGGGCCACGACTGTCGATCTGTCCCGACAGCCGTGACCCTGGTCCATTTTCGTTTTGCTCAACAGCATAACGCCAGGCGGGATTCAATGTCCAGCCTGCTGATTGCCGAAAAGGGGGCGTGTCCACATAAACGGACGTGGATTGGCGAGATTCGTCCGTGATTGCGACAATTCACGGCCGTTCTTGGAAAAACTGGCCCGACGGATTTTAAAGTCAGACCCTTTCCGTCGATCTGCCTCTTCAATGCTGTCGGGAGAAACAGCACTGAATTTTACATACAGGTGACAACATATTAGAATACAGGCTGAGTATCCCTTATCCAAAATGCTTTATTCCGGATTATTCCATATTTCAGAATATTTTTATATTTCAATGATGTATCTTAAGGTATCGTGCATTATGTTGTACAAACAGAGGAACCACATGAAATACACACAAATATATTTTATTTGTGCATAAAACAAGGTTTCAAAACATGAAACAAAGTTTGTGTACAGTGTGCCAGTTACATATCATGTCCCCAGTAATGTCAGTTACATATCATGTCCCCAGTAATGTCAGTTACATATCATGTCCCCAGTAATGTCAGTTACATATAATGTCCCCAGTAGTGCCAGTTACATATCATGTCCCCAGTAATGTAAGTTACATATCATGTCCCCAGTAATGTCAGTTACATATCATGTCCCCAGTAGTGCCAGTTACATATCATGTCCCCAGTAATGTCAGTTACATATCACGTCCCCAGTAGTGCCAGTTACATATCATGTCCCCAGTAATGTCAGTTACATATCATGTCCCCAGTAATGTCAGTTACATATCATGTCCCCAGTAATGTCAGTTACATATCACGTCCCCAGTAGTGCCAGTTACATATCATGTCCTCAGTAGTGCCAGTTACATATCATGTCCCCAGTAGTGCCAGTTACATATCATGTCCCCAGTAATGTCAGTTACATATCACGTCCCCAGTAGTGCCAGTTACATATCATGTCCCCAGTAATGTCAGTTACATATCATGTCCCCAGTAGTGCCAGTTACATATCATGTCCCCAGTAATGACAGTTACATATCATGTCCCCAGTAGTGCCAGTTACATATCATGTCCCCAGTAGTACCAGTTACATATTATGTCCCCAGTAGTGCCAGTTACATATCATGTCCTCAGTAGTGCCAGTTACATATCATGTCCCCAGTAATGACAGTTACATATCACGTCCCCAGTAGTGCCAGTTACATATCATGTCCCCAGTAGTGCCAGTTACATATCATGTCCTCAGTAGTGCCAGTTACATATCATGTCCCCAGTAATGACAGTTACATATCATGTCCCCAGTAGTGCCAGTTACATATTATGTCCCCAGTAGTGCCAGTTACATATCATGTCCTCAGTAGTGCCAGTTACATATCATGTCCCCAGCACTGCTGTTACAGATGTCCCCAGTAGTGTTTCAAATATTTCTTCACTTTCTGGAATGTATGGTTTTCTGATTAATTTGGATAAAGGATATTTGGATAAGGGAAACTCAACCTTTACTTGCCAATGAGCAGGTGTATTTGAAAATGTCATGCAGATAACTGATTAGATGCTTCTTGTACTACTGTATATAGTACTGTACATCAAATAGGCACCACAGCTAATACCAGCATAACATGTGATAAGAGTTGATGCGTTGAAGGGTCCCTCGGGTAATATATTCCTCATACTAAGGAACACTATTACCAAGGATGACAGTAATAAAAGTTCATTTTTTCCAATTTTTTTTTTTTTTTTTTCTATTGAATCTGTTACACCATCACAGATGGTGTAATGGTAAGCATTACTGTCACAGCACTGAGGTCATGGGCTCGATCCCCACCATGGCCCTAACTGTGTGAAGTTTTTATATTCTCCCCGTGCTTGCATGGGTTTTCTCCGGATACTCCGGTTTCCTCCCACATTCCAAAAATATATTGGCAGGCTGATTGGCTCCCACAAAATTAACCCTATAATGTCTGTGTGTGCATGTACATGTGGTAGGGAATATAGATTGTAAACTCCACTGGGGCAGGGACTGATGTGAGTGTTGAAATATTCTCTGTAAAGTGCTGCGGAATATGTGTGCGCTATATAAGAAACTATTAATAAATAAATAATAATAACTAATAGGTGCAATTGTCAACTGCTGTATACAACAAGGATATCAGAAGTCATCTCAGACATTTGTGATCTTTATATAAGCACTTAGATTGTGGTCTGTTAAACTCCTTGGTGATTTATAATGTATGGTATGGGATTATATTTTTCTGTGGCATACATTTACCATCCCGGAAGATATATACTGATATATTGGTGAATATAACCTTGTATATGACATATCACATGATTATGGTGAGAAACTTCTTAAACATAAAGGGCCAGATTCTATAATCTTCAAAAGTGATAAAATGGAGAGTGATAAACAGCCAGCCAATCAGCTCCTACCTGCCATGTCTCAGATTGTGTTTGAAAAATGTCAGGCAGGAGCTGATTGGCTGGCTGTTTATCACTCTCCATTTTATCCAGCTCTCCAGGAATGCCTGGGAGAATTATTTATTATAGGGAGGGAAATCCAGGGCTGCTGCCACATCTGGTGTACACTATTGATAGATCGTAATGTGCATTTCATTGATTCACTTCCCTGATTCACATGCCTTGCTGCGTGGACCCTCTGAAAAGTCTAGGCCCAGGTAATCAGTATGCACCCTTGGAGACATCCTTATACCCAGGGCTATTTTTCAGCCGGAATGGTCCGGAACGCCGTTCCTGAAGCTCAAATTAAAAATGACGTCATCAGGAACGGCGTTCCGGAACCTGTTCCAGGCCGCCCAGCACTCGCATTGCCTGCCCGCTCCCCGCTCGCAGGGCCGGGGCAGCCATGTGTCAACGCCACAAGGCTGAAGTGAGAACTCTCCAGGCGGCCGCCCGCCCGCTCGCCCACCCACATGCGGTAGCACCTGAGCAGTGCTTGGTGCTGTGGCTGCCGCTGCCAGAGGGGCTGCGGCGCTGTATAGTACAAATGCCGGCACCGTCTATACACGGCGGGACGGAGCGTGCGGACTGTGATCGGACGCAGGAACTCACTAGCTGCTAGCGTGACGTCACCTGGAGGATGTCGGCGCCCAGACAGCATTACTTGGGGTGAGTGAAGATGCTCCCGATACTGAGGGCTTGGGGATGTGGGGTGCCTGCTGCTACAGAGGGCTCGGGAGGAGTAATGCTGCAGCTAAGTGCTGCTGCTGAGGGCTGGCAGCAACCCACCTCTATAGCCTCCCCCCCCCCCCCCCACTAAAATTAAAGTTTACAGCCGCACAGTGGATTGATGGAGTGGGGGTGGAGGATGATCTATAATAAATGTAGGTCTCTGTGTTTGTGAGGATGCATAATTTTTTAAGTGATTGAGGGGAAAGGTGTGTGTGTGTGTACTCATATAGGGCCTAATTCAACATTAATCGGCCACCATATGTAATATGTAAATGTGTGCTGGGGGGTAATGTACATATGTGCTGGGGAGGGGGGTCAAGTAAATGTATGTTGGGGGTGTCATGTAAATATATGCTGGGGAGGGGCATTAAGCATGTAGGTAAGTGGCACTTATGTGTCGAATGTGTAATGGACATCTCTGTGTGTGGCATATGTTTAATGGGCATCTCTGTATGTGGCATATGTTTAATGGGCATCTCTGTGTATGGCATATGTATAACGGGCATCTCTGTGTGGCATATGTATAATGGGCATCTCTGTGTGGCATATGTATAACGGGCATCTCTGTGTGGCATATGTATAACGGGCATCTCTGTGTGCTGCATATGTATAATGGCCATCTCTGTGTGTGGCATATGTATAATGGCCATCTCTGTGTGTGGCATATGTATAATGGAGCATCTCTGTGTGTGGCATATGTATAATGGAGCATCACGGTGTGTGGCATATGTATAATGGAGCATCACGGTGTGTGGCATATGTATAATGGAGCATCACGGTGTGGGGCATATGTATAATGGGAATCTCTGTGTGTGGCATATGTATAATAAGCATGACGGCGTGAGGAATTATATTTTTCTTGTTTCTTTTTTAAAATGTAATGCCCCGCCCCTTTGTAGCTTCTCCCACATCACCGCCCACTTTCTGCCCCTGCCCACAGTTCCTGAACCTATTTTCCTACAAAAATAGCCCTGCTTATACCCAATAACTCAGACAATTCTTACATAAAGCACTTACCTTAGGTGGGAGGGGATAATGATGCATATTTCATCACCAGGCCCCGCCTACTTTAGTCAACATTGACTGTGTGTTCCTGTTTTTTTTTTTTTTTTTTTATGAAGCCATTACGCAATGCTGAGGTGTCAATCTGCCGTCTTGATCCCTTGAATCTCACCATCAAGCTTCACAAACCTCTATAGCAGCAGGGGGAACGCCCCAAGGTTTATGGGGCTGCATAGACATGGCATAGATATTGTTTCAAACATCTCTTTTTTTTTTATATGCACTGGGACCTGCATATCAATTAGATCAGGGTGCTCAAACTGTTTTGCTCTGAGAACCAGTCAGACAAATACAAATCATTACAGGACACCAGCAAGTTACTACTGAATGGCCACCATTTGTGGTCAGTGAAGTGAAGTGACCGCTATTGTGACAGTGAGGCAATGGGTAATGGGGTAGCGGGTGGAAAAGGGTGAAAGGGAGATGGAAGAGTGAAGCAGTGGGTGTTTACTTCGAGTTATGCCCTTTCCCCCCTCCACAGACACATTTGCCTGATAGTCAGCAACATAGAGTCGTGACCCCATGCTGAGGTGGTCAGGACCCACAGTTTGAGAACCGCTGAATTAGATAATTAGTACGTGGCAGAGCTTCTGACTGCAACATTACTTAAAAAAGTACAAAGTTCTCTTAGGTTTAATGGGTGAACCATTGAAGAATTCTATTAAGATGCTTAGTAGGAAAAAGATTTTAAAAATCTAGAATTGAATGTCCTTTATGGTCAAACATCTACCAGGACAGCACACAGGTGATACATAGCGCTCAGACTTGCTGACTGCTAAATAGCATCAAATCAAACTATGCCCATAACCCAACTAGTCCACCATCAGATCTGCCCCAGCAACAGCCATTTGTGAGGAAGACCTTAGCAATTATTCAGGCAGGTCACACCCCTTTCTGCAAATGCAAATTGGGACAATTTCCAAGTACACTCTATTGCAGCTCAAGCGCCCTGCTCATCATCCAGTTCATAGACCACTTGCCTGAGGAATTGGTGATAACATGGGCCCTTATTCTGGTTGGTGCGTATATTTCCAATTTATTTCGGAGAGGTCCGCACGCCACGCTGTGCGGACATCGTACGAAGAAACGCCCACCGGTCCTCCGCATTCGGACGGACTCACTCTTTAAGAAGAGGGCGTGTTTACGGACGACATCCAAACCTTTGCGTGTGAGGTGGACACACACATATTCTGCACGGTCTTACAGCGCATGCACGGTCTTACCGCGTCAGAACGGACGGGAACCTGCCCGTACGCACTGATGCAGTGTATTTCCGCACAAATCACAACGATTATCTGAACACCGAAATCTGTAACATGACCCACTTATGCAATTAGGCAACCTCATTAAAAAGGGAATGTTTTTAATGGTCATCTATTATTTCTCAAATTGATCATTAAACACTTTACGACCACTTTAGATTAACCCTTACATCATGCTAAGTTCACAACATTCTTTCTTGCCCCTTTACGCCCATGTGTTACGTATGCAAGGTTTCCAATTGAAGCAATGACAAGAGTGTAATTTATGAGTAATGAGTAAAGTAGGTGATTGTATTGTGTTCAGCTGACATTGGTTGAGGTGCGCCCGTACTGATTGGGCGTTCCGAATGCCTAGCGCATGACCGAGTGGTGTCCGCATAGCAATACATGCTTATGAAGACCGCATGTTTCCTGCCTTTTTGTTCGCGTGCATTCGGTGTGCTGTCCGAATGTACGCATACCAGAATTAGTGCACTCCCTCGTGTACGCCCATGTTTACGCCCAGTTTAGCCCACTTTGAAACTACGCCCCTGTGTAGTTCCGAATGACGCCCATATTACGCCCATATTTCACGAGTGAATGCAGTGCACATTTCTGTACGGTATTAGTGAGAACAAGTACGGAGACCTTGCGTGGCACATGCGCATAGCGTTGCCCACGCATACGCAGACGGCTAAAAAACGCCATCCGAAAGAGTGCGGGAAAGTACGCACAGACCAGAATAAGGCCCCTGGTCTCATTGGATTGGAGCCCCTACAAATGTCACTGCTGCTCTCTCCACCCCTGGGTATATGGCCGGGACTGGCTTCTGCACACAGGTTGGGACCACCATAGAGTTTAATGGTCACCATTGCAAGGCAGAAGCAAACTCGCTACTACACAGTAAGCGCATGACAGGATGTAGGCCTCATCTGCACTCACTAGCTTACATTGGTATTGAGGGAAACGGTCATTGGGTCACCAGCATGATGGTAGACAAGCATTCGGTCGACACCATTAGGTCAACATGCATTTAGGTCGACATGACTTAAGGTCAACATGCAGGAAGGTCGACATGCAGGAAAATTGACAGGGTCATTAGGTCGACCTGGGTAAGGTCGACAGGGTCATTAGGTCCACATGGGGATTTTTACTGTTTTTTGAGCCAAAATGTGCCCTACCATCCACTAGGGCGTGGTGGTAGAATAAAATAGTATGCCAAGCGTAGCGATGCGGTGCTACGGTGGTAGAATAAAATAGTGTGCCGAGCATGGGACGCGGTGCTACGTTTTGGTGTCCATGTCGGCACGACATGTACTGACAGGCGGTATTTCATGCCCTACCATTCACTAGGGCGTGGTGGGGGAATAAAAAAGTGTGCTCAAAGCATGGCGAGTGTAGCGGGCCATGCGAGGGGACGCAGTACTACGTTTCGGTCTCCATGTCGACACGACATGTGCTGATAGGCGGAATTTCAAGCCCTACCATCCACTAGGGGGTGGTGGGAGAATAAAATAGTGTGCTGGGCGTAGCGAGGCACCATGCCCAAAGCATGGTGAGTACAGCGAGCCATGCGAGGGGACGCGGTGCTACATTTTAGTGTTTATGTTGATTGTGTTGACATTCCGGTAAAAAAAAAAAAAAAGTTGACTTTTTCAATGTCGAACTTACCCATGTCGACCTAATGACCCTGTCGACCTTACCCAAGTCATGTAGACCTTCCTGCATGTTGACCTTAACTCATGTCGACCTAAATGCATGTCAACCTAACGGTGTCGACCTAATGCTTGCCGACCATAATGCTGGTGACCATGCCCGGAATTGACAGGTCAAAAGCAATGACTAAATTCATGCATCTTTGACTAAAGCATTTTATAATCCTTTAATTTTGAAAAATATATATATATTTTTTTAAATAAGTAAAATGTAACTTTATTTACAATTCCACTGCTCACTCGCACTCAGGGCTAGTATCTCCAGGCAGTGATGCTCATCGGCCGGGTCAATGTTATTTTTCATAACTGTTGAGAATAAGTGACTTATTGCTGTAATAAAAAAAAAAATCATACTTCTTGTAGTGGTCTGGCCAATAATAATATCTAGTAGGCCCATTATTCCCAGACAGTTATTGTTAATGTTATAAATACTGTTCTGGCTGAACTGGCAAATGAAATGGTTCCTGCTTCAGTTACAAGAAGTGAAGCGTCATAAAAATAAGTTAAGAAACTGCTGGACTGAGAACTTTTCCACTAGAAAAGATCTCAGGAGCAGGCTAATCAGTTGCCACGCAGGCAGCTCCATACCCTCCAACATTTGAAGATAAAAAATCAGTACATATTCGGGAAGGGGGCGTGGCCATGAACAAAGGGGCGTGACCACTGGAAAAAAGGGTGTAACCACGTCCCCTTTCCGTATGTGTACTATGCACCAATTACTACACACATCCTGCAGCTCATGTCACATGGTGGCTTGGTGGGCTGCTGGCTATTAAAAAAGTATATTAAATATACTTATTTAATATGCCAGCAGCCCACCAAGCCACCATGTGACATGAGCTGCAGACAAACAGGTGCGACAGGATGCTGGATAGAAGAAGACAGCTGTAGTGATTTAGTGCAGCCTGCCAGGCTGAGCACCTACTTGCTGCACTGTAATGACCGCTGCAAAGACGTCCAGGAGATCATCCCTCACGCCTGCCGGGGCATGAGAGCCGCCTGGGATCTCCTGCCGTAGCACACCCCGTACAGGACAGCGATAACTGGGAGGGAAGCATACACAGCTGCCAGCTCTCCCCTGTGCATCCTCTACTCCCGGAGAAGAGGCAGCCCAGCAGCTCAGCCGCACTACTGCTCCATACGGCACTGCCACCAGCCAATCACATCACTGCAGCATCAGCCAGCCAATAACAATGCTGCACAACTAACAAACGGAGAACCAGCCAATAACATTGCGCCCACAGATGGCAGCTGACGAATCACGTCTTAGTATATGGTACAGGCTAGAGGCTGCAACGCCACGTAATTTCTGGGAGTAGTGAAGCTGTGAAATCGGTACATTCGGTACAAACTGTATTTGCCGGTACAGACTGTTAAAAAACGGTACTGTACCGGCAAATTCGGTACAGTTGGAGGGTATGCAGCTCCAGACACAGAGCTGTGCTCTCACATTGGCTCGTTGTATTACTGCCGTGCCAGCAGCAATGGCAACGCCCAGCCAATCAGAGGTGCCAAGCACAGACATCACTAGTTTCTAGAGATATGATAATTAGTAATGGCAGATTTCTGAAACAAAGACAGGACGATCCGGAGCTGAGGATTTACTATTCTTAATTAGTGACTATGATAAAGAGTAGTTTAACATTTCCAAAAGTGACCCTTGTGGGTTTATAGTTTGCTTTTTGTGCGTCACCATTGTGAGCTGATCAATAATCTATGGATTAAGTTGGGTATAACTGTAATACAGTTTGTTACCAAAAAAAAAAAAATAAAAAAAAAAAATGACTGAAACACCAATCTAATAGGTCTTTACCAAGATGTGAAGAGGCAAAAAATGCAAACTGCTCATTATTGCATTACCCTATACAACAATTAAACCGGTTGACTGTAAAATTTGATTGCCAAAAAACAACAACAACAAAAAACATGCCTATGCATAAGTATGGGGGAGTCTATTTCACAAGAATCCTGGTGGTTCATGTATTACAGAGTTTTCTTAGGATGTCAGGATGACAGTTAAAAAAAACCTGTGATATGTGTAAAATAAACTATTATTTAAAAAGGTAATGGTATAATAATAATAATAGTAATAATAGTAATAATACTACTACTATATTTAAATGAATAACATTTTTTAAATGCATGTGTCAGAAAACATACAAATGCTGCTGTATGCGGGTGTTTAGGGAATTTTCTTACACTATATTTAGCATAAAATAATAAACAGTAAAACTGAAAGTTCAAAGCCCGGTAAGCACTTGACGGTTTGCTCCATGAGCGACATCAAGTATCTCCTTTAAGCTCCCATGCAAACGATATGTGCGTACACACTGATCGATATTGTTCAGTGATGTCACTGGATCCCTTTGCTGAGCATGCAGTCGTTAGACATTTGTCAAATTGAGCTGCATGCACAGACGACGACGGGGGTCGTTGATGACACGCAGGAGCGTGTAACTTTCGTCGATAATTGCATACACACTAGGCAATATTGTGAACAATAACAATCAGAAGGGCCAAATTGAGCGATATCATTCATTATATTACCCTCTGTGAACTTAAGTCTGGGCCTTTAATGATGCGGCGCACAAACCCATATGTGCACAGAGTAACAGAGATTAGACTAGCAAAAAGGTAAGGAAATACTAATAACCAGGAGTTTGATGTATCAAGCAATGAAAAGAGTGGAGAAGTGGACCAGCGGGCATTCTAGCAATAGATAGGTAGAAGCTGATTGGTTGCTGTGGGCAACCTCTCCACTGGTCCATATCTGCTGATTGGTTGCTGTGGTTAACCTCTCTACTGGTTGCTGTGGGTAACCTCTCTACTGGTCCATATCTGCTGATTGGTTGCTGTGGCTAACCTCTCCACTGGACCATATCTCTTTTCACTGCGTGAGACATCAACCCCTAGATCGCTAAGTATCTACTGGCTGTGTTTTGCTGTCTTACTATGAAAGAATATAGGTTTTGCAGGCCAACATCTCACGAATATGTGGGGTCTAAAATAATTCCCATATAATGTAGAAAAAAAATGAAAATGAAAATATTAAAATGTAATATATTTCTGTATTTGCATATATGTATTTTGTATATTTACAAACCAATGCTAATCATTAATGCTATCTTATTTCTTAGTAAAGATCTACCGTACAAGATTAAATAATAATATGTAATACAAACCTAGACAAAAAAAACAGAATTACTTTTTTTTAATTTATCAATTAAATATAATAGAATGCCAATAGATTTCCTTTTAATAAAAAATAAGACCATTTTTGTTTATTTTACTTGATCTCACAGTCCCCCAAAATATGAACATTCTATTTTTTTTATTTATTTCTTTAAATTGAATCTATGTTTATAGAAATCTTTCATAATATTGCCTTAGTTATATTTCCATAAAAGATCAAACAAGGGACTTGACCCATAGATGCATTATATCATATCTGGGGTAAAACCCCATTAAAAAAGGGCACAAACAATTTTTAAAATACAAAACAAAATTACACTTTCTTTCTTTAAAATTGCAAAAATAAAATAAGACAATAGCAATTTTTTCCTCTTTATATTAAACATGGCTATGTCTATACATTGCTGATTCACACTATTTCTCTGTCGCTTCTTTGTATTTTAGATCTCATTCATTTTGTGTTCAAGAGATATTATGTTTAACATTGTTCATTTTTACTATTTTTAGCTCCATATTATTTTGCATGGCGGCCCCCCAGTTTTCACAAAACAATGGTACTTTGATTATAGCTAATGAATATATAAAAATTACCTTTTAATTCTGTCCTGTTTCTGGTAATTCCTCTGGATTGTAGACAACAACTTCATGCAGTTTATGTAGTGACGATGACCTGCTGTAAAATCTAAGAATCCTGAACTGTCAACAGCTGGGTCTCTTCAGCTCCTCCCACACTTGACCATTTTTAAATCATGTGTTTTTGTAAACCTATTTTTTCTTCTGCGCTGAAATATGTGGGAATGTAGCCAAGGAGACGCTACTTCAACTGTGAATTTGATTAGAACAATGGTTACAACTTTGTCTGTGGATATCCTAAAATATGCTAACTTTATTTATGCTTTTTATCAATAAGGACTTGAATTATATTCTTTTTATTTTTAATGTATTCTGTTTTTGTTGAAAATGTAGAAAACAGCATCATAACATCAATCTTACACCCAAGTTCAAGTAGAGCAACAATAATCGCAACAGACAATAAACAATCTGGATAGAACCTCATGTGTTTTCATTTTGAAAGCGAAGAAAAACAAAAATAATTAAATTCAACTGAAAACAGGTAACTAAAGTGTCCACAAATTTTTTAAAAACATTTAAATACCAAAAACATTTCAAATGTATTTACGGACATATCCATTGTTAACATAGCACTTGACAAGACACCATTCAAGAAAACATAGTATATTAAAAACAAGTATAATAGAATAAATCTAGTACATAATTGAACAATGGCAGAGGAGCTCCCTGCACCAAAGAGCTTACATTCTAATTGTAGGAGGAAATACGTAGGCAGTAGGTGGAGTAGCAAACGCAGAAAATATGTGTGCCGACTATTTCATTGTTTTGTTTACCACCATCATCATCATCATCATTAGTAGAAACAGATAAGTTGTAGGCATTGAAAGTAGGCAGCAGAGAGGTTTCACAATCTAGAACTGGTGAGAAATGAAATTTCACATCTACTGGGAAAGAACAACTTTTCATTCAATTACCAATGTATTACAAATTTATGGCTTGCATTCACTCTTTTGCATTTCCAGTTCCCTGAGTATATTTGAGAGTCACAATTTTCATGTCAAGGTTGTTTGAAATCTATACTGAAAAGTGTGCTGTTTTGAGGTATACCATTTGCAATTAACATGTATCCATTTAATTAGGAATAAAAAGTTTGAGCATGATTGACCAGGCTACCCATATGTGGAAGAGCTCAAACACAGGGGGGTATTATAATATAATAATAATAATAATAATAATAATATTTATATAGCACTTTTCTCCCAATAGGACTCAAAGTGCTTTACCATTGTCTTTACAGCTCAAAATACACAACAAGCTTAACAGTAGATGTCAGTGAAATGCTTGAGTAAATAAGTACATCTTTAGTCTATTTTTAAAGGATTCTACAGTGGGGGCTTCTCGCACTGTGCAAGGAAGTGAGTTCCATAAAGTTGCAGCAACAAAGTTGAAAGCTCGACCCCCAGATGAAGTCAGGGAAATTCTGGGTACTGTTAGTAGTCCTTCTTCAGTGGATCGTAGTAATCAAGTAGGACAGTAAGGATCAGCAGCTGCTGCAGGTACCTTGGACCCTGGTCATGTAGGGCCTTGAAAGTGAGTAAGCCAATCTTGAAAACGATTCGCCATTTTACAGGTAGCCAGTGAAGGGAGTAGAGAATGTGGCAGGAGCGAGGCTGGTTCCTGTTATCCATGAAAATCCATCTATGAGGAGGACGGAGGCGTACGTCTGAAAACGGAAGGTGTCACAGTCTCCAGCGTCTGCAGCGCTTCTGACCGGTTCATCCGACACCCGTCCCGCCACCATCTCATTCCTCCCTCTTGTGAACATTCCCCCTGTTGCCGGCTGGTTTGCATGCCTTTCGGACAATAACATCTTTTTTAGTGTTACTATTGTATCAGTATACAGACATGGATGTTCATAGTGGTAGAAGACCTAAAGAAACCATTATATGTATGCGGTGCAGAACTTAGAAGTAAGTGTCTGCCAATCAGGGGTACATTAGACCCCAGTTAGTGTTTCAGTTCCTGCACCTGCAACATTGTTTGGATGTGCGGAAGTAGGATTTATGCTACTACAATCACTTGCTACATTTATTAACTGAAGCCCATTTTTCTATAGCGCTGGTTTTGTTCAATTGTTGTATATTGTATTTCAAAGGACAGGTACAGTTGTGTATCATCTGCATAGCAGTGGTAGACCAGGCCATGACGTCTGATTAAGTCACCCAGTGGAAGCATGTATACTGCAAAAAACATGGGAGATAGTATAGAACCCTGTGGGACACCACAAGACAACGGCACTGGTGGCGAAGAGTATACTCCCGATGAAACGCTCTGTGACCTGCCAGCGAGAAATGATTTGAACCAGGTAAGGACTGTGCCACCCAGACCACAGAAATTCTTCAGGCGCCCAATTAGAATCCCATGGTCAACGGTGTCAAAAGCTGCAGAGAGATCCAGAAGGATTAGGATTGAACAGTCTCCTCTATCCCTTGCATTTAGAAGATCATTGAGCACACATACCAGACCTGTTTCTGTGCTATGTCTTCTCCTGAATCCTGACTGGAATGGATCATAAATGTCTTGGGTTGACAGGTGGGTCTCTAGTTGAGTTGCAACCACTTTCTCAATAACCTTTCCTAGAAAAGAAAGATTTTATACTGGCATGTAGTTGGTCATGCAGTCAGGGTCTAAATTAGATTTTTTAAGAAGTGGTCTGACTATTGGGAAAATGGCTGCCATGGCATTTCCCCGAAGTCCTGCGCATGCTCGGTAAAACCCTAGTACACCACTAGATTCTACTAGCATTGCTGCTCGCAGGGAATATCACAGTATGCTGCCAGCTAGAGAGGGGGGTTGGGGGTCTGGGCAGATAATGCACACAGGACCCACCCTCCCTTAATACTCCAGAGTGGGTATCTAGGTGTTTTGCACATTTAATTTTTCATATTAAAAAAAATACATTTGAGACCCATTTCCTCTACAATGTTTTACTCCATCTTAGAAACATTTCAGAATTCCAAGGAAAGAACACCCAACTCGGGAGCAGAGAGGTCAGACCTCTCCCTGTAAGAATAATTGACTGCAATAATTCTGTGACAGGAGCCGTTCTGTGAAGTGAACAGAGGGGAGTTCCAGATTTATAATCCCACCTGGGAGTTAATATATCTGGGTGAGGAAAAAAAACAGGCAGCTAACAACTCATATGGCTTTCAGAACGCAAACACGGTTCCAACCCTATATTTTGAACAGGGATCCATTGCTGCAACATGGGTCAGGTCAGACTCTTTATATACCCCATTCACACTGTACTTCAACCGGGGTTATTCCCGGGTTGGTCACTTACACACTGGACCCAGGACAGCCCTGTAAAACCTATGGGTGTCAATAAAATTTTACTTTTTTTAGGCTCACAAACATGATGAGACAAAGGAAACAAAAGTGATAGGAGGGGACTGTTCACAGCATTACAGCAGCAGCCATGACAGACTTCTCTGAGCTCAAGAGTCCTTGGGGCCCATTTATCATGGGTCACATTTATCGCCCAGGATTGCATTATAAAATACAATCCTAAAGGTGGATGTATCATCCCTATCCCTCCAAAAGGAGCCCGTCCCTGTGATATGTTGAGCTGGGCGCCGGGGGAGTTTCCATCTAAGAATGGCGGTAGCCCGGGGATGCGATGAGCTGCTGCCCGATGTTGATACATCAGGCAGCTTTACATTCCCCATGAAACCTATGGGGGAGGCGGCCAGCGGAGGTACAGGAGGGATCGTAGCAGGGATCAGAGATTCCTGCTGCGGTCCCTCCTACATAGATGGGGTGATTCTTAAATGCAAATATTGAAGGATAAATAGGCACTCTTGGGGCACTCATGTTAATCGCAGGGCCGTCTTAATGCATTGTGGGCCCTAAGCAAAGCATTGCACTGGGGTCCCTACTAAGTAACAAAAATCATAGCTTCCTGCAGTGTTTCTCCACCGGCTATCAGCCACCCCGCAATTAGCATTAGCTTACAGCCAGTAACTGTTTGGCTGCAGGTTGGTAGAGAATCAGGGTTGCCTACCCTCTCATAATGGAGGAAAATTGAGTCCTCCTCCCAGCCCCCCAGAAAGGTGGGTAACCCTCCCAGATACCACCAGACCCCCCCCCCCCCCCTCCATCTCCCTGGTAGCAGCGGTAAAATGACTTCGATCTGCAGTTTTTTTGGGGGGCGTGGCTAAATATGCAAATTGTGTCCCGTCCCCTCCCTGTAGATCCTTGAATTGCAGGATTTACATTACTGGGGACGGGGATTGATTATGTCTACATCAGGCCCCTCCCCCAGAAGGGCTGCTGACAGTCTCTCTCTGGGGTTCTCCCAGAGAGGTGACTTTAGAAGTAGGCAACCCTGTAAAGAATGCTTTCCAGCAGCTCTGATTTTGTGTAATTCACAACCAAAGCAGTCGGGTAGCAATCTCTACTAGCCTCACAGGAAACTCCAGAGGCACCAGCAAACCTATGCTCCAAGGCCCCTAGAATTGAGGGGCCCTAGGGCAGCTGCCCAGTAAGCCCATCCGTTAAGGTAGCCCTGGTTAATAATAGGGTATGTTAGTATGTATATGTGAGCGTGCTCTGACAATGTTTTCTAAAACATAACTTTTAATAAATTCTTGAGTATAGATTGCTAGGTACCCTAAATCAGAAGGGTCACATGTTTCCTAATATTCGTATTTATCCTTATCGCAAGTTAATATCCAAGTATATCAGACACAGACACGGCGTGGCCTAATGTAATGAATTTTTCTGATTAATCACCTGTGATCTTTCCCATAGCAAAATTAAGCAGAACAAACTGTATCACAAAACAGATAATGCTTTTTACCATGGACGGTCCCACATTGGTTTCTTTTCAACACATTAATTTATATCAGTTACTTTACTATACAGCAGTTCAACAATGTATCATACTGATTCAATCCCCCCTGCAGTAGCAGAAGCAATCGCTGTGATTAAGGGCCTTATTCTAGTTCACTCTTTCTGAAAAAATCCTTCTTAGATGGACAAAACCATGTGGACGGTAGGTGGGGCAGATGTAAAATGTGCAGAGAGAATTAGATTTGGGTGAGTTATTTTGTTTCTGTGCAGGGTAAATACTGGCTGCTTTATTTTTACACTGCAATATAGATCTCACTTTGAAGTAAAACCCCACCCAAATCTAATTCTCTCTGCACAAGTAACATCTGCCCCCCTACAGTGCACATGGTTTTGTCCATCTAAGAAAGATTTTGTCAGAAAGAGTGAACTAGAATAAGGCCCTAAATCACAGCATAAATAAGCCTACAAAGGTGACTTCTAAATATACTGTATAATAATCAACATACAGTATATAAATGTAGCGGTTTAAGAAGAAGACACTCTTCTGCTGTCCTGGTTAAGACCCATACACACTAGGGCGACTCAGCTCAAAGCCGCCCAGTCTGTATGCTCGGCGATGAGCGGTGAGCGCTGCTACGCTCTGCCGCCTCATCGCCGGGAAAGTCGCTCATCTGCTGGTATTACCGACAGATGAGCGGCTTTGTGGGTGGCTTTGCATAGCGCTGTGCTATGCAAAGCATGTCCCCCCCCCTCTGATGGCACCGGGCAAAGGGAAAGCTGCTCAGTGTGTATGCACTGAGCGGGTTTCCCCCCCAGTGATGATAGCGGTCATCGCTGTCCATACACGCTGGGCATAGTTGCCCAGTGTGTATGGATCTTTAGAATGGCTCTGAAAAATGAATTACATTAGGGAACGCCGTGTCTGTGTCTGATATGCTTGGATACTAAGTTGTGATAAGGATAAATACGAATGCCAGGAAACATGTGACCCTTCTTAATTAGGGCACCTAGCAATTTAAACTCAAGAATCACGAGCAAGTTAGCTCCTATTTAGATCCTCTGTTCATGATGAATTGCAGTCAAAATTGAACAGCTAATCTATTTAATTCAATTTTAAACAAGGTTGGAACCATTAAAGTTGCCCAACTGAATAGTTTCCAGTTTCTATTTGTATGTTGTTGTGTCTCTGAATACTTGATCAAATCTGAGAGAAACCTCAACGTTTATATATTAAAAGTTATATTTTAGAAAACATTGTCAGAGCACACTCACATATACTGTACGTACTAAAATACCCTACAATTAACATAAGAGTGCTCCAACAAAAGAGTCTTCTTTTCTACTTGTAAATTCAGCATATCTATATCCAGGACTTCATCAGTGTATTCACCATCTGTGCTATAACCAGCAGTAGTGGCAATATCTCTGTGCATTTGATCCCCTGTCTGCATATATTTCTGATACCGAATTACCAAGTTATTACCAACTGCCGCTATTGTACCATTATCTGTGAGACTAATAAATACTTGTATTTTATCTCCTTCATGTGCAATCAAGCCTTATTAAGGCGCCCAGGTTTACATATCAGTCAGCCCCTATGCTTGTGGTCATCGCAAGCCAGTGTCAGACCCCAGCTTGGACATACATTATCACATGTATTCAGGACCAGCTCTACCATTAGGCAGCTGCCTAGGGCACCAGGATCTGGGGGACCCAACTGAGTCTGCCTGTCACAAAATTAAGGATGCCTATGAGGAAGACATCCTTATAGTACTTAATGCAGATGGTGGCTGAGAAACATCTATACTTTCACTTGAGGGGATGCAAAGTGGGTATTGGTGGCAGTGTTGGGTTGAGTGGGGTTGGGGCTGGTGGTGTCAGTAGATTGATGTTTTGTCTATTGTGCCGAGAAACCTTGCATTGGCTATAAATGTACTCAGCAAACACAACCAAGAAGCTGTGGTAAACCGGATATGTTTGTATCCAATATTGTATTTTTTTGCTTTTGTATTCGAATTTTCACTAAATCTGTTTAAATGTCACTTTATGGGCGGGATTAAATTCCCGGGCCATCAGAGTCTTTGTCCTTTTTTTTGTTCCTTCCAGCAGGAACTCGACAGTCAGTATTCAATGTACCGAATATCGAGTGTCGGAAAGTCCACAAACGAATTGAAAATTTGTGGATTGTCGAAAAATAGACGTGAATTTGAGAATCTGCAGCCATTTCCGACAATACGGATCCAATTTGTTTTAAAGTTGGTCTGTTTTGTCAGAATCTGCCGCTCTTCTATTGAATACCGCTCTTCTAGAGTGGCACCGTGTGTATATAGGATGTTCTTGATGACATCAATATCTAATGCTATGTAGCCTTATGGTTCTTGTTGGTATGTTTTTTTTTTTTATATTATTTTTCTTTATTGAAGCATGACATACAGTAAATGTACAATATAAATGTATTCCCATTGTGTGGGGCACAACCTGTAGTTATTACAAATTTGCATACAGATTGTTGGTATGTTTAACGCGATATACTGTATGGTTCAGGATATGAAGTTAAAAGACACAGACAACAGTCATGGTGTTAATATATATCAATAAAAATGTTATGTTTTAAATAAAATACTAATTTTGTCCCAGCAAAGATAGTTTTCTTTCCTTCTTTATCCTTAAATGCTGACCCTTGACTCTTGGGAGCATTACCAACCAAGAAATGAAAAGTTATTTCTGTGAATATATAATCTTCTGTGGACTAGATCAGCATCACCTACTTGTACTGCATCTCTGAAGCCGCTGTAAGGTTTTTTATTATACTGATTTATATGAGTTTAAAATTCTATGACATAAACTGAATAAATATGCACAGTAAAATCATATTATAATACTGCTCCTGAGGAAGGTGTTAGTTGACAACACTGAAACGCGCTGAGTCTGCTTCTACTTTGTTCTGGAGCAGCACTGAAGCCATTGGTATTGTGAACCCTGTCATCTTCCCAACTTCCCAGGCAGTAAATGGGGTCTTTCCCCATGCAAGTCACAGGGCCAAATGCATCAGTCATACTGTACGATAGGAGGTATAACTTCAATGCAAGTATAACAGCTTAGTACACCATTAATACCCATTACAGTAAATGACAGCAGTTTAATTAAGAAGTATTCAAGCACCAAGATGCAAATATAAAATTTTACTGTTTAAAAGTCTGCACTAATAATCCGAAGGGCAGCTTCCCACCCAACCCCAGACCCTCCCCAGGGGCCACACACATCCCCGAATTAAGTGGATGTTCTGGGAGGCTCATAGTGCAATAAATCACATCATCATAGCTCCGCCCTCCGCTTTACCATGACAACGCAATGACACTCTACGCATGGTTCAGTACCGAGCATCACAGATTTTAATTAATTTGAATTATTGAATATACCATTGCATGACTACATTCCGCATCCACATAATTTCTCTCCTTGCACCAGAAAAGGGCCGTAACTAGGTTCCCTATGGTCAGCACCGTCACTTCTACACTACAACCATTTCACTTGCAAAGTGCCTGGAACAGCAACCTACATCCAATATCCCTTCTTTGGAGCATCCAAGTGACCTTATAAGGAAATTCCAGCTTGTGCTTTTCTTCCTGGTGCTTTTGGCCCCACTGCCTCAGCCAGGACCACTGAGATGAGGGTGAGCGGATATGGTAATAGTTAGGAGGTGGCCTGGCCACACCTCCTGGATAAAGCCACGCCCCATGACAGTACTATGGTTTCAAAGTTATTTACCTTTCATATTGGTGTTTTTTTTAAACATTGGTCAGTTTGGCCACAATGCGTGTCAACACACCTCAAACATTACCCTTACCCATTTGGTAGCATTTTATTTATTTATTTATTTGCAGTTTCTTATATAGCGCAGCAGATTCCGTTGCCCTTTACAATAGATTTACATTTAGCATTTACATGTACACCGCACCCCATGCCACTCCATCCGAACCCTTGGGGGTAGGAAGATGCCTGAAAAAAAAAAAGATACATCTACAAAAATAAAATCACAAACAAGCAAAAAAAAAATAAATTTAAAAAACCCCCCCAAAACCCAAAAGAGGTAACTTTCCTTTATTTCCAGCTTGGAATAAGGTCCTTTGTGAGTATGTTCGTTTATTTTACTTTGTAAGGATACGTTTACACTGGCCTGGGAGCACTGCATTATTTGGACGCCTATTTAAGTAGACATCATTGATCTCTATGGTAAATGTGCTGTCAATACACACTGACACTAAAAGCGGTGTCTGCCGAGGTCAGATTTCTCTGATTTTTAAAGTTGTCCAAATTGTTGCTACTATATACTATATACTGTAGTGAATAAATCTCAACACAACGTTAGTTATGTCCTAATACATAAAATGAATTCAGAATACACTACCATAAATTAAATTTGAACAATAGAATTGCTATACGTAGTATATGTTTCTTCCTTGTTACTTACATTTTAGCACAGAGTAATACATTTAAATTCTGCCCCTTCTCAATCTATTGATGTTGAAGATTAACCTATTTACACCTAAACTGCCATCAAGATAAAAATCCTTTTAACAATACAATAATACATTCATTGAAATAGTAGTGACACATACATTTAACATCAAACACATTCCAAGCAAAAGTTAAATAAAGCAGAAGTACTGTATGTAAAACGACTCCTGCGTTAAAACAATTCAGGATGATAAACCTTCTTTTTTTGACATTCTCCCTCATTCATCCTTTTTCTCTTCTTTCTCCTTTTTCTACACTGCTCCATTTTTCTTCTTGCCCCCCTCCCACTACATTTCAGGGGGGGGGGGGGGGGGGGTTGTTCATGCTGTGAAAGGGATACCATTGATAATCTGGCAAAATGGATTTTTTTTAAACGGGCAAGTCTCACCTAATTTGTATTCCCAGTTACTGAACTGGAAATATAGTTCGTCATCAAAACATTATATAATGGTATGATACCCGGCCTAGATGTACCTGCTTTTTTTTTTTATAAAACACTGTCTTCACATATAACACCACATCTCTACAATTTGATTGATTGAAATCTTGCAGGAACATCTCCTCCTTCAGACTTTAATACATCCTGTGTAATAGTTATCCCCAAAGGGTCATCCTACAGTTTCCTACTACAGACCAATTTCCCTTCTAAATCAGGATTGAAGCCCATCGGCTACAGCAACTATTGGTTTACATTCCAGAGCTTGGTGAATCCAAAAGCTTTAGTCACTCCTTCTTTCATTTTTTGGGGAAGGGGCAGATACTTAATGGGAGTTTTAGGGATAGCCCACAAATATTATTTAATAAATAAGCCAATGAGTCAACTCATACTAGTTGGGTACCATTCATGTTTGTCAATTCATCTCTTTAACTTTTTCCAGCTAAATAAATACAGATTGTATATTTTTGGTTAAATTCATCATTATCTGGAAGCCAATGTGTAGTCTTGTCTTGGGTTCTAAAGAATGCAATGGTGTTTTCTGAATGCAAAGTCTTTTGAAAAAAAAAAATAGATTTGACAAATTGTACTGTATGGGAAAACCGATATGCACAAAAGCAGCCAGTGGGTTAAATGGGGTGTGGTGTAGGGGTCAGACTGTTGGGATTCCAACGGTCATTAGACCAACATCAGAATCCCGACTGCCAGTACTCCAACAGTGGGGCAAGCGCAAAGAAGCCCCGTGCAGGCTCGCTGCAACAAGCCGTGATGTGGGCTCAGTGGATTTTTGTGCTCACCATAGCTTCTATTCTCCCTCTACGGGGGTCGTGGACCCCCATGAGGGAAATAACCCCTGTAAGTCAGGATCCCGACTGTCAGGCTTTTTATACTATATTTCACACTTTTATGTCATATATTGCTATTCCGGTGTCCTTTGTAGCTTTCTGGTGGTTGAAAAGATGCATCTTATAGCAAAACACATCATTCCAGATGCCAAATGGAAGGGATTATGGGGGACAGAGAGGTGTAATGCTGGGAGGCGATGGTGTTACCTGCCGCCGGGCTCCTGTTCCCAAGGGGGCACCTCTCCTCCCCTGCAAATTGAAGTCAGTTAATTGGAAGCCGCCTATTTTGCTTTAGAGTTCTGAAATCTATGTGTTCTCTCTCTATATATAAATATAAAAACACATATATTTCAGAACAGACATATATCTATATATTTTATTTCTTTATTTATTAACATTTATTTATATAGCGCACACATATTCCGCAGCGCTTTACAGAGAATATTTGAACATTCACATCAGTCCCTGTCCCAGTGAAGCTTACAATCTATGTTCCCTACTACATGCATAGGTGTGCGCACATTGAGAGTTAGGGGTGCACAGGCACCCCCTAATGCTGTGCCTACCCTTATAAACACATCCCTGCTGCTAGTAACCAGCAATACCTTTTACCAAAGTATTTTGCTTTTTAGAACTGTATTCCGTTAAAAGAAGCGCCCATCAATCAATTATGTGTGTTTTGCATTGTTAGACCATTGTCATATCACTACATAACTGTCATCCATTTATGTTTTTGACTTTATTTGCACATACTGTTACACAGAGTAATTATAAAATTAAAACTGAAATAGGCAGGAGATTATGGTGTGGCTGAGAGATGTTTTAATTTGTAGCGAGAGCAAATAGATGATGGTAGACATGCCTGATTGGCTGTGTAAGACCCACCCAGTAGGTGGTGCTAGGCACACCCCTTTGACGGTGCACCCCCTAATAAAATATGCTGCACACGCCTATGACTACATGTACCCTCTTACACAGACATTTTACGGTTAATTTTGTTGAGAGCCAATTAACCTACCAGTATATTTTTGGATTGCCAGAGTAAACCTACGCAAGCACAGGGAGAATATACTAACTCCGCACAGTTAGGGCCATGGTGGGAATCAAACCTATGAGGCACTGGATAATGCTAACCATTACATTATCTGTGCTGCCCAAATATTTACATAAGGGTGTGTGTGTGTGTGTATGTGTGTGTGTGTGTGTGTGTGTGTGTGTGTGTGTGTGTGTGTGTGTGTGTGTGTGTTGGGGTAGGGGGGCATCGCCTCTGGGCAAAAGGAATGAACTTACACCACTGATCGGGGAGATTGATCAAATCTTGGTAATAAAGTGGAAAGATATAAAATATCAACCAGCTCCTAGCTGTCATTATACAGGTTATTTTAGAAAAATGACAGATAGAAACTGATTGGTTGGTATTTTGGTGGATGTTTATCAAAGGTTGGCGAGAGAAATAAATTCTGCCATGTTACAAGCTGGGAAAAAGGACAAGATCATTATTAAATCTCTCTCCACTTTATTATTATTATTATAATTTTATTTATAAGGCGCCACAAGTGTTTCGCAGCGCCGTACAAAGGAACAATACAGGGAGACAAAGCTTGGCATAACATTGAATAAATAACAAAAATACAGTACAAATAAAGAGCGCCACAGATCAGTACACATTACAGCTTAAATATAAGTAGTGAGGACTCAATCAACATACAACTAAAGGCTTGAGGCCAATGATCGAGATGAGTATGCAGACGAAGACGGTCACTGAGTGTTTGAGTATAGGAGAGCTGTGAGTGAAATGTGAAGAGAAGAGGACTTTGACAACAGGAGGGAAGAGGGCCCTGCTCTGTGGAGTTTACAATCTAGTAGGAAGGGGAGACAGACAGATTACAAGAGGTGCAAGCGAGTGGGTGGTGGCTAGATAGCAGGATGTAAACAGGCAAGGGGTCGGAGAACAAGCTGGTTTATGCAGTGCAAGGGTACGCTTTGATGAATAGGTGAGTTTTCCACTTTATCTCTCTCCAGTAGTTGATAAATCTCCCCTGAAGGATTCATGTGGCCTCTAAATGCTGTACATAAGCATGTCAATTTGCAGATTTTTAACATAGAGTTGCCAAATTATCAATGCATAAAAAGATCATCAGGTTCTGACTGGCATCATGTCACCCGGGGGCAAATGAAAGCACCTCGGCCTGGCGTTTCTATCATCAGGGCAACAAAGGAAAAATAGTCGCATCAAGAACCTGCAAGTATGGTTAGTGTATGTGGGTTTGCATCAGATTCTTAACTTGCAGAGATATAATCAGATCAAACACCTCACAGACGCTTCTGACAAAGCAGACACCACTCCAGTGACTGTTATACAATTCAGAGAGCCTACTTTAGTTTCCTCTATATAATATAGGGATGGCCATCGACCATCGATGATTCGAAATCATCGATGGTTCATGGCCGATGTCGAATACTTTTGCCATCGATGGAGGAGAACCAGATGGTTTCTCTCCATCGATGAAACAGCAAAACAATGTTTTTCTGTTTTTTGTTTTTTTCAAAGTGCCGGGACATGGAGCATAGCTCCGCCCCCGACACCCGCGATGCCCCACCCGCGTGTTTTGATTGGCCCACAGGCCAATCAATGAAACACAATGGATGACCATCGATATGTAAAAATATTGATGGTCATCCATTGCATAGTTTAGCAGTATCGATGGCCAGTTGCAGAATGGCAACCATCGATGGCAATAGTAACGATGACCAGCCCTAATATAATATAGGAAGCATTGTTATATTGTAGATTGCATTGTATATTGCATTGTAGAATATTACATGTATTGTATAGGTGATTAGAATGATCAATATATTGCATGCTAGGTACTAGCATGCAATATATTGATCATTCTAATCACCTATACAATACATGTAATATTCTAGTGACCAACACAATATGCAATATACTGCAACACCTGCTAAGAATATAGGGTTATTAGCTGAAACCTATCCTGAGTTTAATGTTCACTTTTTGGCAGGACATATTTCTGCAGTGGATGTGCTTCAGTATTTCGAGAATTTCTACCCGTCTGTAATATTTCACTAACATAGGAGCATAGGTGAAACTAGAAAGTTGGTGCTAGGTGGTCCGAGTTCTAAATTTCATTTTTTGTGTGTGTGCGTAGAAAAAGGGGTGTGGCCTCACTGCAAGGGTCGTGGTCTTACAGGAAAAGACCTTATACTCCATACTTTATCCAACACATTAATGGCAGTGTACTATTTTGTCCCAAATTCTTTAAAATGTTAAACTTTGAATCCACTGACATTAACACTATCAGATACACACGGGTGACATCTGCCTCTGCCATTCCCTCTTGTCAACTATGACCGCATTTTTCAGCTAGCTCCAGACATAGCTATTCAATGCGGCCATTTTCGAGCCGGTTTTTCACATGTGCAGTTTCGACTTTCGAAATAGTCGGATCTGCATTGGCAGAAAAAAGTCAGAAATGAATGTATTTTTGATGAAAACACGTGGATCTATGAGTAATTCGCCGATCCACATATATTTCATCTGTGTCAATTTTTCCAACAGTCAAACAATCAGCACTTTAATTGAATAGGTTGAATGAAAATGCCACCGAAAACCGCCGAAAAGTGCAGATTTTCCGACTGTTGCAAAAATCAGCACTAATTAAACACCCCCCAATGCGTTGATGGTGGAAGTTGACAGCTAGAAACAAGGCAGGGGGCATATCAAATTGGCTGTAAGTTTTTTTCATAAAAATTAAACGGGCCTCATTACGCTGCTCAACATCTAATGACACCTGTCATCGCAAGCTAGGAGTAGCCTGGAACTTCCTGAGCGGCTGTGATGAATACAGGCTTATCTGGCCTGGAGCTGACATTACCCCCCCCCCCCCCCCCCCCAAAAAAAAAAGCACTTGGGTGCACCTGCGCTTTCCTAGGCACGCCTACAATTTTTTCTGGCAGGCCATCATTTTTCTTGGCGTTGCGGCCTATTTGAAACTTTCAATTGCTTAATTAGTCATTAGGGGAGCTATCCAAAGACTTCTAGATCATGTTTCGACAATTTTCCTTAAAAAAAGGATGCAACTCTGCCCTCAATAATTAATGTTTGTATTCACAATAACTATATAAATATATTATTTCTCACTAGAAGCAAGCTAGAAGAATTGGAGGTTTACCGTTGCTCCAATGCTAACGCTTTGCTACCATCTTGTGGTGAATATGATGTTTGCATGTGTCTTATTTACAGGGAGGCATATTTATTAACTGGTAAACCTGCTTGAAGCAAATGCTTCGAAAGCTAGTCTGCTACCTTGTGATTGCATCTGTGTTTGTGCATGTGTGAGAGAGAAAGAGATGTAGTTTCATTCGCTGCCAACAGGTGGCAGTGTTTTGGAGACACACAAACGGACACTAGACATATCATACCTCCCAACTTCTGTGCTGATAAAATAGGGACACTCGCACGGCTTCGCCGCGCAAGCGTCTGAAAAGGGGGCGGGGTGTATGCAAATGGAGCGCGGCTTATGCTAATTAGCCGCAACCTCATTTTTATACGAGAATGCGCACAGCATCTATTCTATTAGATTGGGGGGTCTCCCAACTGCCACCCCCCGCAGCGGGACAATGCCTGCCTTTTTAACTTGTACAATCAACTTCTATGCCTTATATTATGTTTATAAAATGTGATTATTAAATATTATTTTATCATCCCTTGGTATTTTATTTTAATTTCATTTCTCCTTAAATTAGCGCTGTGTATTTTGGTTGCTTTTTTCTTGTGTTATTGTCATGTTGTTCCTATTGTCATAAGGTTCCTGGTGTCATATTGTGCATGATGTCATTTGAGGAAGTGGATATATTTGATGCTATGATTTTATTGTGGACACATTTCATCATCATCATCATCAGCCACTTCCTTGTCTTAGCTTGATACTGTACATATTTCATTATTAAATATGCAAGTTACTAACAGGAACTTCCTATAGTACAGTACAGTGTATTGGAGAGCATTGGCATTTGGCCATACAGTAATGTTGTAACACGTGGACTGACACGTGGTTCTGTGATCATTGCTACTGTATATTAGAGCACAGCGCCTACTTTATGCAAACTACCTTTTACCAATATGGCTGAAAAAATAGGCAAGGTTTTTTAAAAATGTATTATTTACTTTACTTAGGGTCAATCCAACTGAGCGAGAAGGATAGTGTATCTTTTTTATATTTGGGGGGGGGGGGGGGGGGGGGCCACGTGGATCAGCTGAATAGCTGCCATTCCACATGTTTTAATTAGAAACTAGGCCAAATTCGACAGGTTTTGGCCCGTTTCCAATAATCTCAATCCGACTTAAAAAAAATTTGGATTGAGGAGATGAGGCTCACACTGTCCCGGAACCATCTGGCACCATCCTCCTGCTGCTTACCCGGTCCCAGTGGCATCATCGGCCCGCTGCCGCAGCTTACCCGGTCACAATGCCAGGCTGGGTGAGCAGCACCAGCTAAATCCCAAATCCGACAGACAGAAATGGCCGCACAATTGAATAGGAATTGTCTGATTCATTCTGGGAAATGCATGTCGTAATGGTCCGACTTCAAATGAATAGACCCCATAGTCTTTGAACTGTAGAGTATTCATCTATATTGTAGATGGCATTCACCATACAAGACCATGTCAGCTTTGTGTGACCTTATTTTGTATAATTAAAAGACAACTATCTTGCTGAAATGTACATTTTATTGAATGCATTTATCAAAGCTTGTAGATATACTGTATACCAACCAATCTTTTCCTTTGTCAAATAGGTTTTAAATTCCAGCATGGGTACGAAAAAAAGGTACACAAATAATAATATACTTAATATAAATTAATTAATATAATTATAGAGGCCAGCTCCATCTTGGATGGTTTGGGATGAACACTCTCCCCCCCAAAAGTTCAGTCAGGAAATAATCTTTAAAGAAAAGTTACCTTTAATAAGAAGGTTTAATAAATAATATATTTAATACTTTGAGTCATTTATAATTTTGTAGGCATCTTCAGGTTTCAGTAAGTAGAGAGCAGATTAGGAGGGAAACGTTTTGTGGGTAAGTTACCTGTAGAAAGTATACAAGAAATGGTGACACCACTTAGCGCTAATTGTGTGATCAATTGTAAAAATTCACTTCTGAAGAAGGATGTTACCGTCCGAAATGCATTAAGTGAGGCATACACTTGGAACCTTTTGGCTGGACTGCTACCCACCCTGCCTGGACTGATAGAGGACTGGGATACTGGTGCCCAAAGTCTCCTATACATTTGAACATCCAGTTCCTGGTCGGAGGGGAGGAAAAATTCTGCAGCAGCTTTGCCTTAAGGACCCTGTTTTAAATGCGATTTTAATCATCAATATTGTGAGTCTCCTGTATCAAATAAAATTCTGTTTTACCCCCTGGATACTACGCAATGATCGCTTTCTATTGATATACCCTTATTCCAATTCCCCACTCAAACGTGGGAGAAAGGGTATATCCTTTCTTGTTGTTTTAGGTATTCATCATCCTTAACATACATCAGGATTGCTGTTTTCTAAACAGATATGTATTTTTACAATTGATCACACAATTAGCGCTAAGTGGTGTCACCATTTCTTGTATAATTGTCACGGTTGTTGAGTGTTCGTGTTGACAGAACACTTGGTGTGCCCCACTGGCTGCATAAATTGTGAGTGTCAGCGCTAGTCCTTGTACCATAATCTTTTTTGTACCTGTAGAAAGTAGAAACCAATCAGATTCTACCGAGATTGGTTGCTATGGGCAACTTGTTAGGCAGCTAATGAAATTGGCTCAGTGAGTTAAAAAGTACTATATTTAGCAGCCCATACACGCTGCGATGCGGGCTGTCCGATGTGTGCTTTGAGGTGCGCGCTCCCGCGGCACCTCATCGCACAGTACAAAAAGTATGTGCTTGCATATACTTTTTGTACTTAGTTTTCATCACATTGCATCGCATTGCATGCACAACACATGCACAGGCAATGCAATGCGATGTGATGCATGCTAGGTAAGCACGGAACGCACGCCCGTATCGGGACGTGTATGGGCGGCATTAGATCTTTCTTGGTACTTCAGTCCCCAGTTGTGATAAAATTTGAAAGCACCAAGTGGGAACGGCTGTACTGGTGCTGGTACTTTCATAGGTTAGTACATTGGATCTCACTCAGTGATTTTCAACCTACAAGATTTTAAAATTGCCATGGAACACCTTCAGACCCCCATATGGAAAAAAAAAATTCACACTAGTCCTCACAGGTAGCAAATATAAAAACACATTGACCCTTACATGAAAACAGGAGTCCAGTGAGTAACTGTTAAACTGGTGGTAGCTGTAATCTGGTGTGGACAACTCTAGCTCTGGTGACACACAGAGAACAGCACAAGGCATAGTAGTGCGCCGTGGAACAGTGGTTGAAAAACACTGATCTCCCTAATGGCCAACTGTCATAAACTGAATAAAATATTAGTATAAAATAACAAAATTGTAAGTCATCCATCAGCAAAACTGGCAATATACCTGGAGCTCTGTATTACATTATACAGTACCACGTCAAAACATTGGGTCTAAGAAGGCATGAGTAAAAACTCTGCTTTGAAGGTTTGGCAACCCAGGTAATTTTCACAGCAAAATATTCTCTATTATGCTGAAACTCCATTCTAAAATATAAATATGGTTGCACAATTCTACGTTTATTTTACAGTATTAAGGAAATTTATGGAACTTTTAAAAAGAAAATGGACCTGAAACCTGAAGAACCGAATGATATATGATATATAAATAACAGAAAGCTAAGCATTGAAGTACAAGTGGCAAGATAATACAGGATAAGGTAATACAGGATAGTCACATTAGCTTTCGGCAATACTTTGTCCAATATCTGTGGTAACATTATATTAATTCTTTTTCTCTTTTTTCTTCTTTTTCTTTTTCGTTTTCTTTTCATTTTTTTGCTTGTTCTTTGCTTTTTCTTTTGGTCTACAGATTAAAGGGGGGATGTATGTTATTCTCAAATCCAGTTGTAATTTAAAAACATGTCATCATTAGTTTCATTGCTCGCTCCAAATTTGCCCTTCAGCCCTCCCACTAATTTATAGTGCCAAGGGACAGAATGGGGTGTGGTTTTAATGGAAATGGGCAGGTCCTTTAAGATCAGCCTTATTGGTATATTCAGTCGGGAATGTTATGTGATACAGTAGGTATTTAAAGGGTTAAGAGGGAATTAGTATTAGGATGTTCACAAGGGTGTAGCTTGTATATTATCGCTACTTGAACATAATGTATATGCCATTTAATATTTATGTCATACTTGATTACCTGGCAATGAGATCTGCAGTATTAGGCCCCTCTACAGGGCGATGTGGGCATGCATGCCTTGGAGTGGAGCCGGGGGAGTTGTATAGCCAAATGCTCTTCTTAGACTGTTGCTCTGCCGGTCCACCAGACAGGCCCAGGTACCTTGCCACAAGCTTTCCCCCTCTTGACGTACTCTGTATGCGTGACCAGCAGATGGAACATTGGTGGTCAGAAGACAGACCACTGTACGGAATTCGGACAGGGGCTGGGTAAGTATACTTACCCTCCTCACCTACCTAACTCTCCTTACCTTCCCCCACCCAGCAAACAGATTGTAGCCTATATTATTGACAACGCTTTTTAATCTCATAGTGTACCTCCGCTATGCATGGGCATAATCATTTGCAGCAGTGTAAATCCCCATATACACTGGTCGATTTCTGCTAGCCTGCATGCTAAGGGATGTAGGCTTGGGAATTTGATCCTGTAGTTTCCGGGGCTAGATTGCCCATACACATGTAGTGATGGGTGTATGGGTTATCATTACATTTGTATTGCTTTTTCATAGACAAATAAAGGAGGGTGCAGAAAGAAAAGGAGAACAAAGGAATACATGTCAGACACAGTGCACAAAAGGAATATGCGTGTCAGGTTATACATTAACATTGGATATAATGCATTGACACACATTGAGTTAAATCATTGTGTCAACATATAAGGAGTCAGAGTTTGAGCCAGGAGAGCAGACAAACTCACTGGGACACTATAGAAAGATTGACCCTGCTTCTCCCTATACTTGCCCCCTCTAAACCACCGCATATGAATGAAGAAGCCGAGGTGGAGTACTTACAATCTGCCTTTTCAAAGACAACATGTTTATGTATCTTATTTTCGATTTCCATACAATCCCCCCCGCCCCCCCCCCCCCGGACTTGGTGTTGGCCGCAACTCTCCTTCCCCCAAGGAGCCCGACCCCCCCCCACCAATGGGACCACTACTCTGGGCCTGCCCAGATCATAAAAATAAGTGACTGTCTTATAAGTGGACTCACAGGTGCATCGAACTGTGAGGTCTATGGCCAATCTGCCCAGATGCAAAAGGGTCAATAAAGCAAAAATGCCAACTTGCTTTTATTTTAACTCCACTTTACACAATCACACAGCTTTAATTCATACTTGACTACTCTCAAAGTCTCCTCTCTGGAGAAGCCCAGAGAGGAGACTGTCACCAGCACTTCAGAGGACAAGGCTTGATGTAGACATAATCAAGCCCCGCCCACAGTGCTGCAAATCCCGTTTTTTGCGGGTCCTCGAGAAGGAGGTGGGGTTAAAATGATTCTATTTGCATATTTAATGCCCCCCCCCCCCCAAAAAAAACGCAAATTGCTGTAAATGAACGCAGCGGCCCGGGGAGATGCAGGGGGGGGGGGGTCCTGCGGAATCTGGGAGGATTGCCCACCTTTCCAGGGGGCCGGGAGCTGGGCCCAATTTCTGGGACCCTACCGGCCCATCCAGGAGGGTAGGCAACCCTGCTTTAACTGACATTTGTATAAGCCCCTGCAGACATTTGTATAAGCCCCCTCGGGATGCTTTTAAAGCATCATCCTCTATGCTTTAGTCACATTTTTCATATGGTTACGCAAAAATGTTATTATTTCATTTATAGTTTTAATAACCCCAGGTTACACAACACAAAATAATTCTGGAGCAAAGAATGTCTATCAAAAGGCAGGGCAGAGCAAAGCAGTGTTACTGTATGTCCCACTGCACAATCTGGTACCCAGAATGCACCTTACCTACTTGTAACATGACCAGTCACTCCAGGACGAATTAAAGTACATGTCTCTTGCTTGGATGCAGAAACCTGAGATTTGTTTGTTTTGTAGAATAAGATCTGTCCCTTCTACGTTTTCATGGTGCTAGAAGTTATTAGGAAGAAAATGCATATTGATCAATGTATAGAAAATGTTTCTTTTATCCTAGGACTCCTAGAGACAAATCTCTATTAGTTAATCAGTGTACTAATTTAGATTTTCCAGGCTTGCAGTTTCAGACTGGGACAAAGGTGAAAAAATCTGGTGTGCGTGTTCACCAAGGATCAATGCATAGTAACCAAACTTTGGGATCAGATTTTATAATATACCCCAAAAACTGGGGAACAAAATAACAGTTTTTAACCAATAGTTACAAATAATATCATGTAAACCATTACTCAGACATATGGGAGCATCAAGAAAACATAAGGTGCATAAAATAGGGAATCTGATCTCATCAAATTGGAAAATTTGCTGTGGGCAAGAGTTGGCATGACAACAAAGAAGGTTCCCAGACTGGACAACTCCGCACCACCACAACTAGTTTGCCCAGTAAAGTGACAGATTGTGTAAAAGTTCTGTGTATTGAGTTTCAGAATATTTCCTTCATCAGGTACGGATCTTCGTACCTGATAAACGTAATATTCCAAAACGCTAGAATATCAGGATTCTTCTCATGGCACCCCTAGGCCAGAAGCTTGTTAAGGATAAATTCTGAAGTAGATTTAAGTAAATATAAAATTACATAAGGTGTTCTTATTGCTTCTAATGTCCACATATTTTATAATTGTCAGCCGCTAGCACTAGTTTTGTCTGTTACATTTACCATAAATAATTAGAATTTGTCCTAACCCACCAACCCAGGCCAGCCCTACAAGTTCCCCAAGGTACCCCAGGGTACAGTTTGGGAACCACTGCATTTGGACATTATTTAATAGCTTGTCATTTGCAGGCATGGGCTAATTTTGGTGAGTTACTGTAGACTGTTTTCTTTTTTCATTTGACAATTATACTTCTAAATTATTGCTACTTTAAGAAGATAAAGGGCCAGTTGCACTAAGCTTCAAAAGTGATCAAACGGAGAGTGATAAACAACCAACCAATCAGCTCCTGTCTGACATTTTTCAAACACAGTCTGTGACATGACAGGCAGGAGCTGATTGGATGGCTATTTATCACTCTCCATTTTATCACGTTTAAAACTTAGTGCATCTGGCCCAAAGTAAACTACCTTGCCGGAGTTACACTTGTGCCTGTAGCCATATGAACAGTTGCTTGTGCTTAATGTGCTGGGCATGGTGTTTACAGTGTTGGTGTACTCAGCGGTACCCAGTATAAGCACCTTTCTTTGGGGTAATCTCTATTTTTTTTTTAAACTATTGTAGTTCCACAAATGGGATAAAAAAATCAGTCAAATTATTTCAGAAATTAATGAATGTGTAAATGTATGCAGCAGAGTATAAACATTATTCTAAAGGCCCCCATACACTAGTCCGATTTGGGCCGATTTCACATGGTTTCCGACCAATCGGGTCAATAAATCGGCCCAAAGCAGATGTCTCAGACTGGTGTCCCCGGCAGTGGGGAACAGGGTCACATGAGATACATTGCAAGCAAAATGACGTCATACGATGTATCACATACGATCCTGCCTGGGTGGCTCAAGCGGATACGGGTGGA
The DNA here is from genome assembly GCF_055691185.1 of Crinia signifera. NCBI lineage: Eukaryota > Metazoa > Chordata > Amphibia > Anura > Myobatrachidae > Crinia > Crinia signifera. Next base: position 45,434,386 of record NC_139220.1, on the reverse strand, counting down.
TATACACTGCTGAAAGACAGCGCAATAGTGTATGGCCACCTTAAATCTTGTGCTAACTTATTTCTGGGTGAGTACAGGTGCCGTTTTTCTGGTTGAACTGCATACACCCTGCTTAGCCAGAGGCGTAAGTTCATTCCAGTTGCCTGGAGGCAATTTGGCACCTTGTGTGTGTGTGTGTGTGTGTCTAAACACACATGACTGCAGAACTATATAGAAAACACTCTCAGTCAGTCTGCAGGGAAAGGACCCCACAGTGAAATGGCTGGGTTCCAGTTCCACTGTGTGACAATGGCCAGTGGGTCAGTGTCAGACTCACGAGATTCAGATGTCTGCATCAGTAGAATCAGGGTTTACCAGCAGGCATAGAGCCAGGTAATTAAAGATGCGTCCTTATTCATCCTGGATCCCAGTAAGGATGCCATGGCTTGGCGTTGCACGTCACGTGACTACATTTCACAATGGCTGGTGATCAGGCTGATGGCCAGGACAATTTTGCTCCGCCCAGGACCATGCTGGTACACACCAAGAAGATTTACCGATCTACGGCACCATCATTCCTCCACACAGCACCACATGCGATACCGTCTGGTGGTCCTCACAACATGGCTGACTGGAAGTTGTTGCATGCGATCTATTGTGCAATTTTAGCATACACATCAGACCATGTGCACAATTTGACGCTCAAATGCGGCAAATCATGCCAATATCGGCCTGATGTGTACCCACCCTAACACTCCATTCAAAGAAAATGGTAAATGTATTTGAACTTTTTCTTTTTACCACAGTAATTTGTGAAACTTTTTTTCTTTCCCGAATCCTGATCTACTCAGAAAACTCAGTCATTTCACAAATTGAGACTTATTTCAAGTAATAAAAAACTAGCTCTGCTCTCACTAGATGAAGGTAAATCACAGGTTCTCAAACTCGGTCCTCAGGATCCCACACAGTGCATGTTTTGCAGGTCTCCTCACAGAATAAAGTGAAATAATTAGCTCCTCCTGAGGAGTCAGTATTGAGTGCTCCTGTCGGGCGACCTGGAAAACGAGAACTATGTGGGGTCCTGAGGACCGAGTCTAAGAACCACTGAGGTAAATTATCTATGATCTGGAATAAATGATAACTTTCCTCCTGTGAATTAAAACAGAACAAGAAGGGACCGAGGTTTAGTGGTACTTTTATGATAAATTGGATTACCTCTAGCAGATTGTTGTCTCCATTTGTTATATTGATGTTAAAAACGAGTGGGAAAAATGTGTGCACATTGCACCAGGTTTTGGGGTACTTCCAGTGTATGGAACAACTGTTCTTAGTTTTATCAAGTAGCAGATCCTGTGGTGGGTCAGGTTTAACTAAAAAATAAAAAGGTGAACAGGAACATGCAGTTACATATGTGTGACAAATCAGCCATCAAACTTTACACTATGGGCCTTATTCTGGTTCACTCCTCCTGGCAAATTCCTTCTTAGATGGACAAAACCATGTGCACTGCAGGTGGGGTAGATGTTACTTGTGCAGAGAGAGTTAGATTTGTATGGGGTTTTACTGCAAAGTGAGATCTATATTGCAGTGTAAAAATAAAACAGTCATTATTTACCCTACACAGAAACAAAATAACTCACCCAAATCTAATTCTCTCTGCACAAGTTACATCTGCCCCCCTGCAGTGCACATGGTTTTGTCCATCTAAGAAGGAATGTGCCAGGAGTGCCAGAATAAGGCCCAATGTACTTTATTTATAGTCTTGTAGCTGAAAGAGCAACATCTAGGTCTAAATAGAATGGTTAATATGGTCCAGATTTATCAAAGTTTAGAGACAGATAAAGTGGATGAAGATAAAGTACCAACCAAATCAAACACAGCCTGTAACATGACTTTACCTCTCTTGTGCTTAATACAGCTGACCAAGCACTGCATTGGTGTTCAATGTAATAGTGGAAAACAGAGATATATAGGGGCTGATTCAGCCCTGCCTGCTAGACTGCGTGCAGGGCAGCCGAGAGGAAAATTTTGGGGAGTGGCCTAAGTGTGGGAGGTGTGGCCACCTCCCTCGCTTAGGCCACGCCCCCAAAATGTTTACAGGGGGTGAAAGAAAACTCTAAAAACTCTAAACTCAGCAGCAGCACACACCTACAGCGTGTTCTGTGCTGACATGATGCTGTCAGTAAGAGACTCATGCTGAACCTGCTATCAGCAAAGCACATGCTGAAGGTGTGTGCTGCTGCTTCTGCCTGGGAGGGATGAAGGGGCAAGGGAGGGGTCGGACCAGGGCCCCTGCCAGGCCCCTTCAGCAATCCTGGGCCCGGGTAATTAGTACCCGCTCCCTCCCCTCTCGGCTGCCCTGACTGCATGTGTTTGGAGCCTATCGAGCACGTTAACACACCCCGCCAAATGCAGGTTGGGTGTCAGGGGTGGAGCTATGCTATACACTAGCTATGCTTCATGTCCCGGCACCCCGAGGAAAATGTCCACCGCCGTGGAGGAGACAGATGCTAGAGGTCTTACTGGTCCTCTAGTGCCTGTCAGACAGTGTGCATTATATATAGAGTTACTCATAGGTGCTGGATTCCGGGAATGCTGGTGCACTGTGAGCATGTAATCCCCTGGCAATGAGCATGTACCCTCTGACAACAAGCAAAAAAAACCCTGTCAATTAGCATGTAACCCCTGGCAACAAGCAAGAAACCCCTGACAGGTATGTAAGCCCTGGCAATAAGCAATAAACCTCTGGCAAGGAGCATGTCGTTAAAAATATACATATAATTAATGTATGGGGGAGGGGGTACCAGAAACGTTTCAGCAGGGGGTGTAAAATGTCTAGTTACGCCACTGCTGGGCCTAATAGAATACTTATAAAGCTGCATCAATTCATTACACAAAGCACCACATGCATCAGTACATTCTGCCGTATGCATCAGAGATGTCAGTAGTTCTGATGGATCCCATAGGCTGAACAGGGCCCTTATTCTGGTTTACTCAAATAGGGAAATTCCTTCTGAAATTGACAAAACCATAGGTGTGGCAGATGCAACATATGCAGAGAGATTTAGATTTGGGTGAGTTATTTTGTTTCTGTGCAGGGAAAATACTGACTGCTTTATTTTTGCACTGCAATATAGATCTCAATTTGAAGTAAAACCCAGGGGCGTAACTATAGCACCGCAGCCCCCGCGGTCGCGGGGGGGGCGCTGTGCATGTGGGGGCGGCGGGGGGGCTGCGGTGCTATAGTAATGCCCCCGCCCCCCATCCCCCGCAGGCTTACATGTCTGCGCGTCCCGGCTCTGCGCGACGGACCACGATAAAATGGCCGCCCCATAAAGCAGACAGTTCTCTGAAACTGTCTGCGGTATGGCGGCGGCCATTTTATCATGGTCCGTCTACATAGAATTAATTGAAGCTAGGATGGCAGCCGAGACGCGCTGCAGCGCAGACAGGTAAGCCTGCGGCGATGGGGGGGCACGGGTGGCCGGGGGAGGGAGGCCGACGGGGGTGCGCCCCCCCATTAACGGCGGGGGGGGGGGGGGGCGCCGCAAAGCAAGCTACGCCACTGGTAAAACCCCATCCAAATCTAATTCTCTCTGCACAAGTTACATCTGCCCCACCTGCAGTGCATATGGTTTTGTCCATTTGAGAAGGAAATTGGCTTTGCGAGTGAACCAGAGTAAGGGCCCAGGGGCCAGATGTATCAAGCTTCAAAAAGTGATAAAATGGAGAGTGATAAACAGCCAGCCAATCAGCTCCTACCTGCCATGTCACAGGCTGGATTTGAAAATGACAGGTAAGAGCTGATTGGCTGGCTGTTTATCACTCTCCACTTTATCACTTTTTGAAGCTTGATACATCTGACCCCAGATCACCACATTGCGCTTTCACTTCCATTTGGTCATCGTCCAACTCATTGTACTCACTGATTTCTCTCAATGCGAAGGATAAGGTGTGATTCTTGTATCTCTTTTGTCGGATGGCATACAGGATAACTGTGATGTTATGTTCCTCTTCTGCATAGTGACATGATTGCGTGTCATGACAATCGACTGTATACTCTTTATGCTCTCTGACTGGCTCCTGACACACTAGGCTGTAGTTTCTGTTTTAGAAAAATGGCATTTTGAAAAAGTTGTGAGATACAGCTATTGGGCCAAAGGTAATAGGCAGGGGCGGATTTAGGAATGAGGGCGCCCCTAGGCACAACAATAATGTTTACTAAGTAGGACAGTTTATAGGGGCAGTATCTGCATGTCCTATCCATTTCCTCTATTTAAGATGGAATATAGTACAGTGCAGTGGATATTTTGCAGTTATTGGTACATTTTGGGCTGACAGTACTATCACAGGCATCCAAGTGCCGCCCCCAAACATGTGCCGCCCCTAGGCACGTGCCTCACGTGCCTAATGGGAAATTCGGCTCTGGTAATAAGGTGTGAGAATCAGAAAGGGAGAGATTTTGGGAGAGTTCCCATTTATTTAAAACGGCAATCATTAATATGGCAAAACAAGGTTGATTTTGCCATGTAAATGATTGCCGCTTTAAATAAATGGTAAAACTCTGACAAAATCTCTCACGTTCTGATCTCACACCCTATTACATTTGGTCCAAAGTGTGCAAGTATACATTTTCTGTTATGTCTCTATAAAAAGGTAATAAAACAGATACAATCACGAAGTGATGATATAGTAATAAAATGGGCACTACTATAGAGGTAGTGCCTCTGTGATGACAAACAGCTACTGGAATAACCTCTGTACCCTCCAGCCACATACTACTGGGGATTATTCAGTAAGGATCTCAAAAGCAAAAACTTACTGTAATGGGCAAAACCATGCTGCACTACAGGTGGGGCAGATGTAACATGTGCAGAGAGATTTTGATGCGAGAGGTGCAGGTCCAAATGCAAATATAAACAGCATTGTAAATATAGAGCTGCATATCTATTATGGAATACATGCAAAAGCAGTCAGTATTTACCCTGCATAAAAACAATACATGTATCTTCACCCCTGGCATTGCAGCATGGTTCGTCCAGGTGGGTACAGTTACGTGCCTTTTTTTTTGTTTGCTTTACACCCACTTCATAATCAGCCGTTAAATCTTTAAATTAGGAATGGCCAATGGCCTTAGATGTCACCATTGATGGATAACTTTGATGGTGTGATACTATCTGCAAGAGAACCATCAATGGTTTTAGGATAGTCACACCTGCAATGATTTGCCAGCAAATCAGAGCTCAGGAGCGTAACTACATGGGTGTCAGGGGCGGAGCTGGGATCCATAACTGAACACCTGGTAAACGGGAAAAAAAATTGTGCTTGCTCTGTATCATCGATGGTGGGAAATAATTTGGTTTTCCCCCATCAATTTTAAGATCATCTATCGCAGATGGCCATCCCTTCTTTAAATTTGTGATAAACCAGTGAATTCTCTAGGACATTTTATTGCTGGACATGTCTATAACTGCTGCTAAATTGCTAGATTTTTATGTCTGATTTTACTGTACAACTTACCTCCCAACCTAATGACTGTCAACCTAGACACAGTCAACTCAATGGCCGCATACCTATTCACTGTTGCTGTGCTACAACTACCCAATTCAGCATACTGTGGGTCGTGGGTAGTACAATGGGACGGTGTCGGAAAAGGACACTGTCTCGATAAATTTGATCATAGGCCCCATAGCAAAAGTTTGTGAGGGCCCCTATTTACCAGCCAATACTTATAAATGTATATACAGTACTGTAGCAAATCGTACAGAGGGAAGATGGGCCCCAAAGCTTTGGGCCCCATAGCAGCTGCACCCCCTTCCCCTATGGTAGGGGTGGCCAAACCAGTCCTCGAGATCTACCAACGGTCCACGTTTTCCAGGTTACCAAGCTGGTGCACAGCTGTAGTCATTACAAACTGTCACATTTTAAAACATGCTGCATTCATTCCTACTATAGATCCACAGGTGGCCTAAAAAACATGCACCGTTGGTAGATCTTGAGGACAGGTTTGGCCACCCCTGCCCTATGGTAATTATGCCCTTGAAGGCATGGTACATACAGTACTCATAACAATTTTTCAATAAAGTTATAGAAACGTTTTAATAATAGACCAGTTGGGATGGCGTTCTTACCCTCTGCGTGCTTCAAAGATAAATTCGGGACTGCAGTCTTCTGAACGCCATGAGCAGCTGAACTGGCCGCTATAGTTTTTGACCTTGCAGTGTACTGGTTCTTTGTCTGTGATAAAGATCATTAATATTATTATATAGATATTACTTTGACAGCCGGGGGCAAATTTAGAGGTCAGGCTACCTGTAGGCAAAGAACTATTGGCCACCCCAAAACATGGGTGAGAATTAATAGGATAAGAGATTCAGAAAGTGAGAGATTTGGTAAGAAATCAGTTTTTTTTTAAAGCGGCAATCATTTACACTGCAAAACCAGTGTGGTTTTGCAGTGTAAATGATTGCCGCTTTAAAAAAACCTGGAGATTTCTTACCAAATCTTTCACTTTCTGAATCTCTCAACCTATTAAATCTCACCCCATGTCTCCTGTCTTACCTCCGAAACACAGCCTGCTGTCTATTGCCCCCTGCGTTTTGCAAAACAAAAGAAGGAATCAGGCTATTGGCCTAGCAGGGAACCCATGCAACAGAGCATGCTGTGCTGTCCCCAAGCAAGTGTGATGTGCCTTGCGGGTCACATGCCCAGTGGAAAATCCACCACTAGTTTTGCCTGCATTCATTCTAATTGCCAAAATTGCAAAAATTCATGAAAGCCCTGTTCATCATATTTACATCTCCCTTAATTAATTAATTCATTTCAATTGTAATTCCCAACAGTAAAATATTCCATTAAATGTCTCGTGAATAAACTAAGGGGGAAGGGAGGGGTCGTACCAGGGCCCCTGCCGGGCCCCTTCAGCAATCCTGGGCCCAGGTAATTAGTACCCGCTCCCTCCCCTCTCGACTGCCCTGACTGCGTGTGTCTGGAGCCTAGCGAGCACGTTAACACACCCCGCCAAATGCAGGTTGGGTGTCAGGGGTGGAGCTATGCTATACACTAGCTATGCTTCATGTCCCGGCACCCCAGGGAAAATGTCCACCGCCGTGGAGGAGACAGATGCTAGAGGTCTTACTGGTCCTCTAGTGCCTGTCAGCCGGTGTGCATTATGTATAGAGTTACTCGTAGGTGCTGGATTCCGGGAATGCTGGTGCGCTGTGAGCATGTAATCCCCTGGCAATGAGCATGTACCCTCTGACAACAAGCAAAAAAAACCCCTGTCAATTAGCATGTAACCCCTGGCAACAAGCAAGAAACCCCTGACAGGTATGTAAGCCCTGGCAATAAGCAATAAACCTCTGGCAAGGAGCATGTAGTTAAAAATATACATATAATTAATGTATGGGGGAGGGGGTACCAGAAACGTTTCAGCAGGGGGTGTAAAATGTCTAGTTACACCACTGCTGGGCCTAATAGAATGCTTATAAAGCTGCATCAATTCATTACACAAAGTACCACATGCATTAGTACATTCTGCCGTATGCATCAGAGATGTCAGTAGTTCTGATGGATCCCATAGGCTGAACAGGGCCCTTATTCTGGTTTACGGACATTTCTCCATTGATTCCTCCAGCGGCAACTAACATCTACCCGTGAATATAGAGAGGACCGGTGAATTGTTCCCCACAATCTTTCCCCCATTCATCTTCCCAATCGGCAGATATACCATTGGTTAAGTGCACTTTCCATTTGGACTGATACTCAATAGGGCAGTGGCCCTCACGGATCTACATCCAATCAAAGAGTGAGACCTTCTTTTTAACTTATTTTTATTGTGTGATATTGTCATGTGTAAATGTATGTAATGTTTTTATTAATTTTTGGAATATAAATTGTTTTTTCCACCTTAAAATTGGTCAATCTGTTCATTATAACACCAGCGCTGCTTCTTTGACCCTTATTCTGGTTTACTCCCAAAGGGAAATTCCTTCTGAAATTGACAAAACCATGTGCAGTATAGGTGTGGCAGATGCAACATGTGCAGAGAGATTTAGATTTGGGTGAGTTATTTTGTTTCTGTGCAGGGAAAATACTGACTGCTTTATTTTTACACTGCAATATAGATCTCACTTTGAAGTAAAATCCCATCCAAATCTAATTCTCTCTGCACAAGTTACATCTGCCCCACCTGCAGTGCACATGGTTTTGTCCATTTGAGAAGGAAATTGCCTTTGCGAGTAAACCAGAGTAAGGGCCCAGATCACCACATTGCGCTTTCACTTCCATTTGGTCATCGTCCAACTCATTATACTCACTGATTTCTCTCAATGCGAAGGATAAGGTGTGATTCTCGTATCTCTTATGTCGGATGGCGTGCAGGATAACTGTGATGTTATGTTCCTCTTCTGCATAGCGACACGATTGCGTGTCATGACAATGGACTGTATACTCTTTATGCTCTCTCACTGGCTCCTGACACACTAGGCTGTAGTTTCTGTTTTAGAAAAATGGCATTTTGAAAAAGTTGTGAGATACAGCTATTGGGCCAAAGGTAATAGGGTGTGAGAATCATAAACTGAGAGATTTTGGGATAGTTCCCATTTATTTAAAACGGCAATCATTAATATGGCAAAACAAGGTTGATTTTGCCATGTAAATGATTGCCGCTTTAAATAAATGGTAAAACTCTGACAAAATCTCTCACGTTCTGATCTCACACCCTATTACATTTGGTCCAAAGTGTGCAAGTATACATTTTCTGTTATGTCTCTATAAAAAGGTAATAAAACAGATACAATCAAGAAGTGATGATATAGTAATAAAATGGGCACTACTATAGATGTAGTGCCTTTGTGATGACAAACAGCTACTGGAATAACCTCTGTACCCTCCAGCCACATACTACTGGGGATTATTCAGTAAGGATCTCAAAAGCAAAAACTTACTGTAATGGGCAAAACCATGCTGCACTGCAGGTGGGGCAGATGTAACATGTGCAGAGAGATTTTGATGCGAGAGGTGCAGGTCCAAATGCAAATCTAAACAGCATTGTAAATATAGAGCTGCATATTTATTATGGAATACATGCAAAAGCAGTCAGTATTTACCCTGCATAAAAACAATACATGTATCTTCACCCCTGGCATTGCAGCATGGTTTGTCCAGGTGGGTACAGTTACGTGCCTTTTTTTTGTTTGCTTTACACCCACTTCATAATCAGCCATTAAATCTTTAAATTAGGAATGGCCAATGGCCTTAGATGTCACCATTGATGGATAACTTTGATGGTGTGATACTATCTGCAAGAGAACCATCAATGGTTTTAGGATAGTCACACCTGCAATGATTTGCCAGCAAATCAGAGCTAAGGAGCGTAACTACATGGGTGTCAGGGGCGGAGCTGGGATCCATAACTGAACACCTGGTAAACGGGAAAAAAAAATTGTGCTTGCTCTGTTCATCGATGGTGGGAAATAATTTGGTTTTCCCCCATCAATTTTAAGATCATCTATCGCAGATGGCCATCCCTTCTTTAAATTTGTGATAAACCAGTGAATTCTCTAGGACATTTTATTGCTGGACATGTCTATAACTGCTGCTAAATTGCTAGATTTTTATGTCTGATTTTACTGTACAACTTACCTCACAACCTTATGACTGTCAACCTAGACACAGTCAACTCAATGGCCGCATACCTAGTCACTGTTGCTGTGCTACAACTACCCCCCCTTACCCCTAATTCAGCATACTGTGGGTCGTGGGTAGTACAATGGGACGGTGTCGGAAAAGGACACTGTCTCAATAAATTTGATCATAGGCCCCATAGCAAAAGTTTGTGAGGGCCCCTATTTACCAGCCAATACTTATAAATGTATATACTGTAGCAAATCTTGCAGAGGGAAGATGGGCCCCCAAAGCTCTGGGCCCCATAGCAGCTGCACCCCCTTCCCCTATGGTAATTATGCCCTTGGAGGCATGGTACATACAGTACTCATAACAATTTTTCAATAAAGTTATAGAAACGTTTTAATAATAGACCAGTTGGGTTGGCGTTCTTACCCTCTGCGTGCTTCAAAGATAAATTCGGGACTGCTGTCTTCTGAACGCCATGAGCAGCTGAACTGGCCGCTATCGTTTTTGACCTTGCAGCGTACTGGTTCTTTGTCTGTGATAAAGATCATTAATATTATTATTATATAGATATTACTTTGACAGCCTGGGGCAAATTTAGAGGTCAGGCTACCTGTAGGCAAAGAACTATTGGCCACCCCAAAACATGGGTGAGATTTAATAGGATGAGAGATTCAGAAAGTGAGAGATTTGGTAAGAAATCAGTTTTTTTTAAAGCGGCAATCATTTACACTGCAAAACCAGTGTGGTTTTGCAGTGTAAATGATTGCCGCTTTAAAAAAAACTGGAGATTTCTTACCAAATCTTTCACTTTCTGAATCTCTCAACCTATTAAATCTCACCCCATGTCTCCTGTCTCACCTCCGAAACACAGCCTGCTGTCTATTGCCCCCTGCCTTTTGCAAAACAAAAGAAGGAATCAGGCTATTGGCCTAGCAGGGATCCCATGCAACAGAGCATTCTGTGCTGTCCCCAAGCAAGTGCGATGTGCCTTGCGGGTCACATACTCAGTGGAAAATCCACCACTAGTTTTGCCTGCATTCATTCTAACTGCCAAAAATGCAAAAATTAATGAAAGCCCTGTTTATCATATTTACATCTCCCTTAATTAATTAATTCATTTCAATTGTATTTCCCAACAGTAAAATATTCCATTAAATGTCTCGTGAATAAACTAAGCATTTACTATGGGAGTCCACCTGTTCTCTAAAAAAACTGTACAAAAAAAGGTGACATTACCCAAAGCAACCAATCAGTATTGCTTTAAGTTTTTGCTGAAAAAATGACAGGTTGTATCTGATTGGTTAATCTGGGGAACACCTTTTATTCAGGTAACTGTTACATGAGTTTTAAAAATAAACATTGCCCGCTGTATCTTAGTAGTAGGACTGAAGTGACATCATACTTACGTGCCATTATTCTTTTGAACACTGGTAGGTTGAGCGAATTTAGTAGAACAAGTTTAGTGTCCAGAATCTCAGTTGAGGAGTAACAGGAAAAGTTTCCCACATCTGCAAGTTCTGTCACAGTTACAGTTAATGTCTTCTGTAGCTGTAAATTCCTTTTCCACCGGACAGCCTGATGACCAGGAGCATTACACTCAATGTGTACTATCTCTGATCGTGTGTTCTTAGGATTGATGTCTACAACTAAGGCTGAAAGACAAAGGAAGTAGTGAATGAATAGCGAAGAGACATTGCGATCAGACATTGTCGAGATTTTAATTCAGTTGGAGCCATCTTTGTTGGATCAGTCCCCGCAGGGGTGGGCAATAAGCGGCCCTCCAGCTGTTGATAAACTACACAGCCCAGGATGCCTTGCCTTAGTTTTGCTATTTGGCCATGCTGAAACTGATGCAAAGCATGCTGGGATGTGTAGTTCATCAACACCTGGAGGGCCCCCTTATATTGCCCACCCATGGATCATCAGTGGCACTTTGTGACCTCCAGCCATAACAATTTTCCTTTGCACTCTATACAGATATGAAGTGCGGTTATGGTATAACAGACAGACATTGGGGGGTATTCAATGCCGCAGCGAGCGGCCGGCGACGGGGTTAAACAACGAGAATTGCTGAAAACCAGCGATCCTCGCTGTTTAACCCCCACGCCGGCCGCTCGCTCTATTCAACGTACTGGGGAAATCCTCGCCGTCACAGGACGGCGAGAATTCCCCAAAACAGCGAGACCCGCGGCTGCTGCAGAAAACTCGCAGTTTTTAGCCGCGGGTCTCGCTTCTTCTGGAGCCGCATCCGCCAATTCCCCCTCGCTCAAAAAACGGAGCGAGGGGGAATCGGCGGATGCGGAGGCTGTGTTGAAGGCTGTCAGGGTGAGTGGTGACAGCGAGCAGGAAGCCCTGCTCGCTGTCACCACTCGCAAACAGCATTGAATACCTGCCAATGTCTAGGTTGACCACTAATGTCGACAGTGACTAGCTCAACACCTAACCTAGAAATGGTTGAAATACCATAGGCCGGCATTGACAGAAGGTCGACACAAGCTTAAGTTAGACATGGGGTTTTCATGGTTTTTGTTGTCTATGTCTTCATGTACAAAGTATAAGTGTACTCTGTCCCCTGGCATGGCTCATTGCGATCGCCATGCTTCGGGAACGGTGCCTAGCTGCACTCGCTACACTATTATATTCTCACTCTATGCCCACTTGGATAGTAAAGTATGATCCAAGTCATCTACACCCAAAATAAATGTGAAAAACGCATGCCAACCTTGTGGGTGTTGACCAAGCCCATGTCGACCTTAAGCTTGTATCTACCTTCTGTCAATGCGGACCTATGGTATGTCGACCTTTTCAAGGTGACATTCTCGGTGCAGTAGGAGGTGCAATCTGCACAGCTGCAAATTGTGACCGCTCGTCATGGACAATTGAACATTGGCTCTAGAGACAGATGTAGAGATGTGTCAAATCTTGAAGAGAGATAAAGTACCAACCAATCAGCTCCTATCGGTTTTCAAAAACAGCCTTGCTTGAAACTTTATCCCTCTCCAAGGTTTGAGTCATCTAGCCCATAAACCTGGTAGTATTTGACAGATGACAGATGTAGGTTAGAAGTTGGTTATAAAGGGAACCATAAACATTGGGGAAGATGTATTAAGGCTGATAAAGTGGAAGGTGATAATGCACCAGCCAATCAGCTTCTAAAGGAGTGTACACACGGAGCAATCCTTCCAAGCGATTTTGTCTACATAGTCAAAATTGCTTAGAACTTAAGGTTAGTAAAGATCGCTGTCAAGGTTAGACAAATCTCCCTATAATATCACTTAGTAAAAAAAGAATTGCCTAGGCAAGAATATTTTGACTAGATCGCTGGCTGTCTACTCAAAATCACTGCTAATCACTGCTGAGGGAGATATTCACTAGGTGATCTGCAATGAATACCAACCAAGTATGTTAATTCTAGTATAGTCAAAATCGCCCATAGACAAAATCGCTTAGTCAAAATCACTGTGCATTTAGTCAAATCGCTTAGTCAAAATCTCTGTTGTATCTAGTCAAATCGCTTAGTCACAATCGATTAAAGTTGCTCACTAGCAAAAATCGCTCCATGTGTACACCCCTTTAATGTCATTTTTCAAACACAGCTGATTGGCTGGGGCATTATCACCTCCCACTTTTTCAACACTTTATCACTTTACCAGGCTTAATACATCCGCACCGTGGTTTTCAAGTAAATTTTCACCTGCTGCACTCACAAAAATGTACCGTAAATACTGTAATATAACATTTAGCACACTTACTATTTTTCTTTAAACGTAGCTCCCAAGCTCCCTGTAGAGGATGAGCACAAAGTATGAGGAAGAGGACTGTGAGTGCTAAGTCCAGTGGCATCTGCAATACAAATGGCCTATTAGTGCAAAGGCATGAAGACACTGAGGGCTAATTTGTACAGTACACGGTTCATACTGGAGAATGTCAAGTCAATGGTACTGTAATTATTGTAATTAAAAATATCATATCAATGTCTATCAAAGCAATGGACAAGCTGTTGATGGACAGCTCTGTCAATCTGGACCAATGTTTCCTGGTGTGGGAAATAGTACAATAGTACAGTGCTAATATATTTCAAATATGACAGTGGCATTCCTCCCAACATGACCCATGCCAGGAGGGACACCATGCTCTGCTCCTGGACTTTCCTCTTCATGTTCGATTGCCATCACCTGTTTTTGAACAGGTTTACTAATAGGTGAAAGGTGCTGCACCACAGGTGACGGCAATCATTAATTAAGAGGAAAGTCCAGGAGCAGAGCATTGTGTCCCACCTGGAGAGGGTCATGTTGGGAGGTATGCAGTGGGTCATTTGTTAGCTGTCCAATCATATCCAACAAATAAAGTCTCACCCAAGGAGACACATGGCAACCCCCACCAATAAATAAATGTTGATCTACGGAATCACTATTATGATTGGCACGTAATGTCAATGAGCATGTTGTGATATAACACACCTCTTCAGCAATTATCTCTGTGTTGCATAATTAACCACTGATAAACCCTGATTATAAGATGTTCATTGTAACGCGCTGCCAAATCCTGCAGAAATAAATTCACAGACATAGTAATCCATCATAATATTGTCTGTGGATGTTTATCCGGATGTGTAAGAGCGAAGTTGTATGTAGATCATGACAATTAATGACCATGCAAAGCAGCCATTTAATCAAGTGACTCACAGTACAGCAAGCAATTCTCCCCAAAATCCCATTCCTGATGACGGTTTTTTAATAATGCTATAATATATAATATATATATATATATATAGTAATAAGCAACAAATTATCTAATTCTAAAATGGAAAACATTAAATAACAATAAACTGAATGCCTTCAAGAATGTCCTTTTGGCCAAATATTAGCATAAAATTGTAATTAAATAGTGACCACAGAACACTTAGGGTGAGATTTAATAGGATGAGAGATTCAGAAAGTGAGAGATTTGGGAAGAAATCCCCAGTTTTTTTTAAAGCGGCAATCATTTACACTGCAAAATTAGTTTGATTTTGCAGTGTAGATGATTGCCGCTTTAAAAAAATTGGAGATTTCTTCCCAAATCTCTCACTTTCTGAATCTCTCATCCTATTGAATCTCACCCAGAGTGATCAGTGGCTCTGGTGGTATGAGAGGGGTGGTATGACTTGTCGACACTTAAAAGGTTGACATGAAAATGTCAAACTGTCGACATGCAGCATGAGATTGTGAACCGGTTAACAGTTTAAAGATGTAGGCCGGGTACATGTTGATAGTTTGAACCATGTCGTCATTGTGGTGTTGACATTATGAATAGTTGACCATGTGACGCATATCAGCTGAAGTTGCATTGTAGCTAGGAGACAGTCGTCAAATACTTATCCATTCAGAGCTGTACATCAATCTGAATACAGTACAGGCACAATTGGGATGAACACAGGACATATCATTTTTTTTTTAAACATATATAGGGGGTTTATTTTCTCAGTGTGTAGAAGCCTGAAATTTAAAGTGGCAAAGTTTTTAATAGAAAAACTTGGTTTGCTTTTTTAGTTAAGTAGTGTCCTCAAAAGCGTAACAATGGCACTGCAGCCCAAGCGGGGGCTTGGGGGAGCCATCGCTATGGGGGCGGATGGACTCTGCAGACAGATGGATAGAAGCTAGAGGTCCTGTTGGGTAGCGTTCATAGCTACCCCTTATTTACGGATTCTGGGAAGCAATATATATTTAATGCCCCTAGAATATATATATATAATATATAATATAAGGAGCATGTAACCCCCCCTAGCAATGGGCATGTAACTCCCTGGCAATGAGCACAGAACCCACTGGTAAAAAAACCCCACTGGTAATGAATAAGAAACCCCTGACACAGCATGATTTTTTTTTGGCAGGGAGTCACAAAATTTCTAATTACACCACTGAGTGCCCCTTTACATTTCAGGATTAAAAAGTCCGGGAAGCATCTGTGCTTAGTAAAGCCATAGCCTTCTTTAACCCTTTGAGCATCTCTGTGAGAGATGCGCAAAATATCCGCTAAAAATGCCAGCGTCGCTCACATGTGTTATATAAATTCAAATAAAAAATGTTGCGTAAAATAGATTATATTTTCTATACAAGGTAAATTTTACAGGTCATTATGATGGAGAAAAAATGTTTGCTTGGCAATTTTCACACCTCTTTTGACAAATTGGCTTGGCCCTTAAAGGGTTAAACCGCCGAAAAAGTACTAGAAACATATACATATTAATATAGAAAAGAGACAATATATAACTTATCATCTTACGTCTGAGCGTGTGACTGGAACAATGCCTGCAGAAGTTCCTCTAAGTACTGAATGCAAATGCTCTTATCCTTTGAGGTGTTGTAGTAAAAGTATTTCAAAGTAGAGGGTTCTGGGTTATATATCAGAGAAGCCCTGAAAAATGATGTCACTGTAATGTCCCAGACCAGGAGGAAGCTGCTATGGTTCATATTGTTTTATTTTTGAATCTGCTAGTTTATTTCCTCTTCCCTCTTTTCAGTATGCCTTACTGCAGTGTATATAGAGGTAAAGCAGCATCTCATTCATTTGTCTGTTCTGCTTACACCTGTAGGGACAGACTGTGATGTCACTGCACAAGTGACCATAGATACAGCAACAATCAGTCATAGGGGAAATTTGTTCAGTGTAAACTTTACCATGGAAAGTATTCAATGACATCTACTATTTAGATAGAGTCTGCATGAAGAAATATTTCCCATGTAGGCAATTTCTAAGTCAAATATTTATAAGTGAAATTATTGGGTATTGGTCAATTTATGGAACTTTTTGGTCTTCATTTGAAAAAAAAAAAATCTAACAAAATCACACTCTTGGAAAACTCTAGAACGGTGTACTATCGGAGCAGCCACACCCTAAAACTTAACTGCAGTTCAGTGTCACCCCTCTATGTTAGCGCAACTGTACACCGCTAAGGGACCTTTTTATTAACCTATTCCGTCCTTGAAAAATACAGAAACCATTTCTGCAAGTTTCACAGTTATTTATGACTCCAATGCCCGCAGAGTTGAAAGAATTTCTGGCAACTCTTGCAGCAGTTATCCTGCTCCCAATTTACAAAAAGTTTAGATATCTGTAGGGGAAGGTCTGGCAGACTGATCTCCGGTTCCAAAACAAGATGGAAAGCAGCGCTGATTGTTTTGTGAAATTAAAAAGCAATTTAGAAACAATAAAAAAAACATAATAAGATTGGACTGATTTTACATTAAAATATATAAATTTTATTAATACAATGAATGGCCGTTTGGGGGTAGTGCTGGTATATAAAATGCAAGCAGAGCCTCACATATGGAAAGTAATGTAGCTGTCTGTTCCCAGTATGCCTCAGAGGACCAAATAAAGTGCAATGCAATAGCTAAGGATTGATGTTATTGTCCACTTTGATTAGAGACCATGGTGTTTCTTATACCTCCTAGGGATTGAAGGCCTGAATAGACTAGGCCGAGTCACCGTCCTGAAGTAGGGGAGTACACTGCAGCTGTGGTCAAACAGAGTGGTTCTGGAGTCCTTTAATGCAAGGGCAGGAGGTCCAAGTGGTATCTGAGGCTGGTCCGGATCAGTCTATAAAGTGCAAAGTGGGCAGGATAACTAACGCGTTTCACCGGCTCAGCAGCATTATCAAAGTTTGCCTTTGATAAAGCCGCTGAGACGGTGAAACACGTCAGTTATCCTGCCCACTTTGCACTTTATGTTGTTTGGATCTGGATAAAAAATATTCCAGGCTAAATAGGTGGCTATTTTGGTCTACTGCCCAGGCATGGAAACAGCCTTTTGCATCCCATGGACAACAACTGTCTCACCCAGTGCCTCATTTAAGCAAACCACATCACCTTCATCATCCTCTTTGTCAACTTCCTCTCCTGCTCCAGCTACATCAATATCCTCCTCCTGGTTTAAAACATTGACACCTTCAATCTCAAAATCAGGAACTGGACAGTGGGTGATGCTTCCAGCATATGCAAAGGGTGTGCTGCAAATGGTGGAAGGAGCCACCTCTTCCTGTACAGCGATGGGAAGGTCAGGCATCGCAACCACCAACACCGTTAGACTCTCCTTGGGGATTTGTGATACCATTGGGCAGACTTATTAAGCTTGGTGAAGTGATAAAGGGCATTATTCTAGTTCACTCTTTCTGACAAAATCCTTCTTAGATGGACAAAACCATGTGCACTGCAGGGGGGCAGATGTAAAATGTGCAGAGAGAATTAGATTTGGGTGAGTTATTTTGTTTCTGTTCAGGGAAAATACTGACTGCTTTATTTTTACACTGCAATATAGATCTCACTTTGAAGTAAAACCCCACCAAAATATAATTCTCTCTGCACAAGAAACATCTGCCCCCCTGCAGTGCACATGGTTTTGTCCATCTAAGAAGGATTTTGTCAGAAAGAGTGAACTAGAATAAGGCCCAAAGTCTCTGGTTTTTATCACCGGCCATGGGGGGAGGGGGATTTTACTAATATTATACTTTCTCTAGCACTACACATTTTAACCTCTAGCTTCTGCTACTTTCTTATTAACACACTTCTAGCTTAGTTTTTTCACTTGTGTGCTGCCCTGGGGTGACTGGCTTATGCTGGCCTTTTTGGGGTTCCGTTCCCCAGATCCAAACTTAGTATTAGGGACCCCCCAGAAATGAGGTTACCGTGAAGCTGGTTGGTGGGCAAATATTTCTTGGCCAATTGATATACCAAGAACCTCTGTTATTGATTGATTGATTGATTAATAATATGGAGTGTGCATCTGCACCATGTGTTTTTCTTTGCAGAACTACAAGTCCCAGCATGATAGCACCTCATGTATATTGGGTGTGCATTCTAAGATCCCCCCCATAAGCTAAAATTGTGTACACCTGTACACCTGAAGGTTGGGACTCCTTCAACTTAGAGTAGCACTCCGCCCACCTGATCTGAATATTATTTCACCAGCTTGGTCCCTGGTAGCCACAGACTGCAAACTGTAGGCACAATGAAGGTAAGACCTAAAAATTGACACTTATTGCAAGTCTTGGGGATGGATTTGGGGCACGGATCCCCTCGGGTTGGTGTAACCGAGTTGCTTTCGGGGTGGCACACCCTAACATTTATTTAGCACTAATTATTTTTCACTAATATTATACTTTCTCTAGCACTACACATTTTAACCTCTAGCTTCTGCTACTTTCTTATTAACACACTTCTAGCTTAGTTTTTTCACTTGTGTGCTGCCCTGGGGTGACTGGCTTATGCTGGCCTTTTTGGGGTTCCGCGCCCCAGATCCAAACTTAGTATTAGGGACCCACCAGAAATGAGGTTACCGTGAAGCTGGTTGGTGGGCAAATATTTCTTGGCCAATTGATATACCAAGAACCTCTGTTATTGATTGATTGATTAATAATATGGAGTGTGCATCTGCACCATGGGTTTATCACCGGCCAATCAGCTCCTACCTGTCATTTTTCAAATCAAGCTTGTAACTTCACAGTTACGAGCTGATTGGACGGTGATAAAAACCAGACACTTTATCACTTCACCGAGCTTAATAAATCTGCCCCCATGTCTTTATTAGGCACAGTTGTTTGCTGTGTTTATGATGACAGCTTAACTCTCTTAAATGTTCTAGTGGGGAAGGAGAAGTGTGTAGATCCTCGTGTGAAGCTGAACCACTAGTCATGAACATAGGCTAGTGCCTTAGCCGTTCCTTGCCACTCTGTGTCATAAATGGCATATTCGCAAGCTTACGTTTCTCATCCAATGATTTACATTTATTTATTTTTTTCATGTTACTGAACTTTGGCATTTTGGATTTTACATGTCGCCTACAATGACATTATGTTCTATGTCATGACTAGTGGTAGCAGTTTCAGCACTAGGAGGAAGTGGTTCTTGTTCTTTCACTATTTTTTCCTCCAAATTTTTGTTCTCCATATCTTTCTGGAGTAATAATAATATGCGGCACATGAGAGTGTAACACACACACACACACACACACACACACAGACACAAATGGCATAGCCTGAAAAAATTATACGGATTAAATTAACCGTTTTATTTTGGGGTTATTTTTTATATGTGGGCGGCACAGGAGTGTGTACCTCACACACGGCAAAGCCTGAAAATATTATACGAATTAAAATAAACCTTTTATTTTGGGGTTATTTGTTATATGCGGGTGACAAGGGAGAGTGTACTACACACACACACACACTCGTGGCAAAGCCTAAAAAAATTATACGGATTAAAAATAACCCTTTTATTTTGGTGTTATTTATTATAAGCGGGCGGTACAGGGGAGTGTACCCGACTAAACCACACACACATGGCATAGCCTGAAAAAATTAGACGGATTAAAATAACCCTTTTATTTTGGTGTTATTTATTATAAGCGGGCGGTACAGGGGAGTGTACACGACTAAACCACACACACATGGCATAACCTGAAAAAATTAGACGGATTAAAATAACCCTTTTATTTTGGGGTTATTTATTATATGCGGGCAGCACAGGTTGTGTACCACACACACACCCGGCAAAGCATAAAAAACTTAGACAAGCATTACCACTCGATTTAAAAGCAGTACCACTGGATTAGCAGTACCACTGGACATAACAGCAGTACCACTGGATTCAGCAGCAGTACCACTGAACTTAACTGCAGCACTAGACAGCACAGCACCATTGAATTGGACTTATACAGAAGCACCGGCAGCAGACAGCACTGGACACCACAGGACACCACCACTGTGGCCAGTTCCACACCCCATGCCAGCTTCCCAGAGAGACACACAGAGACACAACCTCCCTCAACCCTCTCCAATACCGGAGTGAAGATGGTGACGGTTGCGGGGGACTTATATAGAGTTCTGATCTTGGGAGAATCCGATGCTGGGATGATGACGTTTTGTCTTGTTCTGCGAGCCGATCTTGGAGGGAAATGCTGAACTGCGCTCGGATCACAGTTCGGATCCCTGCCGCTCGGTAGCGTCTTGATTTCATATCTACAACTTAGTGAATTATTATGTTAAAATTTTGGCAAATAATGCCAAGACAATAAAAAAAAAAAATCAGTTTGCCAAAGGTTAACGGTACTGGGTTTTCTGTAGGGGAAACAGTTGTTCTAGGTAATGGGCCCCATACATCAGCAATCACAATTAATAGTTCTCCAGAACCAGCCATTTTTTGGCCAGATAAATGGTTTCTACAATCTATTTGGCTTGCCCACACATTACATATTAATTTCAGTGATTGGCAGATTTTTCACATCTAAAGATTGCATCTTCATATCTGGAAAGTGCCCATACATCACGTCAATCGATTGTCATTTCAGATGTTACTTATTTTAATAATGTAAATAGATGAAGAAGACGAGACGGGAATGCCCACACATATAAAAAACAACCGCAGATAATACCAGATTATTAAACATGTTTAAAAATCTGATTCAGCATTCGATTGGTGATCCCAATCAATTTTTGATCGGGATCGCCAAAAGGGGGAGCCCACACATTAAAGATTAATTGTGACAATCATCTGCTGATCTGAGGATTGTCACAATTAATTGCTGATGTATGTGGCCCATTACTCTAGCAGTTCACATGGATTCTGGCTGGATAATGGACTTCTGCATTTTTGGCATGGTAGCACAATGGTTAACATTGTTAGTAACAATGCGGGGGGACTGGTATGACTCTTACCAGACTGTTCTATTTATGCTAACTCAAATACCAGGCTAAACATTCCACCTATGTGCTTCTAGAATGTATGGATGTATGTATGTATAGAGTGTTCAGCTGACATAGTAATCATCCACCTAGTTACACTAGAGGAAACATATACTTTGTTGCCATGGAGAGCTGAGTTGATGCAGTGTATATGCCCATTTATGGAGAGTATCTTGAATGTTTTTGTATTGCGCATTCTGCGGAACCTAAGGTACACCGACGCATTTCTGTTGAATCTTCATGTGACTCTGAGGTGTGACCATACTGTACCGATGTATAGTCACAAAGCTCAGAGAGGGGTGTCGCCGTGTCAGTGGAGCTGTGGGCTATACAGTGTTGTTGGGAACTGTAAAAACATCTATTTTCAGACAATGTCATTCTTAGCCTCAAGTGCAGTTGCCGTAAGTCTGCCCTGTTGATGACAAGTACCAAACCAAGCATACAGACAGGTGAATGCAACGCTGGAGAATCTGCGGCTTATTTGCGGAAATCTCTGCAGACTCACGTGACTTCAGATGTTCTCCATATGGATATCAGGGGAGGTGGGGCAGTCTGGATTTGGATATCATGGGTGGTCTTGTCATTTGGGACATGCATATTAAGAATGACATCATATAAAAGAGTATAATAAAAATAGAAATTAAAAATGTATATGAATATACTGAGGCTGATTCCGAATTTGGAGTAAACCTTCGTAAAGTGGGAAATAAAAATTAGCATTTAGATAAATTGTATTGTGATTTACTGTATCATCGGATTGCATATGGAATGCGATTTACGATGCATGCATATGGAATGCGATGGCATTTACCATCCCGGGATTGCATTGCAATATGTGATCCTTTCTGTTAAATGCACTATCAACCTGAAGATGCCACAGGCCTGTGCTCTGCTTCGCCAGGTGCCGGGTGTCAGCGCATGTGCGGTTAGCGCTGACCCATAGGCTACAATTAACTACCGCCATCTCAGTATCCCCGTGACCCATTGTGATTGATACATCGGGCAGATTCGCAATCCCCATAGAAACCTATGGGGGGGGGGGGATGTGGCCAGCGGTGGTGCAGCAGGGATCGGAGATTCTAGCCACAGTCCCTCCTACATACATTCAGGGGATACTTAATCTTTGCAGATAACCCCTGAAAACGGGTGTTTTCAGAGATTTAGCCACAAATATTCAATGATAAAGAGTCCCCTTATTAAGTAAAGGGCAAATGCTGCCCCACTGAATGCACCACTCACATCTTCTGCTGTTCTGTTAGTACACATGAAATTCATTGATTGTGATATCAGATAGGTAACCAGCATAAATGTTAGATTTTATGTAATGTATGAGAGGAATCCCACAGTATTATATAATGACATTATATGATATGGAATTCCTGTCCTTTCCAAACCGATTACGCCACACTTGGCTCCTTTAGTACATTCTGTGATTCAGATCCCTTTTACATAATTGTTCTGCCCCTTTCTAAGTGTTTATATTCTATAACATTTATTGTAATTGATAATTAAGGTAGTTTCTTATGTGTTTATATTATTTAACCACAGTGACTGTTAAGCCTGTATTCACTTACCACCATCCAGGTATGATTAATCACTCAGCATTCCACAGCAGCCAGCGGGTACATATAACCTGCTCTGAGTACAGTCTGCTCCCAGGTGCCCTTTGTCTACCTTCTGTGTGTGAACGTTAGATGTATGGCTGGTCTCTAATAGTGTCAATAAGGGACAGCCAAGGAGGCTCAGCAAAGCCTGCAAGCAGGCAGCATAGCATGTACAGTAAATAGGACACCAGTACTGGCAACCACATGCTTAGACACACTGTCATAGCCTACCCACTGATACCTTGGGTTCTGATGATAGTACATACTTGCCTACTTTTTAAAACTAGTTTCAGGGAGAGTATAGTTGGTAATAGAATTTTGCAAAGGGCTTCATTGAGGGGGCGTGTCATGTTCCCCTCAAAGGGCGTGTCTAGTTCCATATATGGAGATATTGTGAAAAGAGATTGTGAACGTGGCACCTAGAAGCGTGGGTGTGTACTGCTACATCTGAGAGGAATCTTTTAAAATGACATATACAAATGTAGATGAGCCCCAAAGCAGTTAGTAAGAGATACTGTACTTGGTAAAGTGCTGGGAAATGGTGCTGATGATTCAATGTAAATGTATCTGTCTCTCGTTCCTTTTTTCTACAAAAATGTAACAGTGTAATGTGGGCTAGGTGACATGAGGGAGATTGCTAGACTAATGAGGGAGAGAGGGAGATTGCTGTTATTTCAGGGAGTCTCCTGCAGAATGCAGGAGGGTAGGCAGCTAATTGATAGTATTTGATGATGATGATGATGATAATAATGATAATAATAATAATAATCTGAGCAATCTGGAGATGAAAGAGGGCCTTTCAGACTTCATTGCAAAGCACATTTTTTTTCTAATGTACAAAACCATGTGCACTGCAGGTGGGGCAGATGTAACATGTACAGAGAGAATTACATTTGCCCTGATATTGCCCTGTTCACTCAGTCCGGCCAGCGCTTCATTAGTGTATCAGCGCCTGCTCATACAAACAATAGTGTGTACTCTCAGAACCCGGTTAGCGCTAAATAGTGTACCTGGGTTTTTGTGTATATAAGGCACCACTAATTATACATAGCACCAATAAGAGGCGCTGATCCACGCATGAAAGAGAGGGATCATATCCCTTATAATACCTTTTTGTACATATAGTCCGGCCAGCACTCTATAAAGTGCACTGGCGTCTGTCTACACTAACACCACCCAACTACATTGTGCAGTGTGTATGCGAGTCTGTACTTAACACACAGGATTCACATGCACAGCAGGGCAGTCTGCTAGGCTGTACGGCAGGTGTACTGCCCGTTTGCACTTGCTGAACGTATATGCCAAGCATGAGATGTGGTTAAAATAAATACCTAGCCATATATGTGATCTTAGGAATTGGTCCCCAATACCGTTAGGGGGTGATTATTAATAACCTCTTCCCACCGATTTATCACATGCCAATCAAACGGCACCAATATAGGATGCAATAAGGACTTCAGTTCTAACTGTATACCAACCTGACTAAATTACACACAGATGGAGCCGGGCTCCCTCTTGCTGGCGATTCGCCAGACTGTCTCCACTGGCGATCCTCCAGCAGCGAGGCGCTCCATCTGGCTCCACGCGCATCTCAGTTTCCGTGCGGCCGGGCGATGGGAACCCTGTCCGCCTCCACTTCAGGGAGACGGACAGGGTTAGGGGAGGCGGCGGGGGGAGCGGGGAGGCGGTGGGGACTCCAGGTGACCGCCAGCAAGCCGGCGGGGACCCGGCGGAAGCGCCGGCAGAAGGGGACGGCGCACGTCCCCTTTCGCAGAGCAGATGGCGGCTGGCGGGGGATGGCGGCTGGCGATTCTGCCGCCATTCCCTGCAAAGACCAGGCCTGCTCCATCTGTATGTGCAAAGGTTTCCTTAGGGGTTTGGATAGACACACGCTGCATATAGCAGTAAGGTTGCAGGATACTTGTGTGCAACAGTTACAGTGTACCTTATTGAAAATCAACAATGTGTATTGAATTGTTGCAAATGTATCTCTAACACGCAGATACTAGAAATCAGGAGCCCTCCAATTAAGAGGAGACTGTTGAATAAATACACACAACACCACAGACACAGGACTAATGATTGGTATTGAAACCATTTATTAAAAATACTTGCATTGACAAGAGAACATACAGTAATACTTACCTGCATCAAAAGCGGGATAAATAATACATTTATTAAACAGTTAATAGCAACGGACAGCAGAGACTTATTTTAATCTTTCAAAATCTCTTTTTCTTTATACTTACTATTTCTTTTTTTAATATTTTCGCCACTGTAATCCCTGATATAGGGGAACAGATCATCGGGTCAAAGATAACTAATACAATTTAAAAATTGTTATTTTGAAATGATGGCCTGAAAAAGATAAAAATATTTCAACACCAATTAAAGATTTGATACACCACTGTTTTTAAGTCATTTAAGACGCTTTGAATGAGGAGTGCGTCCCAGGAAACTGATTTTCTTCTTTTTTTGTATAGCAGATGTGCAGAGAGAGTTACATTTGGGTGTTTTACTGTTTCTGTGCAGGGTAAATACTGGCTGCTTTAGTTTTACACCGCAATATAGATATCAGTTTTAAGTACAAACCCCACCCAAATCTAATTCTCTCTGCACAAGTAACATCTGCCCCACCTGCAGTGCAGCATGGTTTTGTCCATGAGAGAGTGATTGTACCTTTGCGAGTGAACTAGAATAACCCGCCCATGTGCAGTGCAGGAGGGGCAGATGTAACATGTGCAGAGAGAACTAGATTTGGGTGAGTTATTTTGTTTATGTGCAGAGTAAATAATGGCCGCTTTATTTTTTCACTGCAATTTAGATTTCAGTTTGAACACACCCCACCCAAATCTAATTCTCTCTGCACATGTTACATCTGCCCCACCTGCAGTGCAGCATGGTATTGTCCATTAGAGAAAAAAATGTGCTTTGCGATCAAGTCTGCATTAGGCCCAGAGTTAAAATGTAAATTCTAATGAGAACCATGGTGGTTATTCTAGTTGTCACACATCGCTGCTTCATTTGCAGTGCTGCGTGTCATTTTTCGCCCACCATTCGCATTTGCTGCCACTGACCCCCATTCACAGTGCGAATTCCCCCTTAGCATATACATCCATTCGCAGCCTATGGGGAAACACCCACATCATTCGCTGATCGCCGGCCATCAAATGATGTGGAAGGTGCACGCATATCTAAGGGACTCTCAGGTCATGACAGGAACTGGGCGGGCAGCTGACTTCCGGTGATGTATGCTGCTCACCCCTGCACACACGTCACTGGATGATCTCCATGGCAACACCCAGCATTTTCATGAGAACGCCCATGGAACGCTGGGCATTCCCATGAGACGAATCCCCTGGCCCGCTGCCCCCCCCCCCCCCGCCCGCAGTCTTGGGTGCATGAGCCAGCGAGCAGCCTGTTCGCATGCACAACCCAAACATCAGTGCTACCTGCATGCGCACGGAGGATCTAAACAAACCAGAAAACCCCTTCATCAGGGGGGGGGGGGGGGGGAGGGCAGTCCCTCAATTAGCCCTGAAGTCAGCCCACCGCTGTCGAGAATAAATCCCTGAAAAGTGGCCTGCCTTCGTGATTGCAGCCACAAAAACACCACATAGGTTCGTTAGCTTATCTAATCGAATTGCCCAAAGCAAAACAAATTGTGGTAATGTCCCATTTTTTATCATGAATTATCGGGGCTAACTGAATTTCCTATATAGGGCTTTATACAGTGAGAGTTGCTGTGTTGCGGTAGAATGTGGGGGCCCCCAGCACAGGGCAAGGCCGACGCGCACACCTGGTCCCCATGATTGCAAAGTTTTGCAATCATTTTGCTATCATACGAAGGCTTTGCTATACAGTAAAGCGCTGGCATGCTAAGAGTAGCCCCCAGGCTGCGAAGCCAGACAGCGGGCCTCCAAGGTTAGGGGCACAGCAGCTGCATGTGAGATCACACTGCTGCAGAAGCCTGCCCAGCAGATGGGCCGGACACACCTGCTTTGTCAGGACCACGCCAACACAATGCCGCATCACCACCCATTCGCCACCCCCTGCGACTCTGAGCACATTTTTTCTGAGTGCAACCACAGTTTAGGGGGATGTGCATGCACCGAATAGCGATTTTTGGTAATCTCGTTCTGAACCTGAATTGAACACATTGCTATTATAAGATTGATCATCTAGGTCACATGTGACTTACAAGGTACTTTCTAACTCACGTGAAAACTGCTATTTCATGGTTGGATTTTTATTTTAGTGCAAAATTCCTGTGATTAACTCTTAGTTAATGATGAATACAATGTCCAATACAGATAACTACTCTATGACCTCTGTGCTTCTCCATTTTAATCTGTGTATTACTTCCCCATTTATTAATGGTTCTGAACTGATTGCACTTGTTACTTTTGTATGAAGTGTATTTTTGTGAATCAGTTTGGATTTTAAACGACATGTTCGTTATCTGCTACATAGTAGACAGGAAGAATATTGGCACTTACCTATTCAATGCATAGTTCCCTACCCTCCTGCATTCTGCAGGAGACTCCCTGAAATAACAGCAATCTCCCTCTCTCCCTCATTAGTCCAGCAATCTCCGTCATTTCACCTAGTCCACATTACACTGTTACATTGTTTGGGAAAAAAGGAATGAGAGACAGATACATTTACATTGAATCATCAGCGCCATTTCCCAGCACTTTAGCAAGTATAGTAGCTCTTACTAACTGCTTTGGGGATCATCTACGTTTGGATAAACTGTAAGTCATTTTAAAAGATTCCACTCAGATGTAGCAGTACACAGCCACGCTTCTAGGTGCCACGTTCACAATCGCGTTTCACAATCTCTCCATATATGGAATAAGTCACGCCCTTTGGGTGGAGCATGACACGCCCCTTGCACCTTGCAAACTTCTGCTACCAACTATAATCTCCCTGAAACTAGTTTTCAAAAGTAGGCAAGTATGATTCATTACTGAAGTTACTGACAGCATTAAGATCTGTCAGATCCAACTTTTTCAAAGTTGGATCTGTTTTGTCGAAATTGGCCATGGATTGTTGAATTCACATACATCAGTGTCGACACACCTGAAGGTTAACATGGGCTTCGGTTGTCAGGTCACTAGGTCAACAGCCAAAAGGTCCACATGGGTTTTAAAAAAAATGTTTTTAGCCGACATGTGCTGACAGGCGGTATTTCATGCCCTACCATCCACTAAGGTGTGGAGGGAGAATAAAATAGCCTACTCTGTCGACATTCGAGATGAAAAAAATTTAAAATCCCCGTGTCGACCTTTTGACTGTTGACCTAGCCCATGTCAACCAAATGCATGTGTTGACCTAGTGACCTGCCGACCTAAGTCCATGCCGACCTTCAGGTGTGTCGACCTTGATGCGCGTCGACCTTCAGTGGTCGACCCAATGTATGTCGACCTTCAGTCTGTCAACCCTATGATCCATACACCTTTCCGACACTTGACTGTCGGTACATTGAATACCAACAAACAAATTAGTGTTGGAAGCTGGCGATGTTCCAACAGTCGGAAATCAGGATTGAATTACCCCCCCCCTTAGAGCTTTTTCTTGCACAGTAGGGCTGATTCAGGACAGCTCACTAAGCAGCATTCCCTCACTGCTTAGTGAGGGGCTTAATGCCACCAGCCGCCCGGCGAAATGCCCATCCCCACCACTGAATCCCCGCACATCCCCTCGCATGTGGCCGAAGGGGAGAGAAATCATTTGATGATTGTCGACCATTGAACAATTTCTCTCCTCTCTGAAAATAATAGTCTAAACTGACTTTTATTTCCATCGGACTCCGCCGAAGACGGGACAGACGCTGATGTCATGTGGCGTCAGCCGCCTGCTCCAGCGTGCGTCGGCCGGCTCGCGCACCAGAGGAATGCCCAGTGTTTTCATGGCGACACCCATAAAATGCTGGGCGTTCCCCTGATGCTGCCCCCTACCCGTGTGAACACCTCGGCCAGTGTGATACTCACCGAAGGTTCGCTCAGGGGGGCTGCGCATGTGCATAATCGGGCATGCGCTGTCCCCTAAACATTCCTTACAGAATCACCCCCAGTGTGTGCATGGCTCACGGGAAGACAAGCTGGGCACACACTGTTCGGCTGATGGGAAGTGTCATTTCATTTAATGTCACAAATGTTACAGGAGAGAGCTACTGCACATTCTACAATAGGATTCCTCCGGCGATAATGCTTCATTCCCTTACCAAGACGGCCAACCCTTACTACTGCTGCATCTTGTGCATAAGTGGCATTATAGTGGGAGACTGACGTCTCCTTAGCGCTAGATCCCTGTGACCTTTTACCTACTACACCTTGCAGCACAATCACACCCAGGAGACAGTGACCAGCCGGCTACAAGCTCCACCTCATGCCCATCAAACACAGGGAGTATTTTTGTCCTGTCACTTGTTCAATACACCACGCTGCCTGGTTAAGCAAAAGGGGAATTTTCCTTCATACTGTACTTATTTATTGTTCCAAATCTGCCGAACTACTCTCTGTACACGCACGTCCATCAACAAGCATTTACACTCAGCAATGTTGTGTATCCAGTAGTTGGCTGTTTTCCAGTACTGTAATGTTGGAATGGTATGCCGACAGTGTCTAGGTCGACAGTCAAAAGGTCGACGACTATTGGTCGACAGTCAAATGGCCGACATGAATTATGTTGACATGTTCAAACGGTTGGCAGTTTTATTACAATATCAATAAATATGGAAAAAGATAATTTTTTTAAATGATTGTATTTTAAACCGACGTGTTCATATATTACCATAGCCCGCCTGCAAAGAGAGTAACAGTGTGCCCGAAGCATGGTGAACGGGGCGAGCCATCTGAGGGGTCACGGTACAACCTATATTAACATACTCACCCCCCAAAAAATGAAAACTCATGTCGCCCTATTCCAAAATCAACCTTTTTCATTTCAACTTTTTTCTTGTGTCGACATTTTGTCCATGTCGAACTGATGCATATCAACCTGTTCATGTGTCAACATTTTTACTGTCGACTACTTGTACGGTTAACACCCAGTCTGGTCCGTGAGGGTTAGGTGAACCCCCGTGATGATAGGTGCGCCAATTTGGGGGAGGACATTTTAGTCGTCTTCCAGGGCATGGGCGGAAGTAAGTAAAGCTAGAGCAGGAATGCAGCGTCCCCTGGCCATCCTTCCCTCGTTAGGGTAATTACCATTGGAATAAAAGCTGTGGCCTTTTTAAGCCAAGCTGTAACGTGTCCGTGTCATTGTGTCACACCTACATAAGCTTTGCATGGTAAGGTTGTCTCATTTAGGTCAGTGTCAATTTAGTTTAATGAAAGGTTATGTGTTAAGTACTCAAGGGTGAAGGTTTTTAGAGGAATAAACTGATGGATCTCTTACAATTTCTTCTATAGATAAGGAATATGGGTACTTATGTAATATCTGGACTCCCGGTTTTCTTATGAGACCATGTCCCCTCGCGGGGCTCGCTGCGCTCGCCATACTATATAAAATCAACTCCATGTGTAGTTGGATAGTAGGGGTATGAAAAAATGGGGTGCATTTAACATGGGAGTCCAGATAATACATAAGTACTGGAATATGGTGTGTGTGTGTGTAGGGACAGTGGTGCAGGTGGGGGGGGGGGGGGTGTTTGAGTACCCAGAACACCCCCCCCCCCCCTGACAGACAAAAGATGTTTAAAAACATTTTAAAGCCACTGCCGAGGCTCGCATTTAAGCCCCGTCTGGATATTAGCCCCACCCCCTTTTCAAACACCCGCGAATAGTGCTATGCAGAATAATGCGCTATTATCCCGTCAATGCCGCAGTACTATGATGCTGCAAAAAAAAAAAATTTGACCACATTAACGAGCTGGGGGTGGGGGAGCGCCACCGTGGAGGTGCAGTGTTTCTGACACGTTACAGAGACCCTGCTCCTCTCCAAAAAAGGCCACCGCCACAGAGAAGACACTCTAGAGGTACTCTTGCATCTTTTGTGTCTGTCACACTGATAGACGCTAGAGGTGTAGGAGGACCTCTAGTGGCTGTCTCCTTTGTGTCAGCCATTTTTGGGGGGGCGCAGGGTCTCCAATGCTGTCAGAGATCTTGACATCCGATGATGTCAACTGCCTGCCCCCGGCAGCTGTGTCATTGCCTAATTTCCATGGGAACGCCCAGCGTTTTCATGGGATCACCCATGAAACGCTGGGTGTTCCCATGGTCGTGTCCCCTCGCTGCCGCCCCACACCCCCCGCCTGCACTGAGAACCCTCTGGGACACCACAAGACAACGGCACTGGTGGCGAAGAGTATACTCCCGATGAAACTCTGTGACCTGCCAGCGAAAAATGATTTGAACCAGCTAAGGGCTGTGCCACCCAGACCACAGAAATTCTTCAGGCGCTCAATTAGAATCCCATGGTCAATGGTGTCAAATGCTGCAGAGAGGTCCAGAAGGATTACGATTGAACAGTCTCCTCTATCCCTTGCATTTAGAAGATCATTGAGCACACATACCAGACCTGTTTCTGTGCTACTGTATGTCTTCTCCTGAATCCTGACTGGAATGGATCATAAATGTCATTGATTGACAGGTGGGTCTCTAATTGAGTTGCAACCACTTTCTCAATAACCTTTCCTAGAAAAGGAAGATTTGATGCTGGCCTGTAGTTAATCATGCAGTCAAGGTCTAAATTAGATTTTTTAAGAAGTGGTCTGACTATTGCTTCCTTTAGTGGTTCAGGAAAAATGCCTGTCTGCAAAGAGCATTGAACTATTTTTGCAAATGGAGGGACGATTATTTCCATACACCCTAAAAGAAGCTTGGATGGGGCAGGGCCCAGATCACAGGAGGAGGGACGCAACAGTCGTGAAATTCCAGCAACGTATTGTACATCCACTTGGTCAAAGATGTCCCATGAAGGCAGGTGTCTTACAATAACAGGCTTGGTATGTTGGTACTCCTTTGGTGTCACTGTGGGGTTTCCAGCCCGGATGATAGATACTTTATCTGCAAAGAATTTAGCAAACCCATTGCATCTTGACTGGGAGAGGGTTACATCAGGCTGCAGGCATGCTGGTTTGCAATGCATCTCCACTTTACGGAATATACAGTATAGACTAGCTCAGTCGATAGATATTGGGGTGCCGGATGACTGGCCACCGGTTAGGTTCCCAATGGTCAGTATACCGATGTCAAAATCCGACTGCCCAGCAGTCGTCATTCCAACCAACAGGGGCTATTCTCCCTCATGGGATCCACAACTCTCAAAGAGGCAGAAAAGAACCGGTGGCATACAGGCATACTGACAGCCGAGATCGCGACCGTCGGCCAGTCATACCACTCACAGATATTATGTACTGTATATATAATCTGTGTATCTATTTACACTTGTTTAATGGACAAGATATTTGCCGATTCCCCTTAGTCTAAACCCCCATGCATCTGTCCTGTCCCCCCCCTTGCAAATCCTGCGATTGCCCCTGAGTAGGGGGTATCAGGGTGGAATGTAATAATTGGGAAGTATTTTTACATACAGAGTTGACAAAACAAGTAGAAAGGTTCAACACAGCGTTTTCTTCATAGTTGCCTACCCTCCTCCATTCTGCAGGAGACTCCTGAAATAGGAGCAATCTCCCTGTCTCCCTGAAGAGTCTAGCAATCTCCCTGATGTCACCTAACCCATATTCTGCAGCTGCTACATTTATGGGGTAAAAAAAAAATCAGAGATAAATACATTCAAGCAAATCATCAGTGGCATTTTCCTGCACTAATTATAAAGCACAATGATCCATATGACTGCATGCATTTTGAATAAGGTTTCTCATGGCGACTTATATGGAACCACTTGTAAAACAAATACATGAACACTAGGGGGCCCATGCAAATAAAATACGATTCATTTTACAGCGAGGTTGGTTATTTGTAGTAGGATGAAAGAAGAAGCAGTTCATTTGTAGCTACACTATTTGGAGTTGCCAAGAAAAACTTCATCTTAAAGGGCATACACACAGGTAGATGCTGTGATCTTTAAAATGTTACCAGTATGAAGGGAGAAAAAGGTATCGTGATATTCACATGGGCAACTTAGTATGTTTTACTTTTGTCTTAAATTTTAGACATACCTCAGGAGGAGCTTCCCCTCTTATTATAGAAGAGGGGTCCGGGTCTCTGGGCTACATGTCTGCAGAGACAGGGAAGGACATATCAAGGTCTGTTTATAGAGGCCTCTGCTGCGATCCCCACTTCTGGCTGCACCTGAGTTCCGAAAGGTAAGCAGTCTTTCTTCCCGCTGCCTTTATGTGCCCCAACTCTTAGTCCCCGGTTCTCCATCTTGTAGTGGGTTCCATGTGCGCTCATCCAACTGCAGCTGTACGGAGGTCTGGGGCTCTGTTGTCAGACGTGATGTGGTGTCAGCCGCGGGCCTCTGACTGGGGCTGCATGTCACCTGCGCATGTCCTGCAGTGAGGCTGAGCTGTAGGAACTCTAAGTGGTCTGGTAGCAGCACTAGTGGTAATGTACCAGTGCTGCTAGTCTTATTAGCACATGGAAACATTTTTTTCATATACTGAGCATATCCGGGTCAGCAGGAAGGAGGAGGGGCGGCGCTTACTGCATCAAAGTCAAAGTAAATATTTTACTTAGATTTTTTATTTTATTTTTAAATATATTTTATTGGGTTTTCAATACAGAATAAAGAAACAAATGTCAAACAGATGACCGATGGAAAAATGAGCGGAACATGACAGAATCATGGTATCGATACAGTATATACAACAGTCCTATTTGACAGTGTCATATACAGATAACTTTACTGTAAATCAATAGGAATAGT
This sequence comes from Crinia signifera, assembly GCF_055691185.1. NCBI lineage: Eukaryota > Metazoa > Chordata > Amphibia > Anura > Myobatrachidae > Crinia > Crinia signifera. The sequence goes on along the minus strand of NC_139220.1, from coordinate 45,400,609 downwards.
AGAGTGGAGATCCTACAAAATATAATTTTATCCAATGCAGAAAGGAATAGAGATGACATAAAATAAAACTAATATCTGAAAATAAAAGAGCTGTATAAGGGGAAGACTGGAAGACAAGGGAGGGGGGGGGGGACAAACATAAGGGAGACAGTATAGGGGGGGAATATATAGTGAAAGATCAAGGGCCGTAACTCTGGTGTAACTGGAGTAAAGTACGAATGAAACGTAGCATGATTAATCTGTCAGGAATATCAATTACCAGTCGCTATCCGACGCAGCAAGCTCCAGGAGGTATTTTCAAACAGTCTCATGATGTGATCTTGAGATTGGGTATCGAGGGTATTAATAAAGCACTCCCATTTTTTATAGAATTTCTCTACACCTGCCTCAACATCTGGGATCGTAGAGCGCCTATCACAGTATAAGATTTGGATCAATTTCTGTTTGCCTTCTGTAAGTGAGGGAGCCGACCGGGTGGTCCAATGTATAAGGATGGTTTTCTTGGCAACTGTGATTATCGTGGCCAGTAGTCGAATTTTATATTGTTTATTCTGTTTGTCGGGGCCTAAGTTCCAATTTTTGAAGTTCCCACAGATGCATGCCAGTGGGTCTGGAGTCAGGTGGAGGGAGAGCATGGAGTTAATAAATTGAGTTACTTTGTTCCAGAATTTCCGTATCTTCCCACAACCCCAGATGCAGTGAAAGAAATCTGCATGCGAGAACGTGCATTTGACACAGGCACCTGTCTCTGAATTTGTCATGTGTTTCCTCTGGGCAGGAGAGATATATGCCCTATGGATCATTCTGATATGAACTTCTTGTAAGTAAGAGGAGTGTAGGTATTTAAGGGTAGTGTCATATTGGGACAGAAGGTCAGGTAACAATGAGATGCTGGGGGTATCTGTGGACCATTTCTGTAAGGTTGTAGACCAACTGGAAGACGCTGCTAGGGATGTTAATGGTATATATAGGGAACTGATTCTGTATGGAACAGAGGGAATGAGTTTGAGGAGGGATTGGAAAAGGCATGCCGTGTTATCTGAATTATTCGGCTTAGGAAGTGATTGGATGTAATGTCTGGCTTGAAGGTACATGTAGAAGTTTTGAGAGGGGAGCTGGTATCGCGATTGGAGGTCCGCAAAGGAGAGCAATTCGCCTCCGGGGTCAAACACTTTATTGATGGAGGCCAGGCCCTTCATTTTCCAAAGTGGAGTTAGTAATTGATGGAGGAAAGGCTGGGTTGCCCCATAGAGAAGCATATGGGGAGTATAAGGGGCTACAATGAAATTTCTTTGAAATGGATATCCAAGCTCTGTATGTATCTGTAAATAAAGGATGTTCTTTAATAAAGGCTGGGAGGTCTGGCCATTTAGTGTGGAGCAGGCCGTTTGGTGAGAACGGGGCAAACAGAGCGGAATCTAGTTGGGTATCTGTGTAGGAACTATTGTCAAGCAGCCAGTCACCGATATATCTGAAGAATATGGCATTGGAGTATTGTGTCAGGTCTGGAAAGCCCAGTCCTCCTTTGTTACGGGGTAGACGCAATTTGGCGAAGGCTATACGGGGTCTTTTCCCTTGCCATAGGAAGCGAGAGAAAAGAGAATTGAGGACTTTTATATCTTTGGGTTGAAGTGTTATAGGTAACATCTGCATTATATAAAAAATTTTGGGAACAGAACGCTTTTGATCGCCGCCATCCGTCCTAAAAGGGAGATGGGCAGAGACATCCAACTCTCCAGGTACCTCTTTATTTTGTCAATTATTGGGGTAAAGTTTATTTTAGAAAGGTCAGCAAGGTCCGAGGGAATATTGATGCCTAAATATTTAATGGAAGTGAAAGAGATGTGGAAAGGTTGGAGTATCGGCAATGTTTGGAAGTATAGTGGTGTACCATGAATCGGGAGGATCTCAGATTTGCTCAAGTTCACTTTATACCCTGATACCCGGCCAAAGGCAGCTATCAAATCAAGCACTGCGGGAAGGGATGTAGAAGGATTGGAAAGGAACAAAATCATGTCATCCGCATACAAGGACACTTTAAGGACATGGTTTTGGATAGGTATCCCCTCAATTAGGGAAGAGTTACGTATCGCAATCGCTAAAGGTTCTATAGCGATGGCAAATAAGAGGGGGGATAATGGGCAGCCCTGTCTGGTGCCCCTTGAAACTGTAAACGATGAGGAGATAGAGCCATTGCAGGATATTTGAGATACTGGGGAATTGTATAAAGTGCGTAAGGTATTAATGAAGCCAGGAGTAAACCCAAAATGGTGCATTGTTGTAAAAAGATATTCCCAATTAACTAAATCAAATGCCTTCTCGGCGTCGAAGGAAACAATTAGTTTGGGGGTCGAGGGGGGTGTGTTTGACATATGATGGATGGTTCCTAGCAACTTCCTAACATTTATTACGGAGTGTCTGCCTACTATGAACCCTGTCTGGTCCGGATGGATGATCCGCGGTAAGTGGAATTTTAATCGGTCTGCCAGGATCTTCGTAAATACTTTATAATCAAAGTTAAGTAAAGAAATGGGTCTGTAGGATCCCGGCTGAGCTGGATCCCTGCCCGGCTTGGGGAGCAGTCTAATTACCGCAGAATTGAAATATAGCGGGATGGATTGGGTAGTAATGATATGGTTATAGAATTTAACTAAGTTATCACCAAGCCGGGGCAGGAGAATTTTGTAAAATTCTGCGGACATGCCATCCGGACCAGGGGCCTTTGAAGGTTTAGATTGTTGAATTACTCTTGTGACCTCTTCTAGTGTAATTGGGGCTTCTAGTCTATCAGCATATTCCTCTGGGTATTGGGGGAGGGTGGGAAATACCCAAGGAGAGGGAGATGACTCAATCAGGGGGTTGTTTGTGTATTGGGGGGGCTCAGTATAGATCTGCGAATAAAAAGTCCTCATTACTTCAGTTATCTGGCTGCTTGACGACACCATGGTTCCGTCTGCGTTACGCAGGGGGTGTACTAGTGTGGTTGGCTGTGAGCCACGTAGAATATTGGATAGGAGTTTGCCCGTTTTGTTTCCATAACGGTGGAATCTGAAATTAGATGAAAACATATATCTATCGCTTTTTGATTTTAGATATTCATCATAGTGGATTTTAGCTGTGTTGTAGGCTGTTTTATTGTTAGGGGATGGAGTTGATTTAAATGCCTGGAACGAGTTTGTTAGGTTTGTTTGTAAATCGAGGTAGGCTGCTGCCATCTTTTTATTTTCAGCTGCAACATAGGAGATAACTACTCCACGCATAACAGCCTTACCCGATTGCCAAAACAAAGCTGGATTTGACTCTGCACTCTCTGCGTTATTAAGTTGAAAGTCCATCCAGGCTGCATCTAGTTTATTTCGGAAATAGATAGATTGGGAGAGGTAGTTTGGGAATTTCCATAGCCTGAAAGAGCCTCTATTAGTGTTGGTGTGGAGTGTTATCCACATAAGAGCATGATCGGATAAACATATTGGTTCAATAACAGCTTCTTGGATATTAGGAAAGAGTGAGGAGGCTAGTAAGATATAATCTATTCTGGATAGAGTTTGATGAGCAGAAGAAAGACAAGTATAATCTCTTTCTATTGGGTTAATTGCCCTCCATGCATCTATTAGCTGAAGTTGTTTGGCTAGGACCGGCACACCCAGTTTTGGTAGTGCAGTGGGGGTTCTCTGTGGGGAGGACCTGTCCAGAATGGGCGAGGATATTAAGTTGAGGTCACCCAATAAAATTAAAGTAGAGGGGTCATACGGGAGTAACCTAGCAATTAGGGAGGTGAAGAAAGATTTCTTGTATACATTTGGGGCATATACCATACAGAAAACATAAGGTACATTGTCAATAATAATATCAGCTATAAGATATCGACCGTCGGGGTCAATGTCGGTCTTTGTAATAGAGACATTTAAACAGCGTCTAACAAGAATAGCCACACCACGAGACTTGGAATTAAATGGGGCCGCTGCTAGTAATTTCCAGCCCATCATCTGTAATTTAAGATGTTCGGCTGCAGTTAGATGCGTCTCCTGGAGACAGGCCACATCCAATTCCAACTTGGCTAGATAAGTGAGAATTTTCCTTCTCTTGGCCGGGGAGTTAATACCTCCCACGTTCCAAGTTCCAATTTTTAAAGACATTTAAGTAATAGGAGAGTTGTATCTGCACCAGTGTAAGACAGAAATATTAAATCCAATAGAAGTTAGGTTATAGGAGGGGGGAACGGACAGGACACAAGGAAAGCGACATACAGACAGGGGGGGACAGTACGACTCGTAAGTAAATAGGGCCAATGAAAGGTACATTGGCCTAATTGGAATAATCTGAAATAAGCAACTAAGCATGAACATACATTTTACCATTACTGTGAAACCGAACCTTATCACTATGGTGATATGAGGTAAAAACAATGAACCTCAAACCTGAACACTTTAAATAGCATACGTGTATAGAATGTATTTTAAATAAGCTCTGACACTAATTTCTCTCTAATGCCACATATATTATTGGGAACAATACTATTGTATTCAAAACATTTAAAGAACTATGTAAGTCTTTGAAACTGACTATGAACATTTTATGAAGAAAACCTGACAGTTGTTAAGCTGTATTTCTGAAAGAACATATAACACCAGTTTAGGCACATTGAGATATGCCGTTAGGCATAACGAGATGTATGGAACCTGTGGAGATCATCCGCGACCTGAGGGGGGGTCAGATATGTCAGAAGTATGGTCACTATGTTGCCTTTCCTCCCTGAGAAACGACTCGGCATCTTGTGGGGTGTTAAAGTCTTTGAAAGAGGTCCCGTCAAAGATTCTCAATTTGGCTGGATAGATCATTGCGAATTTTTTCTGCTCTGTCACCAAACGAGAGCAAATCTGGGAAAAGGCTTTTCGTGCACGAGACAGTTCCACAGAAAAGTCTTGAAATAGGTATAGTCTGGAGGACTCCCAGATAATTTATTTTTTGCTCCGGGAGGCTGACCAGATGGCTTGTTTGTGGAGATAGTTGAGGCAACGAAACAATACCACTCGGGGGCGGTTGGATGTAGATGAGGAATTCTGGCCCACTCTGTGGACTCTTTCGATCACCATGTCTCGACAGTCCGATTCTATGCCTAAAAGGGAGGGCAGGGTGTTCCGGACGAAGTGGGCTAATGCTGGCCCCTTGATTGCTTCTGGGAGGCCTACCAGACGGATATTGTTTAGTCGAGACCTATTTTCGAGATCATCCACCTTGTTCCAGAGCTGATAGTTGCTTTTGTCCAGCCGTGGTACATCTCTTTTAAGGCGGGAGACATCTTGAAAAATTTCGCCGACTCTGTGTTCGGTCTCCTCAACTCTGTGGGTGAGGTGGTGTAGCTGAGCTGTGATGTCTGCTACCGCCTTTGACAGTAATGGGCCCATAGTTGCTGTAATTGCATCCACTACAACATTGTATGTGACATAAGAGTCTTGAGCTGCCACCGCTTTTTTATGAGCAGGTGATAGATCTTGGTTTTCAGAGTCAGTTGTCTCTTTTCCTGACGTTGCTGGAGAGATTGCATGGTAGTGAGTGGCAGGGGGGGTTTATTTATGAAAGATGTTATAAAAGTATACGGGTCCGGGCAGGAGGGTATGTATGAATGGTATCTGTATCAGAGCGTATTGGAGGTAGTGGTCTAGGTGAGGCTCATATAAGATATGATCAGTGCATGACCACGGTAAATAGCATAGAGAATTAAATAGACAAGATCAGTTGTGAATGAGATTCAATTAGAACTAGCTATCTGTAGAATGTGAGTAGCAGACTGACCAGCATGTCTGCAATCTCTTAGGAGGTATATTGTCTACAGGTGCATAGCATACAGTCAAACATGAAGGTCACAAAGATCTTTTAAGGGGATGGTGGAGGATGGCAGCGTCCACCTATGGCTGCAGACCGATTAGGGGAGAGACTGAGTCTCAGTAAGCAATAATAAGCTGGAGTGTGGCACTCAACTGCTAGTAAAACTTATGTACAGCGTTTGTCTGGTAGCTGAGGAATTGCTGTCAAGTATAATTAGCGTTCAAAGACGTTGAGGCAGTTCAGCAGAGTCAGGGTTATACTCACTGTTGTGTGAGGGAGCTTCTCTGTGTGCTGCTGCACCATAGAAAATGGCTGCCAGTCTGTGGGGATGAGAGCTTTTAGATGGCGTCTTCTGCCTCTCCAGCCCAAGTAAATTGTGCTGATGGTCCCCTGGGAGCGTCCACGGAGGTAGGAGGGATGGTGAGGGGTATAGGAGGCGAGCTGTATATCTCCAGCGGGTTTTCAGGCCCGCGATCATTGCTGCGGTGTCCGCGTCCCGGCTGGCTGTTAAAATTGAGGCCCAGGCTTCTCCGGCAGGTAGGCCGCAACCCGCAAAGACGTTGTGTAACGTCCCCCGGCTCCGCTGCGCTGCCCGCCGGGTGTCTGCTGCGTCCGTGGGGTGGGGAGAATCAGCTGGTGTGAAGATATATACATAGTTACATAGTAGGTAAGGCTGAAAAAAGACTTGCGTCCATCTAGTTCAACCTGGTATAGATATCCATTGCTGATTTGGTAGGTTCTGGTATTTTACAGACAAATTATATTTCTTATTTGTACCCATGGATGTTTTTCTCCAGTAAATGTCTGTCCAACTTTGCCTTGAACGCATTTAATGAGCCAGCCGTTACCACCTCTCTGGGAAGAGAGTTCCAGAGTTTGACTGTTCTGACCGTAAAGAAATTCTTTCTACTAGCTGAATGAAATCTTTTTTCTTCTAATCTATACTCATGCCCTCGCGTCCTAGATTCCTTTCTAGTAGAAAATAGGGTGTGTGACAGTTCCTTATATTGGCCCTTGATATACTTGTACATGTTGAGCATGTCCCCCCTTAAACGTCTCTTTTCTAATGTAAATAGTCCCAATTTGCTTAATCTCTCCCCGTAGCTTAAATTCTCCATTCCCCTAATAAGCTTTGTTGCTCGCCTTTGGACTTTTTCTAATTCTATGATGTCCTTTTTATAGTGTGGGGCCCAGAACTGTACTCCGTACTCCAGGTGAGGTCTCACCAATGCTTTATATAGTGGCATAATTACCCTTGAGTCCCTAGCTTCCATTCCCCTCTTAATACATGCCAGAATTTTGTTGGCCTTTTTTGTAGCTACATTACAATGGGCACTACATCCTAGATTGCTGTCTATTTGGACTCCTAGATCCTTTTCAAGTATGGAATTACCCAGTTCCTCTCCGCTAAGGTTGTAACTTGCACACTGGTTGTGTCTCCCAAGGTGCATAACCTTACATTTATCTACATTGAACCTCATCTTCCATTTTTTTGCCCACTCATCTAGAATTGCAAGATCATTTTGAAGCATGGTGACATCTTCTGGTGATTTGATGACTTTGCTAAGTTTTGTATCGTCCGCAAAGATGGATACATTGCTGAGTAACCCTATCCCAATATCGTTAATAAAAATGTTAAACAAAATGGGCCCCAAAATCGAACCCTGGGGCACTCCACTTAGTACCGGTATCATATCTGATACGGCACCATTCACAACCACTCTTTGTTCTCTATTACATAGCCAATTCCCTACCCATCTGCAGATATTTTCACCCAATCCTAGGTTCTCCATTTTATTAATCAATCTCTTGTGTGGGACAGTATCAAATGCTTTAGCGAAATCTAGGAAAATCACATCTACAGCATTTCCATTATCGAGGTTTTTGCTAACCTCTTCATAGAACCCTAGTAGATTAGTTTGGCATGAACGATTTTTCACGAACCCATGTTGGTTAGTACTGAGTAGACGGTGATGATCTAAATATTCCTGGATACCATCCCTTAAAAATCCTTCAAATAGTTTACCCACAATTGATGTTAAACTAACGGGTCTGTAATTAGCTGGATCTTCCTTTTTTCCTTTTTTGAATATTGGCACTACCTCTGCTATTCTCCAATCTTTTGGTACTAAACCTGACGATAGTGACTTGCTAAAGATATAATGTAGGGGGGTAGCTAGTTCATCCCTTAATTCCATTAATACCCTCGGATGAATCCCATCTGGCCCTGGTGACTTATTTGTTTTGAGTTTGCTTAGCCTCAGTATTATTTCTTTCGGCGTGAAATCCACAATGAGATCTGGCTTATTTGTCCCGTTTGTGGTAAATGTTCGTTCCACAGTCTGCTCTCCCTTAGTAAATACTGATGAGAAGAACTCATTTAACAGTTTTGCTTTTCCCTTGTCCTCAGTAACACTTTTTCCACTAGTATCAGTTAGTGGGCCTATGTTTTCCTTAATTAAACGTTTACTATTTATGTATTTAAAAAACTTCTTTGGGTTGGTTTTGCTTTCAGTGGCTATGCACTCTTCATATAATATTTTAGCTGCTTTGATTACCCCTTTACAAGTTTTGTTTGATTCTTTGTATTTTGCGAACGCCTCCTCATTCAAGTTATTTTTATAGAATTTAAAGGCTCTGGTTTTATTGTTGATAGCTGACCTTACTTCTTTGTCCAACCATGGTGGCTTTTTTTTGTTGAATTTACCTTTAGTTACTTTAGGAATGTATTCAATAGTTAGTGAATCAAGCACCTTTTTTAGAGTATCCCACATTTCCTCTGCATTTTTTCCTTCCATAACCGTTTCCCACCCAATTCCTGTTAGGGCTTCCCTGAATAATTCAAAGTTCGCTTTTCTGAAGTTTAGTATTTTTGCAGATCCTTTTTGATGTAATTTACTGAAGTTGATTTCCAGTGAAACCATATTGTGATCACTATTCCCTAATTGTTCAATTACTTTTGTGTTTGAAACTAAGTCTGTGTTATTTGTTAATACTAAGTCCAAGAGTGCCTCATCACGAGTTGGAGTTTCCACCGTTTGTGTAATAAACTGGTCTTTAAGTAAGCTTAAGAACCCATTGCTTCTTGCTGATTTACCTGTTTCGTTTTCCCAATCAATGTCGGGTAAATTAAAATCCCCCATAATTAATACCTGACCCTGATTTGATGCTTGTTTGATTTGGTTTAAAAGAAGAGACTCTTCCCTTTCATTTATATTTGGTGGTCTATAGCATACCCCTATTATAAATTTGTTTTTTGGTTTCTTATTATTGTCGGTTATCTCTGCCCACACTGTCTCCGAGTTGTCGTCTTCCAGGTCTGTGCTCATATTTTTCTCACATGATGTTAAGTTATTATTTACATATAGGCACACACCCCCGCCCCTTCTATTTTCCCTGTCTTTCCTGTAGAGTGTATATCCCTCCATGTTTAATGCCCAGTCATGCGACTCATTACACCATGTTTCTGTAATACCAATGATGTCGTAGTCATCCCTACTGATCACCGTTTCAAGCTCCCCGATTTTACTCACTAAGCTTCTTGCATTAGCCAGTAAGCATTTTAATTTATGTTTATTTTTAGATATGGCTCTATTATTGTGATTAGTTTCACCCCAGGACCCATTTGAATTCTTTACTAGCTTCCTCTTTCCCATCTCCCCTTCAATAGACTCTCTACAGGCGTCCCTAACATGCACACTGCCTGCCCTCTCCATAGTTCCGGGAATTCTTCCTCTGTCATTCCCTCCTTCCCGTATACTAAGATCATCTGTACCTAAGAACTGTAATGGGGTAACGTGACTGTTACAACATAACATTTTATTACATGACATTCCTGATGCACCCTGAGAGTTACCCCCGATTATACCCTTGTTATGTCCCAGGACTTTGTCTATGTCTCCGTCCCCCCCCCCATCTCCTTCCCCCATATGATTCCTGATCCCAGTCCGGCTTCTCTCCCTGATGGTCCCATAATGTCTTGCTGCCCCCACCCCCCCGTCGCCTAGTTTAAAATCTCCTCCAACCCTCTAACCATCCTTCCCCCCAGCACCGCAGCCCCCTCCTCGTTCAGGTGCAATCCATCACGGCAAAAAAGATGGCGCCTGACCGAGAAGTCCGCCCAGTGTTCCATGAACACGAATCCCTCTTTCCTACACCAATCCTTAAGCCACACATTTACCTCCCTGATCTCCCTCTGCCTCCCTGAGCTAGCGCGTGGCACTGGTAATATTTCTGAGAAAATTACCCTAGATGTCCTCGCCTTTAATTTCTTACCTAATTCCCTATACTCTTTCTTGAGGACATCCCACCTACCATTGACTTTGTCGTTGGTGCCGATGTGCACCAAGACCGCCGGGTTGCTCCCAGCCCCTCCCAACAATCTGTCGACTCGGTCCGCGATGTGCCGTACCCGAGCACCCGGGAGGCAACAGACCGTGCGGCGATCGCGGTCCCGATAGCAGATTGCCCTGTCTGTTCTCCTAATGATGGAATCCCCTACCACCACTATCTGCCTTGGTACCTCACTAACTGTCATCCCGTTTGAGCTAGAGGGACCGCTCCTCTGGTTGCTAGAGGGAGCCGTCTCCTCCAGCTCCGTCATTTCGTCTCTATCCTCCCCCGAAACTTCGTCCAACCGGGCAAATTTGTTCGGGTGTGATAGATCCGAGATGTCGTTCCTGTCCCTCCTGTCCCTCTTGTTTCCCCTTCTAACCGTGACCCAGCTGGCTACCTGATCCTCCTCCTCTACCAGTGACCCCATCTGCAACTCCTCCACCGTTCTATTTAGGCTTTGCTCAAGATTGGAAATATCCCTCAGTCGCTGAACGGTCCGCTCTAGATCAGTGACCTGGGCTTCCAGGGCGGACGTTCGCTCACATCTCGTGCAGATGTATTCGCACTGGGACTCTTGCTCCAGGTGCGCATACATCTTGCACAACATGCACTGAGTGAGATTCTCAATCAGGGCCCCACCCATTTTATCTACCTCCCTGCGACTAACCCCCTAGTATACAGTAGAGAGTTAAATTACAATGCAATTACACACTACAAGTTAATTTTTATCAAAATATAAGAAAGTTGATACTTATCTGTTCCTGCAGCTGTGTGCCACTCCTGGTGTCCTCACACCTGTATCTATCCGCTTCCTCTGTAATTTCTTCCAGTTGCACGTTTTCCTCAGTGGCCCACTCTCAGATCATGCAGCACACTATCTGCACTTTGTGAACCCTTTAACAGGTCAGGCACCTGGGCTTCAAGCAAGAAGAAAGAAGAAGAGAAAAAAAAAAAAAAAAAAAAAAGGGACAGAAGCCTCTTGCAACCTGGTTTAACCCCTTCCTGGATGTAACTCCTTCTTGGATATAACTCTGCACTTATTAAAAATGGCACTTAGAATAAAATGGCAGTTCAAAATTCACAAGTTCATTACATTCACTTGCCCCCTGCTGTTCTTATACTGCTGCTACTAATCAGCTACCCACCTGAGCAGAAAACCACTCCCACCTTCTGCACAATTCTGAGCAGAAAACCACTCCCACCTTCTGCACAATTCTGAGCAGAAAACCACTCCCACCTTCTGCACAATTCTGAGCAGAAAACCACTCCCACCTTCTGCACAATTCTGAGCAGAAAACCACTCCCACCTTCTGCACAATTCTGAGCAGAAAACCACTCCCACCTTCTGCACAATTCTGAGCAGAAAACCACTCCCACCTTCTGCACAATTCTGAGCAGAAAACCACTCCCACCTTCTGCACAATTCTGAGCAGAAAACCACTCCCACCTTCTGCACAATTCTGAGCAGAAAACCACTCCCACCTTCTGCACAATTCTACTAAACACACCACTCCTTCTTGGATATAACTCTGCACTTATTAAAAATGGCACTTAGAATAAAATGGCAGTTCAAAATTCACAAGTTCATATGGGGTGTAAGACTCCCCAAAGTGCTTGTTTGTGGATGCGTGATAGCGGAGCTCCAGAAAGGTGCGTCTGCTCCCTATCTCGGTCAGGCCACGCCCCCTTTACTTAGATTTTTAAACAAACAATACAATGTGCAATTATAAATTAACAATTTGTCAGAAGCAGAGAACTTAATCTTTAAAATCGTTTCTCATTTATCAATTTTGGTTAAGTATGAAGGGAGAAATAGGGATCGCCACCAAAAATCACCTTTTGAAAAGAATATATATATATATATATATATATATATATATACAGTTGTACTCATAAGTTTACCTACCCTAGCAGAATTTGTGATTTTCTGGCCATTTGTCAGAATATATGAATGATAATTTACAAACTTTTCTTTCATTCATGGTTAGTGGTTGGGTGAAGCCATTTTTTGTCAGACAACTGTGTTTACTCTTTTTAAATCATAATGACAACAGAAACTACCCAAATGACCCTGGTCATAAGTTTACATGCCGCAGTTCTTAATACCGTGTATTGCCCCCTTTTAACATCAATGACAGCATGAAGTCTTTTGTGGTACTGTAGTTGTGGATGAGGCTCTTTATTTTCTCAGATGGTAAAGCTTTCCAATGTTTTTGGCAAAAAGCCTCCAGTTCCTGTAAATTCTTGGGCTGTCTTGCATGAACTGCATGTTTGAGATCTCTTCACTTTATTCTGCTGTAGCCAATGACAGGTCAACTTGGCCTTGTGTTTTGGATCATTGTCATGTTGGAAAGTACAAGTACGTTCCATGTGCAGCTTCCGGGCTGCAAATTTTCCTCCAGTATTTTCTGATAACATGCTGCATTCATCTTGCCATCAATTTTGACCAAGTTTCCAGTGCCTTTGTAGCTCACACATCCCTAAAACATCAGCGATCCTCCTCGGGGTTCACAGTAGGGATGGTGTACCTTTTAACATAGGCCTTGTTGACTCCTCTCCAAATGTAACGTTTATGGTTGTTGCCAAAAAGTACTTTGTTCCAGAAGTTTTGAGGTTTGTCTCTGTGCTGTTTGGAGTATTGTAAGCGGGATGCTTTGTGGCATTTGCGTCATAATAGCTTTCATCTGGTGACTCGACCATGCAGCCCATTTTTCTACAAATGCCTCCCTATTGTGCATCTTGAAACAACCACACTACTTTTTTTCAGAGTCCTGTATTTCAGCTGAAGTTATTTTTGTTTTTTTCTTTGCATCCCGAACAATTTTCCTGGCAGTTGTGGCTGAAATTTTTGTTGGTCAACCTGAACGTGATTTGGTTTCCACAGAATCTCTAATTTTCCACTTCTTAATTAGAGTTTGAACACTGCTGATTGACATTCTCAATTGCTTGGATATCTTTTATATCCCTTTCCTGTTTTATATAGTTCAATTACCAGAGGCGTAACTAGACATTTATAGGCCCCATAGCAAAAGTTTGTATGGGCCCCCTATTTAGCAACTGTTGGTAATAAATAAATATAGCACATATACCTTAGACCAGTGATTTTCAACCTTTTTTCCTTGCGGCACACTAAATAAGATTTTAAAATTGCCAAGGCACACCATGAGATCCCCACAGGGCAAAACACATTGGCCCCCACAGGAAAAAAAAACAAACCTATTGGCCCCCATATGAAAAACAATCACACTGGTCCCCACAGGTAACAAAATAAAATACATTGGCCCTTTACATGAAAAGAAGAGACCAGTCAGTAACAGTTGAACTGGTGGAGGCTGTAAACTGGTTTGGGCATCTCCAGATCTGGGGGCACACTTGAGAACAGCTCAAGGCACACTAGTGTGCCACGGCACAGTGGTTGAAAAGCACTGCCTTAGACTGTAAAGATGGGCCCCCTTCAGCTCTGGGCCCCATAGCAGTTGCAACCCTTGCACCAATGGTAGTTACGCCTTTGTCAATGACCTTTTCCTGCAAATCCTTTGACAATTATTTTGCTTTCCCCATGACTCAGAATCCAGACACGTCAGTGCAGCACTGGATGAAAGATACAAGGGTCTTTCAGGAGACCAGAAACTCACTGATCTTTTATACACACACTGATTACAAGCAAACAGATCACAGGTGAGGATGGTTACCTTTTGTAGCCATTCAAACCTGTTTGTGTCAACTTGTGTGAATGTTATAAGGCCAAAATCTCCAAGGTATGTAATCCTTTGATCAGTTGTTTAACAATAACTGGCTTCACCCAACCACCACTAACCATGAGTGAAAGAAAAGTTAGTGAGTTATCATTCATATTCTCTGACAAATGGCCATAAAATCACAAATTCTGCTAGGGTGTGTTAACTTATGAGCACAACTGTAAAGCCTGACAGGTATCAGCATCTTTTCTTCAACAAATACAGTAGATCTTACTAACAATTTTGGTGCTCATCTACATTTGGATTTAATAAAACAAATGCAGACCGTGCTGTGTACTGAATGCCCCATGAATCAGCAAAAGAAATATAACTTTCGTCTAAAGATGATTCATAATCATGGATGGTTTATGGTCGACATAGAATAGTTTTGTCATCTATGAGGTAGAACCAGATGGTTCCCATCATCGATGGCACAACATAAAATTATTTTTTATTTCCAAATTGCTGTGACACTGAGTAGCGCTCCACCCCAAACACCACTGAAGACCTGTCCTCAGGTTCTGATTGGTCCACAGGCCAGTCAGTCAAAGAAAATGAATGACCATCGATAGGTAAAACCATTAATAGTCATCATCGTCCTACCAACGATGACTGTTTGTAAAATCCCCATTGATGGTTACCATCAATGAGGATTTTACAAACAGTCATCATTTGATGATGAACGCAACGATGGCTATCCATAGTCAGCAAAGATAATTTTATCCTGCCCCCAGAGGCAAAGTAATTTTGATGCTCAGAGAGCCGAGGTATTCATTATACGGCCCTCCTGCTGCTATGAAACTCAACATCCCAGCATGCCACGGTTTTTGTATTCACCAATATCAAAACTCTAGCAGGGCATGCTGGGTTGTGTAGTTCCACAACAGCTGGAGGTGTCACGTGTTAAAAACCCATGCTCTATGATCTTGATGTCTCATGGGGCGATTCAATTAGTTTTCACAACCAATCTTCTATAAGGTGACAGTAGATCATTGGACGATATTAAAATGTTTATTTGTGCACTTCATGTCCAATCTGACCGGGTTTAGCTGTGTTAAGTGACTAAACATTGTCTAAACTGGAGGGCGTGATGTGATAAGGGCTGTTGGGGCACCAAAACAGGCTAACTTTTTTATATATATTCTTTATTTAAATTTTTCAAAGAAAATAAAGTCGGTCCAAACTCTTCAAATATGTAGCGTCATGCAGATTGAGATATGGTCATAACAACTTTTTCAATGCATATGGCAGTAGTACTGTGAGAACGGTCGATGTAAGATAATCGGAGATACATTAGTCATGTCTATGCATAGTAGAAAATAGTATTCTTACAATATCCAGTTTGATGAGTACTTGGAACATAATATTTGCAGACTTCAATTGTAGCAACAACAAAGTTGACTAGACAAAGAGGATTAGAAAGGGGGAGGGTAGAGTTTGGGAAGAAGGGGGAAGGAAGGGTTGTTGGCTCGGGGCAAGAATAGATGGGCTGGTTATGTCTGTTGGCTGAAACTACCTCCGGTCCATGTGAGAGCTTAAGATGATTTTCAGGCTAACTTTTTGCTCATTTCAGCTCTCCACCTCAGGAGTATGTGAGATGAAATTGAATTGCCCATTGTATTCAAGACACTAATTGGTTGGCTGCTGCAGCATCCAATCAGCATGTTAGAAACACAATGGCCAATTACATCACTGTAAATAAAAGCAAGTGTTTCACAATTGGCAGAAGTTGGAGGGTTACAGTAAATCCTACTTATAAAAGCATCCCATAGGTGAAGTTAATATATCATTTTTTTCTAGTGTGAAAGGCATCGAGTCCTAAACAAATCAATTAAATTTAATTGTTAACTGTGTTTGAAAACTGGAAATGCCAAACACTAGTAAACAATGAAGTTACGCACGACTGCATGTCGGGGAAATCACTGCTAGTCAATCATTCATTGTACAGTCTGTGACTTCATACACCCTTACATTATACAAATTACAGTTCAGCGCAGGTGTTACACAATGTATTTGCTATTGGATAATCTATGAAGTTATTATTTGTTCTTATTTAACTCTTTGCCAAAGACCATAATTGCTTAAAGGAGAACTGTGTGTTCTTTTAACGAGTGGAATACACTGTTTCACTTTTACTAGGTTAAAATTCCAGTTAACTTACATTTATTTTTAACCTTTATATAGGACCACCATGTAGAGTTGCAGTCATTCTGACCAATTCTTGTCCCCATACAGCTTTCATTCTTCCCTACTGTGCAAACACATACTCACAGTAATTTATCCTGCCAGTATGTAGGGATGGCCATCGACCCTCTTTGAAATCATCGATGGTTTATGGTGAGTGTGGAATAGTTTTGCCATGAATGGGAGAGATAGATTCCTCCATCGATGTCGAGCACAAACGAATCGTTTTTTTCCTCCAAGGGGCCGGGACACAGAGCATAGGTCTGCCTCGACACCCATAAAGCCCCACCCCATGTTTTAATTGGCCCATAGGCCAATCAGTCAAAGAAAATGGATGACCATCAGTAGGTTAAAACATCGATGGTCCTCTATTGCATAGTGTGCCACTATCGATGGCCAGTTGCACTATTGCCATCAATGGGAATGGCAATGGCAACGATGGCCATCCCAACCAGTATGTCTTTGGACTGTTTTAGGAAACAGCTTTGTTGTTGTGTTTCCCTCCTGTGTCCCTATAGATTGCAAGCTTGCAGCAGGGCCCTCCTACCTCCAAGTCTGTCTGTTGTTGCCCAGTTTGTCTTATCACTGTCTACTATTGTAAAGGGCAACGGAATCTGCTGCGCTATATAAGAAACTGTAAATAAATAAATATATGCTTTGCAGACTGATGTTATGTTTTTACCCTTTTTTTAAAAGATCATTTCTGAAGCAGCAAAAATGAAGAACCAAATCGCTAATTCTACTTTGTGATGTATTGTGACACTTGCCAATTTTCTGCATGAGGCGGTGCCAGTTTGATGCAATTTACAGCAAATTGTGTTATCAAGTGACTGGACCACCCAGGAGGCCACTATATTCTCTCAGCTGTCCAGTAGCACCCTTCAAAATATGGGAGTCTCACAGACAATCTAGGAGAATAGGCCATAATGTCCCAATAGTTTCTTAATCTCATAACCATGGGCCTTATTTTGGTTCAATCTTTCTGACAAAATCCTTCTTAGATGGACAAAACCATGTGCACTGCAGGGGGGGCAGATGTAACATGTGCAGAGAGAATTAGATTTGGGTGAGTAATTTTGTTTCTGTGCAGGGAAAATACTGACTGCTTTATTTTTACACTGCAACATAGATCTCACTTTGAAGTAAAACCCCACCCAAATCTAATTCTCTCTGCACAAGTAACACCTGCCCCACCTGCAGTGCACATGGTTTTGCCCATCTAAGAAGGATTTTGTCAGAAAGAATGAACCAAAATAAGGCCCCATATTATGTTGTGCCTGAGGTTCCAGGGAGCAATGTTTTTGGGAGAAAAAAAAAAGAGCAGCTGTAAATAACAAATCTCAAATTTCTTGGGTAAAAATCATTCATTTAAGCTACAGTATAATGTTTACTATAACTGATTAGGTTATTTCACTGAGTCCACAGATATTTGTAAATGTACCATAATGCTTCCATTACTCCTAGAGACAGGCATTTCTTCAAACTGACAGCACATTGTCAGAGTCCCTCCTTTAACCTTCATGGAGGAGGGGCCTTGACAACACCACTGCTCTGCAGTCAAGCTGCAGGATACGTTACAACCTCAATGTCCAAGATTCACTTATAATTTATTATTATTATTTATCTTGGTAATCTACATGGAAAAATTGACATTCCTTTCTGTGTACCGCTATCTTTTAAAACATAGATGTGGGGTGAGATGTGAGATGTGTGCGATTCTTTTGACAGCTAAAAAAAAATTGCATCAATTAATCTAAGAGCTCGGTTCTGGTTTAAATACGGGGGACTTTTGTCCCTTGTATTTCAGAAACCAGGGGCTCCTTATGCACTTTTACAGACAGAACCATACACAGATCTCAATGATCTGTGCATGCTTCTGACAAATTCGCCTGCCAGATCAGGTTTAGCTTTCTGGTGGTTTTTGCAAATGTTTAGGGTGTAATTTGCAAAATGCATTCTGGTTGGCCAGAGAAAAATCCAAAGCTCTAAAAATGCCGTCAGAAGTCAGATGTGATTTACATTCAGAGCATTAAAGACCTACCCCAATACATTGGTCAAATTCCAGAGAAAAGTCGGACATCTAACGTCTGAATTTGAAGGTCACTGAAATTTTCTATCATTACATCCCAACCTGTGACTTGTGGTGGAAGTGGTGATCCAGTGTTGCGTCAGTGTATGCCACACTGAAACTGGCAGTGTCGGCAGTAGTCAGACGCTTTCTGCGGAATTAGCATATTCTAGAATCGCTATGGCGTCCAAATATGCAGAAGCAAATGCTATTACCATCTATCTCTAAATCAAGTCAAGAGGAGAAAATGGAGATGAATTGTTAGAATCCATTTATTAAGATTGACTTCAGATTTCCCAACATGAACCCAACAAATTGTTAAAACTAAATAGGTGTCTAAATCGCTGTGAGCTGAGGTGGTGGATGCTTGCCTACCACAGCAGCTTAGCATTGCTGCGTTGTGGGGATAGCTAACATCCAAATCTGTATTTCCGCTCTCCCTGCTATCCCTTTGCAAGCTCATTGGGACCTTCTATCTGCTGTTCCACAAGTTGGTTTCATATTGTTGCTGATTTTGGCCTCCCACAAACAAAGTGGTTTGGAGGAAAACCATCACTTACCACCCACCTTTGGATTACAAATTGTACCCGCTGGGTACTTTGCCGCACCATTCTGTGGACGACTGCTGCAATGCTATTCTAAATGGATGGAAATCCTCTAGCGGCACCGGGTCACTATTAACCCTCCGTGGGCACAACAAAAGCCACATTTGCCTACTTGATTGAAACGCATCACAGAGCAACATTTCTGAAACGGGACATTTAACTCAAGTGCTTACATTTTTAATTTGATGTTATTCTATATTTGTTATTTCTATTATTTCTATTCAATTAATATATCATTTATTGTTAATACATTTTTGTTCTTTTTCATCAATCAAGCGCTACTTTTTTGTTTAATAGTTACCCTGCTATCCCAAACTCTGCTATTGAATTAATGGTGTTATTCAGGGCCAACTTAACGCATGGTCTTACAGGGCAGATGCCCTAGGGCCCCACGATTCTAGAGGCCTTCGAGCAGAGGTTTGCTGGTGCCTCTGGAGTTTCCTGTGAGGCTAGTAGAGACGGCTGCTTTGGTTGTGAATTACACAAAATCAAAGCTGCTGGCAAACATTCTCCACCGGCCTAAAGCCAAACTGTTACTGACTGTAAGCTAATGCTAATGGCTGGATGGCTGATAGCAGGTGGAGAGAAACCACAGGAAGATATCATTTTTTTTTTACTTAGGTAGGGGCCCCAGTGCACTGCTTTGCCTAGGGCCCACAATGCCGTTAAGACGGCCCTGGTGCTACTCCCCCCTGTCACTCCTGCCCCGTATGCATGCGTCACCTGAGTTCATGGAGGGGATGGATCTCCGTGCAAGCCGACGCATCTTTCTGCTGGAGGAAGCCGGGCTCCAGCAACCAGCGTCATCTGAAGATGGCATAAGTTCCCAAAGGCAGACTCAAGGTCGCTGAATATAAAGCCTCTTATGATGAATATTTCCACATGTCTAACAAGCCCATTGGGTATGGATCAAAGGTCAGACAGTGTCTAGGTTGACAGTCAATAGGTTGACATCTAAAGGTCAACATGCACAAGGTTGGCATTGACAAAAAGTCTACACAGGCAAAAGGTCAACATGAAAAAGGGCGACACATGAAAATGTTGACATGGCCAGTGTAAGTGGGTAACCCATGTTGGGTGACCCAGAACCCGTATACACTATAGGGAGGAGGCCGCATCATCTCCAAGAGCTGCCTCTTCCGCTCCCCCCCCCCCCCACCCTACCCCCGGTGACGCTCCATCCCACCCCTGTGTGACTTCGCAAATCCCGGGTCCCTCCATGGACAGACTCGTATCCATATCCTGCGTGCGACCTGGCATTTGCAATGTGAAAAGCGGTATCACCCTTTATGTGGAACTGTTCATTTGTGGCGACTACATTGAAACCAATGTGATCCCACCTGTCATGTGACATTCATTTCTGCTTTGGTTACAACAACCACAGATGAAAAGCAGAAGGGATTGTAAACTAGTAAGTCACTTCTTTGTGTTCTCCTTTTATAAAACACAAATGCAGAGCGTTCTCTTGCAGCACAGCCACAGTATCGACCTGAAAGGGGAAAAGAATAAAAACAAAAATCACCTTATTTTTCTTGCTCACGTCAGGTGGACTGTTCCAGTCAGTCAGCTGGGTTGTCCCACACTTCTCCAATTTACCAATAAGTAGATTAAAGCTCAAAGAAAACCAAGTACAAAAATACAGGTTTGATATTACCGCTGTTGCAGTGGTGTAACTACTGTAAGGCAGCCCCAGCAGCCGCTTGGGGGAGCAAGCAGCAGCGGGGTCTGTGTGGGTGCAGGCACCCGCTTGACGCACAGACATGCTGCTGCCTGCCCCTGCCCACTGACTGAGCACTAGAGGCGAGTCAGCCACTGCACGGGTGCGTCCATGGCAGAGATGACAAATCCCCCCCCAATGATTCAATTGACTGTACACAGAGCTGGCTATTGGCTACTGTGTACCGGATGGGCGTGCTAGGGTGTCCTGGGATGCGTTTAAGCCAAGGGAAGCAGCAGGGTATGCTGGTCTCTCTGCCTCTCTCCTGCTTCAGGTTCTCTGGTATGCGTACGACATCATCACGTCACACGCTGGGGAAACACGCTGGAGCCTGGGGAGGGGCACAAACTTTTTGGCAGGGGGGAGCGAAATTTATAGTTACGCCACTGCGCTGTTGTATATGTTACATTTATTTTAATGTATTCAAACTAAAAGTTTTAAATCAGTGCCGTAGACTTGTGCGTGTTATGGTGTGTACACACGGGGGCGATTACCGTGCTATGCGAGTCCCGATGCGATCAGATCACATCGGGACTTGCATCGCACGGCATGCATGGAGGTTCACAATTTAGACTATATAGTGCAGATCTGCACTATATAGTCTTGGATGCCCTCTCTTTCTGGCTGCCGATTTGCACTTACACGGGAGCACCCATCGGCAGCGCATTGTACTCGCAAGCCTTAAAAAAGCATGCGATTTGCATGCGATATGGCTTCCGATGTTTACTATATCGTCAACATCGGAAGCCATATTGGCCCGTGTGTACACACCATTAGATTTACATGTTCTAAAAATTATCATTTATCATTGTTAATATATTTATATTGTTCCTATACACAGTACTTACAAAGAAACACACAATAAAAGAAAGAAAAAGAGCTAAACAAATAGTTTTATTTATTGATTAACAGTTTCTTATATAGCGCACACATATTCCGCAGCGCTTTACAGAGTATAGTTGAACATTCTCTGTAAATCTATATTCCCTACCACATGCACACGCACACACATTCATTCTAGGGTTCATTTTGTTAGGAGCCAAATAACCTACCAGTATATTTTGGATTGTGGGAGGAAACCGGAGCACCCAGAGGAAATCCACGCAAGCATGGGGAGAATATACAAACTCTGCACAGTTAGGGCCATTGTGGGAATCGAACCCATGACCTTAGTTCTGTGAGGCAGTAATGCTAACCATTACACCATCTTGATTTTTCTTGCATTGTGTGTTTGTTAAGAAGCTTTCCCAACAGCTCCCATAGTTGTTCTAACTCCTAGCAAGAGCCACAACAGGGTCTGTTTGCTATTCCTCGATTTAATGTCCATTAAGTAATTTAATTCTTAACTTAAATCTTTATAAAACGGGTTACGCTATACTATACATAGCTAAGCTAACTGGATGAGACATTGGTACACACTATTGTGCATTCCGTGTTAAGGCTTAGTTGCCTATCCTCCTGCATTCTGCAGGAGACTCCCTGAAATAAGACTAATCTCCCTATCTCCCTGAAAAGTTTGAAATCTCCCCGATTTCGCCTAACCCACATTATGCAACTGTTACCTTTATGGGGAAAAAAATAAAAGTAAATCAGAGATATATACAATCAGATATGAGTTGCACTTGAAATTTATTGCATAGGCATCACAATTATTATCACGTAAATTGTGCTGAGAGAGAAATAATTGCAAATAATCCGATATTGCAGGCAGCACTGTTCTTAGCAATAACATTTCCCAAAGTATATAGTTACTAATGTTATCTAGAAATACCTCACAACAAGCATTTAAGCACATATACGCCCATATATGGAACTAGCCACGCCCTTTGGGTGGAGCAGGACATGCCCCTTAATGGGCTGCTGTGCAAAAATTCTATAATCTCCCTGAAACTAGTTTTCAAAAGTAAGCAAGTATGTGTTACGGAGAAATGCACATGATTGCACGGCAGCCAATTTGCAGTAATGGGGATAGGGAAAATCCACTAATTAGGAATTTCAACTGCAGGAACATCTAATGATGGCAAAGAGAAAAGGCAAGTGTCAGATAACTGCATTGCTCCAAAGCCCTGTGCACACTAGATGACCCGCACCATGCCTGATATTGTTAATGAATGGCTGTGGGTGCATGAATTGTGCATACACACAACTCTATTGGTAATTAATATTGCTCAGTGATGCCACCGGAACCCATTGAACATGCAAAGTCGTTGGCTATGTAGCCAAAATTGACCCACTTATTCAGCTGATGGGAGGGCGAGATGATTCATCGTTAACGGGAACGCGCATTATCTTTTTATGGCTACTTTTTATACATTTTTCTACTTTCAACCATCTTTGGCCTTAACTCCTAATGGATGTAGTATTTTAGGTTGGCAATGTCTAGGTCGACACCAAAAAGTTAATATGATAAAGGTCAATACCAGCAAAAGGTCAACATCAAAAAAGTTAACACATGAACAGATCCACATGAGTTTTGTGTAGAGGGCTAGGTTTTACCCGGATTTACTCGGTTCTCACAGCGGGATCTTATTGGCTATTATTATTATAATTTTATTTATAAAGCGCCACAAGTGTTTCGCCGTACAAAGGAACAGTGCAGGGAGACAAAGCTTGGCATTACATTGAATAAATAACAAAAATACAGTACAAATAAAGAGCGCCACAGTTCAATACACATTACAGCTTAAATATAAGTAGTGAGGACTCAAATTAACATACAACTAAAGGCTTGAGGCCAATGATGGAGATGAGTATGCGGACGAAGATGGTCACTGAGTGTTTGAGTATAGGAGAGCTGTGAGTGAAATGTGAAGAGAAGTGGGCTTTGACAACAGGAGGGAAGAGGGCCCTGCTCGGAGGAGTTTACAATCTAGTTGGAAGGGGAGACAGACAGATTACAAGAGGTGGCTATCCAATCTGAAAAGTCAGAACTTGCGATAATTTAGTGTACCACACTCGCTTCACTTACAATGCTTTAAACCAGGCAGGTGCCTCGCTCCACTACTGTGCTCATTACACGCTTGTTCATGTCAACCTTCTCATGTGTTGACAATAGATTGATCTTTGCTTGTGTCGACCTTTTAACCATGTTAACTATAAGTATGTCGCCCGTATGTCAACCTAGACATTGTCTATCAGCCACTTGGATGCCCCTCTAGTATTTATCTAATGCCATGGGTTTTGGTATTCCATTGACAGGCAATATTAATTTCCAGCAACCTGAAAAGCTGTCACTGTGATTTGGGTGGGGTCAATCCTCGTGGTACCCAAAAAACTTTATTTGATGTTGCAAATGTCTTTGAGTTGTATGTGTTAATCATAATAGTTAGTGGCTGACCAAGTGGATATTTAACATATTTATACGAAATATGCAACATACTGTATATATATATATATATATACAAGGAGTGGCCATCACTGATGAGGTAATGGTTAGCATTACTACCTCACAGAGCTGAGGTCATGGGTTCGATTCCCACCATGGCTCTAACTGTGCGGAGTTTGTATATTCTCCCCATACTTGCGTGGGTTTACTCCTTGTACTCCAGTTTCCTCCCACAATCCAAAAATATACTGGTAGGCTAATTGGCTTCCAACAAAAATTAACCCTAGAATGTCTGTGTGCGCATGTACATGTGGTAGGGAATATAGATTGTAAGCATACCTCCCAACTTTAGTAGCCCAGCAGGCGGGACGATGCTGCTGCGCGCCGCAGACGCGCCAAAATTTCCGGGGGGTGTGGCCTAATTTGGGGGCGTGGCCTATACTCGCGGCTCCCCTGCGAGGCCACGCCCCCATTTTGCCGCTATGGGGGCATGACCCAGAGGCTCTGTGAGCCTCTAGCCATGCCCCCAGCCCCCTGGCTGCGGGAATAGACGCTGTGCGCATGCGCACAGCGTTTATTCCCCGCTGCTTAGCACCTGACAGGGGGGACTCCCAACAGCGGGACACTGCCGCCCGCGGGTGGGACAGTGGGACAGGCCCTGACAATCGGGACTGTCCCGATAAAATCGGGACTGTTGGGAGGTATGTTGTAAGCTCCACTGGGGCAGGGACTGATGTGAATGTTCAGCTATACTCTGTAAAGCGCTGCGGAATAAGTATGCGCTATATACAGTAAGAAACTGTTAATAAATAAATATTATTATAACCAGTGGGTAAGTACTTTGGTGGGTCAACTTTTGCCCTTAATATGGCTTTGAACTCTTCTATGAATGTGATCTTTTAATTAACAGCATGTATTGTAACGAATATTAGACCAAATGCAATGAACTGTATCTCTGTAGCGTTGCCTCCGCCATCCTGAAGAGTAATCATGATTCAGGAAGGATCCAGGCTTTCATGCTGTTGTCTCTATATCCTACCCTACCTTCTGCATAGTGCAATTCAATTAGATTTGTCAGACCGCATGACCCATTTCCAGTTATTTACTGTACAATTTCTATGTTCCAAAGCAAAACAGAAGTGGTTTACCTGGTTGAGAGGTCATCTGAATTGGTTCCTCAGATAGGGCCAGATGCACTAAGCTTCAAAAGTGATAAAATGGAGAGTGATAAACAACTTACCAACCAGCTCCTACCTGTCATGTCACAGACTGTGTTTGAAAAATGACAGGTAGGATCTGCTTGGCTGGTGGTTTATCACACTCCATTTTATCACTTTTTAAGCTTAGTACATCTGGCCCTCAATCTGTAATTTGATGCACTATTGCCCATCTGTATGACAAGTCTGTCAATCTTTGTTTTAATCGAGCATCCACTAGCCTTTTAAAATCCCAGAGACTAGTTAATTAGTCGCTTTATTATGAGTGGTTTTATAGTCGGACCCTCAGAAATTCATAAGCATATATACAACAAGTAATAAAGCAGCGCTAGATACAATGTGGGATTGTTTGTTACATTTTAAAAAACTTTTATTAAATTAAATAGACAATAACAGCATTAAGAATAATTACAATGCTTTAAATAGTAAAAAACACATAATATATAATGTGTATTTTGTTAAAAGTTAGTTCATGGGAGTAGGTTAATCGTCCTCCTCAATTTTTGAAAATATCCTTAGATGTAAACAAGTATTTTGCACAGGCAGATGTCAATATAGGATCTCACCACTGTAGATTTTTTTATAAGTATACTTATACTTTTTTTGAAGTATACATACGTTCAGGCAGGGCCGCCGACAGGGGGTGGTCTGGGGGGTACTTGAGTCCTGGGCTCCGCCACTCTGACAGAGGGTAGGGCTCGGGCAGCTTCCCCAGCAGAACGGTCACTCACCTTCACTGTCCTTGCCGCCCAGCTCCAAGTTCATCACGATCACGGGCCCGGCGGCTGCGGCGGGACATCGTGACTGCGCACTGCAGTCCTGCGTCCTGGCTCCAGCAACAAGCCGGCTGCCGGGACTCTGCACAGGAAGCCCCCACCGCGCGGCATTACGTAATGACGTCACGCGTGAGAAACGAGGAGCAGCGCAGCGGCAGCACAGTCACAAGACTTGCTGCATGCTGCATCATATCTGGAGAGAGGAGCTGTCTGCCAGCCACCCTGACCCCGGGCTTAAGGTAATTAATTAAAAGTGCCCAGAGGGGGGAGGGAATTGAGTGGGAGGGGGAGGAAGGGAGGGGATGTGCAGTGTGCCCACTGCCCACCAATGTGTATATTTTTATACACCCACTGCCCACCAATGTGTATATTTTTATACACCCACTGCCCACCAGGGATGCAGTTTAAATCCCGGCAGTCGGGATCCCGGCGTTCAGAATCCCGACGCTGGAATCCCGACCGCCGAAATCCCGAAACTTTCTCCCTCCGTGGGTGTCTACGACACCCCTGGAGGGAGAATAAATTAGCGTGCCGAGTGTCGCGAGGCACCGGGCCCGCTGCGTGGCGAGCGCAGCGAGCCCGCAAGGGGGGGCGATCCACGTCTCCCCCTTGTCGGGATTTCGGCGGTCGGGATTCCGGCGTCGGGATTTTGAATGCCGGGATCCCGACCACCGGGATTTCATACTGAATCCGCCCACCAATGTATATATTTTTATATGCCCACTGCCCACCAATGTATATATTTTTATATGCCCACTAATGTGTAAATTTTTATATATCCACTGCCCACCAATGTATATATTTTTATATGCCCACTGATGTATATATTTTTATATGCCCACTGCTACCAATATATATTTAAACACCACTGCCCACAAATATTTATTAATAATAGGTGGTAACGTATAAATTACTGGCGCAGGCCAGCAATGTACTGTGTATGTTTATTATTAATAAACATTGGTGGGCAGTGGTGTTTAAATAAATATACATTGGTGTCAGTGGGCATATAAATATATAAATATTGGTGGGCAGTGGGCATATAAAAATATACATTGCTGGGCAGTGGGCATATAAAATATATACATTGCTGGGCAGTGGGCATATAAAAATATATACATTGGTGGGTATCAAAAAATATATATACATTGGTGGGCATAGAAAAATATATGCATTGCTGGGCAGTGGGCATATACAAATATGTACATATTTTTTTAACAATAGGGGAGGGGCGCTTCCTATTTTGTCAGTCCTGGGCTCCACAATTTCTGATGGCAGCCCTGCGTTCAGGTGTACTCACAGGTATACGGTATCCTTGCTTAATGGAGCTGTCGCTAGAGGAATTTCTACTTAGGACTCAGAAAATCTTGCCTTTAGATGGTCGCTTTGTGGAAATCCAATAGTTTGCCCATCTGATGACTTGAAATTTGTAGAGGATAGTAATAAGGGTCCCTTAGGTGCGACACTCCAGTACCTACCAAGGCGTTTTGTTGATTGGTTTCAGCTTTTTCAAGGTGATCCACCATGAAAAATCCTCTACAAATTTCAAGTCATCAGACGTTATCCCGTTGCCATTTGGAATCACAAGCCTTGCACTCAGAACCATTTTTTATGTCTGCTTGTCCATTCTGTGTACACTTTAACAACCGCTGCCAATTCACAGGTACAGCGTTCTGATAATTTCTTATACCCGTCTGATCACCACTGATAATCTGTGGATCAAGAAAATAATTTCAAATACCTTATATTGCCTTTACAAGCTAAATTCTAAGGCTGGCCATACACTACTGAGACCTTCCCAGGCGGCAGGGTCACATGCAATATATCACATGCGGTCCTCTAACATATGATGGATCTCATGCAACCCCTGGTCCCCGCAGCAGGGAGGAGGGTCCGAGGTTGGAGGTCTGACCTGCATACAGGTTCGAACTCCAACACAGGTCTGATGGGACCGCACATCGGACTTGAGGGGACATAACACGCACCTGATTTGGGCAGATTTCAGGAATGGGTGATATCGTCCCAAATAGTGTATGGGGGATCTTTACATAGTAACCTACACAGTAGCGCACGCAAGGGGGGGGGGGTTCTGAGTACCAAGAACCCCCCCCCAGGAGTCTAAGGGCCCTCAGCTGAAAGCTGATGGTCCCCTCTTTCCAGGGGTATAAGAATTGTAAAAATCGGCCCTTGGGAACCAGAGATATCTGACTTCAAAGCAGTGGTCCCCATCCAAGTCTGTTAAGTGCTCTTCCCAGTCAGATATTTCATGTTCTGTCTGATTTAGAGTTTTTCTGAGGGTATATTCCAAAAGCTGGGCCTCTCCCCCTTTGATGAACACTAGTAGCTTGTCTCTACTGTTCCCAGAACCAGAGATATCAGCCTTCCAGCAGCTGGTTACTGCTCCAGCTCCACACACCTGGTATGTAGTTTTATATTCTCGTTGGCAGATTGCTCTGCCTCCTGAACTCTGATCTCCTAGTCCCCAATACCATTTGGTAGGGGGATTCTATAGTTTTTCCATTCCAATCTAAGAAATCTATTTCTGGGAACTGGAGATATCTGCAGTCAGGCAAGCTGTCCTCCCACCAGAAAATTATGAATAATAAGCCCACTCCACTTTACACCCCTACTCTGCATATTAAACATCCTCTACTACCCTGGAAGTTATATATCAGAGCCCCTTCATTCAGCCCAATGCCCCCTTCTCCCACCCCATCTCCCACCATCTGTGCAGTAAAGGGGTAATTAGTGGAAATTACTTATCCAGGCCCTACATGCTGAGCGGTTGATATAATACCCCCTTCCACCCGCAGGACATCAAATCTTCCCCCACCCCTACCGCTGGAGGATCGGTAGGGGCCCCAATACATTGCTATGCCCACGGGTCATACACTGCTGTTGACGCCCCTGTATGTATGTATGTATGTATATGTATGTATATATATATATTTTTTTTATTATTATTATTATTTATATACATTTGGTCTATCTATAATACTTTAACTGACCCGGCATATACTGGGTCACCTAAGTGTCCATCTCCGTGCTTTGCTCCACCCCTCTGGAAACCCCCTTCTGAAAATCCTGCGTTTGCCACTGCTACATAAACTTCAGCCCTAGTTCAACCGTAAACCATTTAAAACCTTGATTAAACCATCCTGAGTCTTGAGAAATCTTTGATCGTCCCAATTAGGGGCAAAAAACTCTCGGTAGTGATTTTTCCCGATTTAACCATCTTCAGGCAAAACAAAATCCCCAATAAGCCATGGTTTGCGTTGTATTTTTGTGGTAATTACCCGCAGTACATTACTAATGTTTTATATAATCTCTTAAGAATTATTATGCATTTGCTTAGACTAACAAGCTTCTTTTTCCCTTTTATGTCCAACCTATATGTTGTAATGCAACTGGATGATAACCACAGTATGAAAAGTAATCTCTCCAAGAAACCACATCTGATTGTGTAACTGTAGATACTGCAGTTATGACATTGCTATTTTGCAAATAAGTATTGTCAAACTATATTCATGTAATAGAGGATTTTTTGTTTATGTCAGTCATTTATTTGATCAGTGCGTATAAGTATTATATAATATGACATAATATTTACCTAGATTTTCTCCTCTAATCTGTTTGCAGTGTTGCAATGTTTTACTTATTTTCCTACCAGTGTTTCTTCACTTTGGGCCTGATTCATATGTGGCCGGAGTGCCGCAGTGCTCCGCCAAGATCATATGTTCTTGCGCAGGACCCTTTCTACCTGTCTGCGAATGGGTCCTGTGACACAGGATTGACAGTCTGTTGCCGTTTGGAGTGTGAGGAGTGGGTGGCAATGGCCTCTGTTTGCCATTGCGGTGTAGAGACGAGACCAGTATCTCCATCAGAGATTTCCTGGACCCTCATTCACTCCTAAAGCAGCCGGCTTGCTTGACTCCCATGGGTCGGAGATGATGAAATACTTTTGATCACGGATGCAGGCATGAGATGTCACATCTCCTGCTATATGAACCTATTAGTGATATAGCTTCAATGTCAGCAGCAGCGACAGCAACTCCCACCACATATGGATCAGGGAATGTAAGCAATAATTGCTGGCTACCTGTGGGCCTTGGCCTTGGTTTAGTTACAAGAGGATGGATTTAATCTTCTTTCTTGCAATTAATGTTGGCCAAATTGCCATTCAATGGTGAATTGTGATGAATTACCAGTTTCAAGATTTGTCATATGAATACTTACAAAATTTGATGTGCTTTGCTAGATAGCTCCCAATCTTTACAATTCAGGGTAAGAAATAATCGGATGCGGAAAAGTCTGCCTATATAATGCTTCCTGTATCCGGCTGGCAGTATTACTTCTGCCTGCTATCTAAACCATTCTAGGCTGGAACAATTCCTATATAGTCCATTGAATTGACTAGGTAGAACATACGTAACCCAAGGTTTGTAATGGCCACTTGATAAGTGTAAGAAGTTGTTGGTATCGACTTCCTTTTTGTAGTTAGTTGTAGAAATGGATAGGCTGCACACAGAGATAGTCAAATCCAAAACATTTACTGATTGGTGATCAAACTATTCGACTTAAAGGTGCCCATACACGCACCGATTTTCCCGGTGCGATGTATGTGATGAGATGCGTGGCATCTCATCGCACAGTACAAGAAGTATGTGATGCACATACTTTTTGTACTGTCTTTTGATCGCATCTCATCGCATTGCACGCACATCGCATGCACAACGCATGCAATGCAATGCATCTATTTTAGCACAAAATGTACCGTGTAATCGGTACGTGTATGGGCACCTTAAGATTTGATTGCTATGCAATCTTTGCTACTATTTACATACAATTTATGCAATCTACATTCGCTTTGCACTGTATAGTCATTGCTGCCCTGTCTATCTGGGTTTAGATTTGTGCTTTCATGGGAGCTCGCATCGTGATTGCAAGGTAAAAAACCTGTGCGATCTGCATGCGATTTTCACTATATAGTCAAAATTTTATGTCAAATCTCACCATGTGTACACAGCATTATAATAAAGGTAAATAAAAATAATGCTAACTCTGCATCCCCATCCCACACAATAATCAAATAATCTATATAATGGCCATAGTCATTGCAGATCATCTAAATAATTACTTTTTCTCTGTATTCACTATAGAAGGAGAAGGGAAGGGACCAAAGTTAAGTTGCAA
Source organism: Crinia signifera (assembly GCF_055691185.1). NCBI lineage: Eukaryota > Metazoa > Chordata > Amphibia > Anura > Myobatrachidae > Crinia > Crinia signifera. Next base: position 45,369,626 of record NC_139220.1, on the reverse strand, counting down.
GGACATTCATAAAAAAAAGGTAGATGGAGGTACATTTACTAGGGAGAAAGTCCTAACAGAACTTTCAAGACTGAAAGTGGATAAATCAATGGGGCCAGACGGAGTGCATCCAAGGATACTAAAAGAACTAAAAGATGTGTTGGTAGCGCCATTAACAGATTTATTCAACCAGTCACTAGATACTGGTGCAGTTCCAGAGGACTGGAGAAAAGCAAATGTAGTTCCACTGCACAAAAGCGGAAGCAAAGAAGAAGCAAGTAACTACAGACCAGTGAGCCTTACATCAGTAGTAGGGAAACAATGGAAACACTATTAAAAGAAAGAATAGTGGAATATCTTAAATTAAACAACTTACAGGATCCAAAACAGCATGGTTTTACTGCAGGGAGATCATGCCAAACAAGTCTCATTGACTTTTTTGACTCCGTGACCAAAATAGTAGATGAAGGGGGGCTGTAGATGTGGCATATCTAGACTTTAGTAAGGCATTTGACACTGTCCCACATCGCAGGCTGCTAAATAAACTTGAAAGTGTGGGATTGGATTATAAAACAATTAAATGGATAAGAACCTGGTTGCAGGATAGGAAACAGACAGTTGTAGTAAATGAAGTGCATTCTATGGAGGGACATGTTACCAGTGGAGTACCCCAGGGATCTGTACTTGGACCAGTGCTCTTTAATATCTTTGTTAGTGACATTGCAAATGGTATTGAAGGGAAAGTATGCCTTTTTGCAGATGACACAAAGATATGCAACAGAGTAGACACACCAGGAGGGGTAAATCAAATGACTGATGATCTAAGTAAACTTGAGAATTGGTCAAGAGAATGGCAACTACAGTTTAATGCTAAAAAATGCAAAATTATGCACTTGGGACTCAAAAACCCAAAGGCTCAATATAGTATCAAGGGTACTATAATGGAAACTTCTGAGGAGGAAAGAGATCTAGGAGTCACTATTTCAAGTGACTTAAAGGCAGGGAGGCAATGTAACAAAGCAATGAGGAAGGCTAGTCAGATGCTTGGTTGCATAGGGAGAGGAATCAGTAGCAGAAAAAAAGACATGCCACTTTATAGGTCATTGGTACGACCTCATCTGGAATACTGTGTCCAGTTCTGGAGACCGTATCTTCAGAAGGATATAAATACATTGGAGAGTGTACAAAGAAGGGCAACTAAAATGGTTCATGGCCTACATCACAAAACTTACCTGGATAGACTAAAAGATCTTAACATGTATAGTTTGGAGCAGAGAAGGGAAAGGGGGGACATGATAGAAATCTTCAAATATATCAAGGGTTTTAACATAGTACAGGTGGGAAATTTTCTTCAAAGGAAAACAAATAATAAAACACGAGGACATGCACTGAAACTGAAGGGAGGTAGGTTCAGTGGAAATGTTAGAAATAATTACTTCACAGAAAGGGTAGTGGATAAGTGGAATAGCCTCCCATCAGAGGTGGTAGAGGCTAAGACAGTAGAACAATTTAAACATGCTTGGGATAGGCATATGAATATCCTTACAAAGAAATAAGGATTAAAAAGGGTTGAGTTTACCTAAAGGGTAAAAAAAGGGGCAGACTAGATGGGCCAAATGGTTCTTATCTGCCGTCAAATTCTATGTTTCTATGTTTCTAGTATACCAGCTTTGCATCAAATTGCCCATCCAATATGTCAGGCATTCCCAACCACGGTCCTCAAGGCACACCAATAGTGCAGGTTTAATAGATATCCAGGCTTGAGCACAGGTGACTTAATTAGTATCTGAGGGATTCTGATTAAACCATCTGTGCTGAAGCCTGGATATCACTAAAACCTGCACTGTTGGTGTGCCCTGAGGACCGTAGTTGGGAATGCCTGCAATATGTACTAGTTTTCCCCAAAGAAATTCCATCCACTTCATTGTACACATTAATGGTGGTCTAACAAAATTTTCTTTCTGGAACTGTTGGAACTGTACCTGAGTCACAGGTACAATAACAAGGCTTAAAAATAAATAAATCAAAAGAGTAAATGTGAAATCACATAATTGAAATTAATATAAATAAACATTGCTGAATTTTTTAAGTAAATATTTAGCAAAATTTTTGTAAATACGGTGTATTTTCACTTCTTTTTAATTGAATGGGTTCCTTAATGTCAGAGATGCATCAAGAATCTTTCTTGCACAATTTAAAACTCATTTATTGTATAAGTTTAACATTAGGATATTTTATTTTTCCATTTTAGCCACAGGAACATCATGTGGCCTAAAGAGAAACTGTGATAAAGGGCAAATTTAAAAAACTTTTCCATCTACATTTTTTTTTTTTAACAGATACTTTTGCAAAGCAAAGGTACTTTTTGTTTTATTGCTTTTCACCTTTAACCTTATGATAGTCTGGAGATTCCCTGGTTTTGAGTTTCTAAGCTGACTTTACCAGAGTGCCCTAGCGCTTTACTCTACTTGTTTTATAACGCTCTTCTGAGACATTTTAAGACAGGTGAGGACCATAATAAAATTTCCATGTGTCACCTTTCCCCTAAAAAAAACAAACGGTACTTGGGGCAAACACATTAAATAACAAAGACTGTGTCCTGTTCATGTGCCATATTTCTGACTCCATCTTCATAAATGGGATGTTGGCACCATTTTTTCTGATGATTTATTCAGAAATCCCCTGATGAAACTGCCCATTTAGGCAGAGAAACGTGCCAGGGTTAGATAGTATTTGCTGTGTTTGCAACTTCACGCTGTTATTTATTAACAGTTTCTTATATAGCGCACACATATTCCGCAGAGCTTTACAGAGTATAGTTAAACATTCACATCAGTCCCTGCCCCAGTGGAGCTTACAATCTATATACCCTACCACATGTACACGCATTCATTCTAGGGTTAATTTGTTGGGAGCCAATTAGCCTACCAGTATATGTTTGGATTGTTGGAGGAAACCGGAGTACCCAGAGTAAACCCACACAACTACAGGGAGAATATACAAACTCCGCACAGTTAGGGCCATGGTGGGAATCGAACCAATGACCTCAGCGCTGTAAGGCAGTAATGCTAACCATTACACCGTCTGTACTGCCCCTTTGGTATTGTAAGATAGGGAACCTGGACACTTTAATACCAATTTTGCAAATACCCAGATTTGTAATCTGGATTGTGCTACAATATACAAATATGTCCAATGCATTAAACATGCATACCCACGAGTATACTAAAGCAGGTGCAAATAGTCACACACACAATCTATAGTTAATGCATTGTGTGTTGGCAACTGCAGTTCTATTAGACCAGGTGTGAACAGTCACTGCTGCAATGTGTGTGCATATGCAAAAGCATTACAACAACTATGACATATATAGGACTTTGTATTATAACATACCTGCACCAGGTTATTATTTTGTCAGATGTACCCTATGGCTTTATTTGTATGCTGAAATTATACTGGAGTCATCTAATAATCATTTGTAATCTTACACACTTAGCTATTAACCAAGATTTGAAGTTTGTTACATCTGGCCGTAACTGTAACTGCAGGATCCAGTAATCTTCAAGCAGTATGATTCAGATTAAAGACAGAGTCTGACTCATCTCTTACAAAAACAAAGTTGTTAGATTTTAGGAAGGCTGATTTTGTATTTTGATATAAAAATCAGATTTTTTGGCAGAGTGTAGGATCTTGGAAGAACAGGGGAGGTGGAAAAAATTAAACGTGTGATACAGTAATTAAGGCAACAGATCTCTGCATCAAAAAGGTTACGAAAAACATAACTAAAAGGAAGCCAGTGCGGTTTGTGAAAGAAATAGAAAGTACTCTAAAAGCAAAAAGAAATATAAGCAGATGTAAAAGATGAAGACCAATGTGGTGTACTGTACACCTGGCGGTTGCATAGCAACCAGGGGACGCCGGGCAGCGTGCGCTCGGCCTCCTGATTGTAATTAGTAAATTACTGGGGACTGGTTTGGCGGCAGCGGCTGATTGGCTGGGCTATCCCTCTTAAGGGATTCAGCCCAGTTCAGCCCCGCCAGTGATATTGCCTGGAGCAGAGCATCCCATGCTGGCTCCTGTCCTGTCTTGGTCTGTCCCAGTCCTGTCTAGTGTCTTGTGCTGCAGCAGTCTGGGTCCAGTCATCGTCCAGTTGCTGTCCTGGTCCAGTCACCGTCCAGCCGTGGTTCCGCCGTTGTCCAGCTGCCATCTTGCTGCGGTAATCGTCCAGCTGTGGTTCAGCCGTTGTCCAGCTGCCATCTTGCTGCGGTCCCTGTCCAGCCGTGGTTCAGCCGTTGTCCAGCTGACATCTTGCTGCGGTCAGTGTCCAGTCCTGGTCCGGTCTCAGCCCATTCTTGGTACGGTTCCGGTCCCGTCTTGGTGCAATCCTGGTCCAGTCCTGATCCGGTTCCGTCTTGGTCAGCGCGGCATCATCCAGTCCTGCCAAGTCGCTCCCGGTGTGCACGTTACCTTCCTGTGCTGCCGGAGGGTTCGGTCCGGTCACGTAAGTGCTCCAATGGAGCATGGTTCCTTATTCTTTATTTCTGCGGGCAAGCGGCCCTTTATCCTTAGTTATTATTATTGTTCTGGTTCGGAGAGGCCCACGGCTGTGGGTTCACGGCTGTTTTGGGGTACCGTTACTTTAAGTGTACTATTTTGTGTTGGCGTGTGTTTTGTTTGGTGGCGCTCCATTGTTGCTTTGTCCGGTGCCTGTGACTCGGTCACACTCCCCGTCCTTGGCCTGGTGCCATTAGCCAGGGGGCTCTGTTCAGTTAACGCCTGTAGTTAGATCTCCTCTTGACCTGTCTCGGGTGGTCGCCATAGAGTTGTCATACCATAAAACCTGATTGCCTCGGGGTTGGAGCAGACTTAACTCGCTCCTTCGAATGTGGCGACTACAGGAGAAGCCTAGAAATCTGCGTTCTATGGTCACCTGCCCGAGAAGGCCAATAGAGTCAGTGTAGGCACCCTTGGCCGTGGCCATCCTAAACAGCGGTCACGGCTGAGGGCTCAGCCCACCACCATCGTCCACACATTCCTGTCACAGTACTCCAACGGTGGGTTCACACCCGAAACCGTAAAAGCCTCCTGCTCAGTGGCATTGCATGTTTTAGGAAAAGGAACAAAGGGTGAGCTGAGCCACTTCAGTCACAAGTGATTCCCTTGCTTTGTGTATGGTTCTCCATCAGCCCTTTCCACAAGCAGTCAGCGAAATAGAGATTTATGCACTTAAATGATCAACTCTGTATTAGGCCCAAAGTTCCAATGATTTCATTTAGTGACCAGAATAAACTTATACATATGTTTAATTGGTGGTTCCCCTTTTTGTTGTTGTTCTGTATTCTAAAAATATCAGCATTTGGGGGTAGCTACAGTAGGAGTCTACAAAGGTCAGATTCTGAGTTATAAGAAACCCAAGGATCATTAGTGCATCACACATTTATAAAATTTCCAATTTAGTAAGTTAATATTTATTTAGTGGAGTTTACAAAAAAAAAAAAATATATATATATATATATATATATATATATATATATATATATATAATGAATGTGTGGCGCCACATGTGCGTCCCCAACCAATTTAGGGTATAAAATGGGGTGTCAGCCAATCTTCAAAGTGAAAGTAGTGGTATATTTCTTAAAGAGAAAGGATGTGTTCAATAGATGAAGATGCTGCGACTACTGCTCTTTAAAAGATATATATAAATAAATAGTGCAAGCCTGCACTTTTTCTTAAAAAATAAATGAAATAAGTTGCTGGTGATATGTATGGACCTGGAACCACGGTACGTAGCAAATTGACTATAAATATACTTATTAAAAAATAATGTCAATGTATCTAAGTAAAATATAAATACATTTATTTGTACAATAAAAAGATATAAAAAAACAGACAATTTCGTTGAAAAAATTCCTATCCTAAAAAAGTTACGGAGATAATTCTCTAAGACTAAAAAGAGGAAAATATATTCAAGGTGCAAAAAATAAAGTGCTTATCTTTGGATGAGGCAGGAAGGCTAGAATGTTCCAACGCGTTTCGTCCTTCTGACTTTATCAAGGGATGCCTTTAGCAAGAGGTGCAGCATACTGTAGGAATGCTGATGCAGTCTATGAGAGCTTGGAGTACTAAGTGGCAAGTGTAGCAGTGTTTGCACACTGATGGAGTCCAGATAATACTTAGCAATAACAGCTGTAATGACAATGGGGTATGATGCAGTTTGGGAACACTGATGGAGTCCAAGCAATAATAACAACTGTAATGACAATGGGTTATGGTGCAGTGTGGGAACACTGATGGAGTCCAGATAATAATGCAGGTACTGGGAATGCGATATCAGATGAATGACATGGTGGTACTGACCCCTGAAGACTTGTAAGAGGCAGCTAGAAAGCGATGGAAATCTTTGATGGAGACTATCAATGGTAGAACTTTCAATGATGGAACACCAATGATGCTGAAGAATCACAGATGGAAGACCGATTGTCACTGGAGGCTAGCAGGGAAGCTCAGGAGGTTGTCTGTAACCGATGGAGAGTTGAAATAGAATGTTGGTGATCCGATGTTGGACAGATGATGACCGTTTGTCACTGGAAACTAGCTGGGAAGCTAGTAGGAAGCTCAGGAGGTTGGCTGGAACCGATGAGGGATCGATGTGCTGAGTATCGATGGAGCTGGAGAGTCACTGATGGTGCTGGGCAAGCTGCATGCTGGAATACTCAGGTCTTGGAGCAGGATGGCAAACCCTGGATAACGACACCTAAAAACAGCTTAGAGACATATAGGGCCAGATGTTTAAAGATTTAAAAAGTTAAATTGGTTAACCCTTATTGTGCCTCTGTAATCACTGTAATCTTCCGTTATGGAAGACCGACTGCGTCTCACCATATGCTCTCTGGTCCTTCCCCGTCTACCTTGTGCAGTCCCCCTCGTAGCGCCAAACAGGCAGGTGTAGGAGTGGCAGTCCCACACCAGACACTGCCCGATCGAGAGGGGCCTAGCAGTCCATGGCGGCAGCCCACCCGTTGGTGACACCACGGGCACGGAAAAAGTGTATACTGCATATACCCCAGAGAGGGTGAGAAAGGGGTAAAAGAGGGATTCACGTGTGCTCTCTAGCTTTATGCTGGATTATTCACACTCATAAAGGTGACCAACCCAAAAGTGTTCTCAGAATCTCATACTCCCATTAAAGTGGTAACATTATGATCATCTTTACTTGTCTTTTCAAATGCAACATGAATTATTAGGGAATTGTCCTTGCAAAATGTATACTATAGCTCACTTACAGAGCACAAGGGACAGTGATTACTGAGGCACAATAAAACAACATAATCCAACAATTTACCATACTGCCTTGAAAAAGAACGCTCCCTTTAAGGGTTAACAAATAATTATCATTATAAAGGGAAACTAACATTGCGGGGCCCAACTGTGTGAGGATTTATTATCCTTTTTAAATTCACACTCTATCTTATATGTCTGTTCTTTTGTGTCAATATTTCGCAACATTTTTTTAAATTGTTCCAATAAAAGTTACATTCTATTAAATCTCCTCTTGAGTGCACCACACAGAGACATTCTTTTCTTTCCTCTGTAATTGCTTAAGTCCAGGGGTACCAGGAAACTCCTTTCCCCACCCGGAGGCTGCTCAGATTTTGGGGCTATGGGGGGGGGGGGGGGGGGATGGGTTATTATAATAATGAATATCTGCCTTAAGATATGTAATATTTAAGGACAAATTCAAAAAATGTTCGGTTTTACTTCTTGTGGTCAGGTATTGGAATGTTCTGCTCAATGTTTGTGTCACTGGTCAGGTTTCACTGTACTTACAGTAACACTCAGAGAAATGAGTCAGTGCTGACTGAAAGCAGTGCTTCTCTCTACACATCTCAGTCACCCTGAACAGTCATTCAAACCACTATTTGTCTCACAGGGATTGATAAGAAATCCCGGTGGTCGTAATCCCGGTCTTTCAAAATCCCGACGCCGGAATCCCGACCGCCGAAATCCTGACAAGGGGGGACGTGGATTGCCCCCCCCTTTGCGGGCTCGCTGCGCTCGGCACACTAATTTATTCTCCCTCTATGGGTATCGTGGACACCCACGGAGGGAGAAAGTGTCGGGATTTCAGTGGTTGGGATTCTGGCGTCGGGATTTTGAACGCCGGGATTCTGACCGCTGGGATTTGAACTGCCTCCCGTCCCACAGATAGATCCATGCACAAACTGAGACAACAGTGTGTTCTACAATAAAGGTGCGTTCACACTGGCTGATAAATTGGCCGTTCAATTGAAGGGCCGATATAACGATACACAATCGGCCAGTGTATATGAGTGATATATCTGTGAATGCCATTGTTCGCAGATATATTGCGTCGGCTCTTCAACACAGCCGATGCCCGGTATATCTAGATATGGTACTTGTGTAATATCTGGGCGCCCGATTTTGTGATTGTATGCCTTAACTTAAGGCATACAATCAGATGCGATGCAACGCGTTTTTTTGCGATAAAATCGCGTCAATCGCATCGCATGCGATGCGATTGACGCGATTTTCCTTAGGAATCAATGTTAAATGGTCCTAAATGGTCCCTGAGACCATTAGGGTCAATGTGAAATGCCCCCCAGGCCCCCCCATTGTTTGTATGCCCCCTCATTGTTAACGCCACCCCACCATCAACACCAACCCGAAACGTGGTGAGCGCAGCGAGCCCGTGTGGGGCGGCGGTACGCGTCCTCCGACCTTTTCATACCCCCACTATCCATGTCAGCGTGGAGTTGAAATTATATAGTGTGGCAAGTGCAGCGAGCCACCGAGCCCCGCGAGGGGACGCGTAATACCTGTGAAGTAATGCGCGTCCCCTCGCGGGGCTCACTGCGCTCGCCGCGCTATATAAAATCAACTCCAGCCGACGTGGATAGTGGGGTTTTAAAAGATCGGAGGACGCGTACCGCCGCCCCTCGCGGGCTCGCAGCGATCGCCACGCTTCGGGTTGGCATTGATGGTGGGGTGGCGTTAACAATGGGGGGGCATACAAACAATTGGGGGGCCTGGGGGGCATTTCACATTGACCCTAATGGTCTTAGGGACCATTTGGGAACATTTAACATTGATTCCTATGGAAAAATCGCATCCATCGCATCGCATGGCATGCGATTTGGTTGCATGCGATGCAATTGACGCGATTTTTCCGACCCGATGAAAAAATCGGGCGCCCAGATAATACACAAGTACCCTAGATATATATCGGCGAATCGTGTTTTGTGTAGGGCTGATCCCCCACACCGCCCGTACAGCTGCTCCAGGAGCTGCCAGTGATTGATAGTTCAGTGGGCATGCGCCGGCTCACTTGTGATGTCAGTCCAGAGAGATCGGGCAGTGTGAATGGAGAACACGCTGCCTGATCCGTCTGTAGATGAAGTGATCTGCAGATATATATTTTAGGGGCCAACTCAGAACCATTCTTAGCGGGCCGAATTCTGCTCCGTCCCCAATGATGGAAGTTTGCGCATAACGGATTTAACGTGTTTCACACTCGCCATGCAGTTCGCCACAGGAGGGGGGCAGGGGGTGGTTGTAGGGGAACACCCAGCCTTTTATGGGAGTCACCATTAAACCGCTGGGCGTTCCCCTGTGCAAGTGTGGCGATGCCTGCTCGGGGCGGGCGGCTGACATCATCTGTCATCAGAGCCCGGCAAAAATGTGGTAAAAACCCAAATAACAGGGTTTTTTTTGCTTTAGAGCAGGGGTCTTCAACCTTTAAGACAGCGTGGGCCACCTAAAAAAATCCAGTGAAGCCCGAGGGCCACTATACTCTACTGCGGTATTTCAGACAGCCTCATAGAATCACAGCTCCCCTATAACGCCAGCACAGTCCTTCATAGATAGTTGGCACAGCCGCCCATACTCAGCACATAACCCCCCCCCCACACACACACACCCAAATAGTTATCAGCAGCCGATTTGGGTTCTAGTGCAAACAGTAAAATTTGTGGCCCCCCCCATATATAATTTGATATTGAATAAATTGCACGCGCCGTAGGTGCGCTCCCAAAAAAGGGGTGTGGCCTAATTATAACGAGTGTGAACTAGCAGGAAAACAATTACCTGACACCTCTTTTGCAACCTGCATGACCAGACATTGGTTACCGCAGGAATGGTCGTTGTCCTCACACGCTTAAGTTGACTGAAGGCTGCACAGTGACATATAAACATGAAGGCCCACACAGTGACCAAGTACGCCTCACAGATCGAACCCAAACAATGAAAGGCTACTTAAATCAATATACACTGTTACACTGTTTATCCATAATACACATTACACATTATGCCGCACACCGTGATGCCCATTACACATTAATCCACACAAAAATTATGCCCATTGCACATTATGCCCCACACTGATGCCCATTATGCCACAGACCATAATGCCAGCAGTACTCCTGCTTATACATATGATGCCCCAGCAGTGCCCCTCACCTAATGCCCCAGCAGTGCCCCTCACACACAATGCCCCAGCAGTGCCCCTCACACACAATGCCCCAGCAGTGCCCCTCACAATGCCCCAGCAGTGCCCCTCACACACAATGCCCCAGCAGTGCCCCTCACACACAATGCCCCAGCAGTGCCCCTCACACACAATGCCCCAGCAGTGCCCCTCACACACAATGCCCCAGCAGTGCCCCTCACACACAATGCCCCAGCAGTGCCCCTCACACACAATGCCCCCAGTAATGCCCCACACACAATGCCCCCAGTAATGCCTGCAGCATTGCCAGGTCCCCTGCTCCCGCCAGCTGTACCTCCTCATCCTGCAGCTTTGCCGGGTCACCTGCTTCCACCATCCATGCCTCCTCCTGCAGTTTCGCCGGGTCCCCTCCGCCAGCTGTGCCTCCTCCTCCTGCAGTTCCAGCACCGGGTCCCCTGCTCCCGCCAGCTGCGTCTCCTCGTCCCGCAGCTTCGCCGGGTCCCAACTCCCCAGCTCGTGACCAGCCGTGCCTCCTCCTCCCTCAGCCGCGCTGGATCCACTCCTCTGCCCTGCCTGCAGCCAATGGAAATCGGGTAGGCGGCACCCGGGGGGACTCCATTACGCTGCCTCCCTCGGCAGCGTTTTCTTTCTTTTACTTTAAAAAAAAAAATCCTGTGCATGGCGGGCTGGTGGGCAGGGGGCCACTGAGATCAGCTCCGCGGGCCACTCGTGGCCCGTGGGCCATGGGTTGAAGACCCCTGCTTTAGAGCATCTTCAACCAAATTTCCCTTACCCAGCACTGTTGGCGAGATGTACTAAACCTTTAAAAGTGATAAAATGGAGAGTGATAAAACCTCCAGCCAATCAGCTCCTACCTGTTATTTTTTAAACACAGCCTGTGACATGACAGATAGGACCGGGTTGGCTGGTGGTTTATCACTCTCCATTTTATCACTTCTGAAGCTTAGTGCATCTAACCCTAAAGCGTTATCAATGTGATCACTTTTTAATTGTTTAATTATGTATTAATAAATATGTGAATTAATTTTTACTATCCACGCTGTATGATACTGTTTAATTTATTCCTCCCAAATGCAGTTTCCAACCCTTCTTTTTTGTATATAAGGGACTGACTATCCCTTCAATTAACTGCTGCTAATTGAGAGGACCGCCCACTGTAGCGCCTGTAATATCACTGTGGATATCTACAGTATAATACCCCTTTCACATCGCACTTGTAAAATGGTATATTGCCGTTTTTTTTCCATTTTAAAACGTTTAAGGCTGCAATGTGAAAGTGCCAGAGTTGATTTACCGGTTAAAGTTAACCGGTATTTCAACATGGTTAAAAAGCAGAGTCCTACATGTTTTAAAGCCTTTTTTTGGCAGTTTGAACAGCTCTATTTCAATGGCTTGAAACGTGTCCCTTGGGGGTTAAACGGGTTGAATGTTTGAATGGTATTAAATGATTTTTAAAACGGTTTTCACCTGCAATGTGAAAGGTCTCAAGGCTCAGACCCGTTTTAAAGTCCCATTTAAGAATACCGTGTCATTACCCATTTCTGCAATGTGAAAGCAGTATCAGGAAGCTATAGTCTATGCATCATTGTGGAGTAGACAATTGTTTACATTTCTGCAAGTGTCTTTTCAATAACTATTACCTGCTAGACTGGTTTCACTGCCCACTGAATGTCTGTCTTCATATTTCCTGTAGCTTATGTTACAGCCAACACCAAATAAACCAGAAATATCCAGTTTCCGGTTTCATCTAAAAGTCATTTTTTTACATAGCCTTGTGACACAAATGGTAGGAAAATAGACTTTGGTGTCAATTGTTTACCTAGTAAATACAGGGTTGCTGACTTTTAAAAGCTCCTCTCCGGGAGAAGCCCGGAGAGGAGACTTTCAGCAGGAGCTCGGGGGCGGGGCTTAAATGTGCCATCATTAAGCCCCGCCCCCGTGAAGGAAAGTTACTTAGTTTGCCTATCTCCATGGAGGGGGCGGCGCTAAATGACGCGATTATGATGCTTTAGCAACGCCCCCTCCCCGGAGATCTGCAGACATAAGGTAATTTAAACGCTGCGGTCGGGGGGGGGGGGGGGGGGGGCGTAATCAGGGGGGGGGGGGGAGCGGGGGTCCCCCATAATCCAGGAGGGTTGGCCACCTTTCCGGGGGGCCGGGAGGGTGACCCGATTTTTGAGACCCTCCCGGCCATTCCGGGAGGGTAGGCAACCCTGAGTAAATATGTAAAACATCAATGTGCAAATTACTGAAAATATTCAAAGTTCCCTGGAACAAAGGCTTGTTTTGATGGGTGCTATAGATCTGTATGATCTGCCCAGGATACATCATCAGAGGGCAGACTGAGGTGGCCATGCTTATTCGGTTATGGGATGCATCACAGACTGTCTCATGATAGACAGTCATATGGTCGACCAGTATTGGTCGACAGGGTCTAAAGGTCAACATGGTTAAAAGGTCAACATGGAAATAGGTCGGTATGAGTTTTAAATGTTTTTAGGGTATCTATTTTGACATAAGTCGACATGTACACTGTCTAAGACCACCTGTCAGCACATGTTGGCTGGAAATTTTGTAAAAAAAATGCATGTCATTCTTTTCCATATCCACCTTTGACCATGTCGACCTTTAAACCCTGTCGACCTTTTTGACTGCCGACCTTTAGACCCTGTCAACCTATTGTGTGTCAATCTTTAAACCCTGTCGACCATTAATGGTCGAACATATGACTGAGTCAGTCTATGGCCAGTCCGGATACTGCTTATTCATTCTCCCAGAGTGCTCTTTGGGGTAAATTTAATAAGATGCGGGGTCTATTGAAGATGGGATGTTGCCCATAGCAACCAGTCAGATCCTATCTATTATCTTCTAGAAGGTGCTTAATAAATAAGAAATAGAATCGGATTGGTTGCTCTGGGTAACATACAAACTTGAATAGAGCAGGGCCCTCTGTTGTTACCCAGTTTGTTTTATCACTGTCTACTATTGTAAAGCGCAGCGGAATCTGCTGCGCTATATAAGACACTGTAAATAAATAATAAATAAATAAATAACTCCCATCTTTGTAAAATTAGCCCTTGAATTTTGAATCCTGTGGAGTCACCCAACTAGGGATGCAGTCCCTCAGGGAAGTCCTCCGGCGGGCCCGTTTACAGCCACTATGGTCCATCTCCAGCCTACCCGACAGCAGTGCAGCACCTGACCTCAGGAGGCTCCGACCCACTAAACACCACCAGCCCATCCATCCGTGCCGTGGCTCAGCTGCAGCCTCACATGACATGCCATCAGAATCCTCCTCCACTCTGAAAATGGCGGGCGCGGCTGATGGGGTGGGCTGGTGTAGGGCTGTGCTGCGTGAACTCTGATATCACACAGTGTGCAGCCCGTGCAGCGTCTGATGCTGTGACCTGCCCGGCAAAGCTGAAAGCGGCTGCAGACTGGCAAAGTAAGACATGAAGGCTGCATAATCCCGAAATCCCGGGATTAAGGAGTCTAATCCCTGGATTCTAATCCCGCTAATTTTGGCCTTGAATCCTACAGATGGAGCGCCTCTCATTAGGCGCCAGTAACAACCAGATCCCCAGCGCTGGCGATCGCCGGCAGAGAGGTGCTCCATCTGACTGGGATGCGCGAACGTCTCACACGCACGTGTGTCCCAGTCACTTGGTGGCTGTGGACGCAAACCCTGCCCATCACTGCTTCAGGGAGACGGGCAGGGTTGAGGGGGGGGGGGGTGCGTGGGCTGCGGGCACTGACAGTGGAGCAACGGGGAAGTGGCGGAGGGCAATGGTGATCTCCGTGGGAAGGGGACGCGTGAGCGGCTGGCGGGTCCTGGCGGTTGGCGATAGGATGCCTGCAAAGCTGAGAAGTGCTTCATCTGTAGCTATGTAAGGAAGAGATAGGTCTGTTTGCCCTATGACCTCTTTACTTGTGGCAGATCTATCACATCCAGTGGCAGCTCCAGATGGGGGTCTGTAGTACAGTCCAAAATTCAAATAGGGGAGTCACACCCACTGTCAGTGAGTCAGTTGCCCCCCTTCTGGAGCCTTGTCTGATCTGACTGAGATCTGGGTATGGAGTCGAATGAGAGGCTAAGGAAACTTGGTTGGCTAATGAAGTTCCTACACATGGACTGGAACCTGAGTGGAGATAGTGAAGGAGTAGATGGCACTCCTGGTGGTGACCAGGAAACGGTGGAAGTGTCACCCCAATTTTCTGGGAGAGGCAAGGCCAGGTTCTGCATCTCTGGACACATATATTGGCCACGTAAGGCACCCAGCAATAACCAGCAAGAGTAAGCTATGACACATAATTTCTGCATGCCTACATGCTCATTGCTAGGGGTCTATTGCTCCTATTGGCTTGCGGTCCAGCAAGAGCATTGACAGTATCGACGGGGATGGAGCTGCTTGTTTGCTTAGAAGTTAGCCAGTGACTATACCGCCAAGCAGCGTACAGCCCTTTTCTGCCCGGCTGTTATTTCTTTAAATTGTGTGTGCGGCAGCCGGCGGTCTAATGGGTGGTCCAGTGCACCCCGGACCACCCCTTAGAGATGCACCAACAGTTCAGCCGGGCCCTGGTAAAATTAGGGTGCGTTGCCAATGAGGAGGAGGCGAAACAAAGGAGAGGAGGCATGACAATGTCTCCTATTGAAAAAAAAAGAAAAGGAGAAAAATTTAGTTTGTGTGCCTGCACGGTTGTGTGGGCATCGGGGTACAACTGCACGTAGGGAGGAGAGGACAGGCTGCCACTGCAACTGCCTCTCTCCCCCTCACAGCACACAACACTGAGCAGCATGTGCAGGGATGGAGAAAGAGGCTGCTGCAGTGGCAGTTCTTGCTCGCTCCCTGCAACAGACCCGGGCCTGAGTAAAAAGTACCTCTCTTGGCGCCACTAGACACCACTGCTGCAAAAGATGCAAGGAAGACTGCAACTGTGTCGAAATGACACAGTATGTTAATTTTTTGAGAAGTTCCTTAACAAAATACACCTTAATGTTACTTGCTCTTTCCAGGTGACTCCTGTCCTCCCTCTATCAACACCCAGGCCAGAGATTGCACTTTACACAATGAAAAAACTGTGTATTTATTTCTGATAAATGTATTCTACCATGACACTTCTTGACTTTGTGCTCTCAGCTGTGAACTGCCTTTATTTTTAATAATAATAGATTGCACAAAAACCACAATAAATAAACGAAAGAGTATTTTTTATTTATAATTCTGTGCGCGCTCATCTGTTTGTTTTTATAGTTCTACAGCAGACCTGGCAAGCTAAAGAACCAGGAAAAGCTAAATTATGTACAAATATGTCAACAATTTACTTTTGCCAAATTGGTAGTTCTGCAACATGACCACTAGAGGGAAACATCTGACAGCATATAGCCGCATTGAGCCATCCCAGCAGCAAGCAAACTGTGGGACAGCACGGACTGTGATGGGAAATTATATTTTGATTGAAACCAGGCAAGTCTGAATCCCTCATTGCAAACTGTGCCATTCACTTTCCCATGGGTTCTAACACTCACGGACTCGTAAATAACATGTCACCTCAACTCTTAAGTGCTCGGGTCTTTGAAAATATGTCAGACGTATTCATGGGATTTTTTTTTGCTCCTTTTGAGCCATATCAATATTTGAGATTTTCGGTGAAAATGAGGAACTGTAAAGTACATATGTCATGTCTCGGAGCGAGCACATTTGTCCAGCTGCTCTGGGAATATCATTTTCATAGTGAAAGTATTAGAAACTTTAAACAGATTTATAAACAACTTAAAAATAAAACCATCTTCAACATAAATGGGACTGAATTATTAAAACCACAGACTTGGGGCTTGATACTGTGACCTGCATAATTCATCAATGACAAATGGAAGAAATATTTCCAGGCTCGTTATAATCAGTCATTACAGATTTTGTTGTTTCTCGTTTGGTAGCTGTTATGTATTGCTCTTCTCCATTATAACTATAAATGGACTTTCAGATGGTTCCACAATGCGGTTTGAAACCAACACTAGTACTGTTTATAGGTAAGTACCAGCCCCCGTGACCATAGAGTTATTCATACTGGGACAGTAATGTGATTGAGGGAGAGATGAGGGAAGGATGTGAACTGTACCACTGATTATTCGCCTCATTTGGTGGTGGCTATTGGCCCTTATTCAGATCTGATCGCAGTACAATCTTTTTCTCAAACTGGGCAAAACCATGTGCACTGCAGGTGGGGCAGATGTAACGTGTGCAGAGAGAGTTAGATTTGGGTGGGGTGTGTTGAAACTGAAATCTACATTGTCAGCGTAGCACAATGGCTGCCTAGCGTAGTCAGCGTAATGTCCCCGCGGCAGTCAGCATAGTGTCCCAGTCAGGCAGCGTAGTCACTGTACTGTCCCCACAATCTTCAGCTCTGTCCCCGGTGTCCCTGGCAAGCCTAGTGAGCACCTATCACACGGCTCTGGTAACCGCCAGATCCCCTGCGCTGGTGGACACTGGCGGAGAGGTGCTCCATCTGCCTGAGATGCACGAGCGTCTCAGATGCTTGTGTGTCTCAATTATTCTTGCGGCTGGGTAAAGCCACCCTGCCCGTGTCCACTTCAGGGAGACGGGGTTAGGGGTTTGGTAGCACGTGCGTCTCATGCACAATAAAGGACGCATTTGCCAGTGCTCCATGTTACATACTGGCAAATGCCTCCTTTTCAAACCACCACTATCCACGCCAGCCCGAAGCATGGTGAGCAGATGCGTTACGCGTCCTCCCGACCTGTTCATACCCCCCACTATCCACGTCATCGTGGATTTGATTTTATAAAGTGTTGCGAGCGCAGTGAACCACTGAGCCTGGAAAACGAGCCCGAAGCGTGGCGAGCGGATGTGGAATACAAGTCAAGTAATCCGCGTCCCCTTGCAGGGCTCACTGGGCTTGCCACGCTTTGGGCTTGGTGGCTCGATGCGCTCACCACACTTTATAAAATCAACTCCACGCCGACCTGGATAGTGGGGTTATGAACAGGTCGGGAGGACGCGTAACGCGCCACCTCGCGGAGCTCGTCACGCTTCGGGCTGACGTTGATAGTGGGGGTGTTGAAAGAAAACAATCACACCTGGCATATCATCCATCTAAGAGAGTAATGACAACTTGTTAACTGGCAAATGGATTCCATTGAATAAAGAAGAAAAAAGAAAACTTATGAACAATTTTCAATAATAGCATATAACAAGTCCAAGAAACTCTAAAAACAGTCATTCTTCTATTTCTGCATACCCTATGCTGACTACACGCTAACTGCGTAAGCTCGGGCTAGCCGCGAACTTACTGAGTACGCTGGCTGCGGGAATACGACACTGATACTGACAGGGACACTAACTACGATAACTACGCTGGCCATGGGAATACTATGCTGATTCTGACAGGGACGCTGACTACACTGACTACGCTGGCCGCAGGAACACTATGCTGATTCTGACAGGGACACTACGTAACTGCCGCCATGAAACTACACAAGTACCCAAATTTGTACTGCGATCAGATCTAAATAAGGGCCATTGTAGACAACGCTGTGGTATTTGGCCGTATTACTAGTCATATCCCAACCGCACCATACAGAAGAATGAACTGGCTGAGCGACAAATGTTCTAGACAGAACTATCCATCAGATATGTTATACTCAGAGGCGTAGCTAGGGTGGTGCCGGCGGAGCTTGTGCTCTGGGCGCCAACAGTTGGCAGGACGCCCCCTGCTGTGTCCTGTGTGGTGCGTGCCAGCCTACGTGCGCTTAACAGACAGGCGGGTGGGCGACAGTGGCGGGCAATGTACGAAGTGAGCAGTGATGACTCACTGCATGCTCTCTCCGTACACTGCCCACCACAGCCGCCTGCCTGTCTGTTAAGCGCACATAGGTGTGCGCACGGGGGGAAACTCCTGGTACCCCCCACATGATTGCACAAATGCCGCACTGCCGCCGATCCCCCCCAGTCATGGCCGCCGCTGTCACTCACGTGAAGTCACATTACCAGTCAGAGCTTGATGTTGCTGCCCCGGGACTGTGGCCACACCCCGACATCGTGACATAGGCTTGCTCCCGGTGCCCTGGCTGCCCGCTACGCCACTGGTTATACTACTCATGATCTTATAGCTATAGGCCTTAATTCAGCTTATATCACTAACCAGAAAATGTGCAAATTGAACAATCATTGAATGTCTGCCCATGCGCACCGTATGCATCATGCACGAGCGAGGGTGATTATTGAAAGAAATGCATATGGATCATAAATGCTATGTAGCCGGACTTTGAGTGGCATTTGGGGGAGGAAACCTGATGTTTTCTGGGTGTGGTTAAAATGCAGGCGTGCCTAGGTATTTTTGAAGAGGGACTATACATCAGCAATGACCAATTCCACACGGTCTCAGTCACAGATTAGTAAAAGTGTAAGAGCTATAATTGCACACATTGCAAAATGCGGGACGGATGGGCGCGTTGGTAATGCGGTAGGGTTATGGGAAGGTAGTGTTGTGGGGGTCTAGGGGGGTTATGAGGTTCGGGTGTTGGGGTGGTGAAGGTGAGTGCATTAGTGCGGTTGGGGAAGTGGGGTACGTGGAGTGGCTGCAGGTGGGTGACAGTGTACAGTGGTAGGGGTGGGTGTTCTGCAAGGTAGTTCGGCTTGCGGGGAGGGGTGTATACACTGTAGTTAGGCGTGCGGGGGTGTACTGTATAAATAGAGTGAGGCTTGCGGGGGAGGAAATCGGTACATCTGTCAGACCAGACTTAGGTCTACAGTCATTAGGTCGACTGTCCCCAAGGTCGACAGGGTTAAAGGTTGACATGACTTAAGGTCGACATGGGTTTAGGTCGACATGAGTTTTTCACTGTTTTTTTTTAGCCGAATGTCGACACAGTCGACATGGACACAGTTGGAGTTGAACCGCAGCCCCTCGCATCGCTCGCAATGCTTCGGGCACGGTGTCTCGCTACGCTCGGCACACTATTTTATTCTCCCACCACACCCTAGTGGATGGTAGGGCATGAAATACCGTCTGTCGGCACATGTCGGCTCAAAAAACAGTGAAAAACTCATGTCGACCTAATGACTGTCGACCTAAACCCATGTCGACATTGGCCCATGTCGACCTTAAGTCATGTCGATCTTGACCCATGTCCACCTTTAACCCTGTCGACATTGGGGCCAGTCGACCTTCCGGGGTCGACCTAATGACTGTCGACCTAAGTGTGGTCTGACAGATGACCGTTTCCCGCGGGGGAGGGGGTGTATAGGTAGAGTTAGGGTGTGTGTGTGGTTACTAACCTGGGCTTAAAAGGAGGTAGGGATGATTCTAAATCATTGATGGTTCATGGCTGATGTCGAATACTTTTGCCATCGATGGGGGAGAACCAGATGGTTTCCCTCCATCGATGGAATAGCAAAACAATGTTTTGCTTCTTTTTTTTTTTTTTTAAGTGTTGGGACATGGTGCATAGCTCCGCCCCCTGATAGCCACACAGCCCCACCCCCTGTGTTTTGATTGGCTCACAGGCCAATCAATCAAATACAATGGATGACCATCGATATGTAAAATTATCGATGGTCATCCATTGCATAGTTAAGCACTATCGATGGGCAGTTGCAGAATTGCCATCGATGGCAACCATAGATGGCAATGGCAAAGATGGCCATCCCTAAAAGGAGGCGGCATTTGGGGGACATGCTGTCATACATTCATGGGCCAGCGCAGCAGAGGGCAGACACATGTGCGGGGAGGGAGAGACACTCTCTGAATCCCTCTGCCAGCCTGCGCACCCATACTGGCACTGTGCCAGTTAAGGTAAAGATTAAAGGGGTGGTTGAGGCTGTGAGCAGTGTGTGCGGGGAGGTGGGCAGAGTGGAGTCCCCCCAGCATGAGGAAAAGCGTCTATTCAGCGTCTATTCAGCAACGCAGAGGACGAAAAGGGGGCATGGCCTGACGGGGCACATAATTTGCATATGTCCCACCTCCATTTGCATAGACCACGCCCCTTTCCACTGTGAGGGTACCGCTTCATACACTGAAGTTGGAAGGTATGTGGCTGTGCCGGTGCCTCCCCATCACTGCATAATGTGTGTGGGCTGTGGGGATGTGTGCACATGATGGGGAACTTTTTCGGTTCCCTGCAGCAGCTGAGCTACAGTGTTTGTGAGGAATGGAGTCTGTGACTGTGTGTATAACTCCACCCATGACTCTGCCCAGCATTATACACACAGTCACAGACTGACAGTTCTGGCTAAATATATAAGAGATGGTTTGGGAATTGCATTTGGATGTGCAAATGGATTGCATAAAGTAACTGCCACCTTCTTAAGCAGCAGAGGCTAGTATCACAGGCAGAGCAGCTCCATACAGCTGAGTCTGCATCCAGAGGGAGCGCCAGAGGTGGAGCGGTTGCCTGTCCATAATAAAGAGGCCCCTCTGATTGGACGGAAGGTCTCACATGTGTATTTCTATTGTATTGTACTGGGAGCCAACCAACCTTATCTGTTTTAACAATATGGCGCAAGAAACTTTCAGCAGGGGGATGCAAAATTTCTAATTATGCCACTGGATGCATTTTTATAAAGAATTAATTGCTGCTGTCATTCATACATAAGAACAAGATCATTCCTGCTGTATTATGGATGATGATTATTATTATTAATACAACTACCACCATTATTAATTATTAATTGCTATTTAAATGTAACCTAGTAGCATACACTATAAAAACAAATGCTAAGATAAACCTTTTCTAAGCAAGGGTATAGGGAGGACGGCTTGGTGAAGCGCAAGCTCCAGGAGTCAAGGGCGAGAGAGAGGGCATCTGCCCGCCCCCCACACTAGCGTCACCGCCTCCTTACCATGAGAACGCCCAGCGTTCTCATGGGAACGCCCATGGAACGCTGGGTGTTCCCATATGGTAATGGGGCAGCCCGGCTCCCCCCGCCCTTCTCTGCCCCTCCGCACGCAGTCATGAACAGAAAATGCGCCATGGGTGCACGCACATGCGCAGAAACGCGTCTGCGCATGCGCAGATGCCCAACATCCGAGGACCGAACGAAAGTGAATAACCCCCTATGTCTCTTGAAGTGCTAGCTCTGTGCTTTAATAGAGTACAATGTAATTGCTTATTTCTGTTTGTTTCTCCTCTTTTGGTATGGTACATTGGAACGTGCACTTCTTTTGGCGTGATTGTACTTCTGCCCATATTTTCAATGAAAAGAACCTTTCAAAGTAACTTCATCTAAAAAAAGATTTGTTACATTATAACAAACAAATTGCTCCTCTTATGCAGATGGGAGAGGTATGAATAATTCCCGGAGGTCTGTGGAATGTCTGGTGCCGTACAAATGTTTCAAACTTAAACACTCATTACTGGTTATCTGAAATTGCATTGGGATGCTTTTTAATTAAATCTTGCTCACAATGAAGCCTGGAAGAACATTAGTGCTAAAACATGATGATTATTATGCAGAAAGTATTCCATTTGGTTCAGATGGAGATTAGATTACAATTTGTTTTCTCTCCAAAAGAAGCCCTAAAAACATGAAGGTAATGTTACATTTGTTACACTTTGTGTGGCAATGGCATCTGGTGGGTTGAATGCTGGCCTAGCGCTACATCCCTGATTACTGGGGTGTGGTACAGGGGTCCGACAGTCGGGATTCGACAGTCATTAGCCCAACGTCGGGATCCCGACTGGCCGGACTCAGACAGCATGGTGAGCGCAACTAAGCCACTTGTGGGCTCGCTGCCCTCGCCACGCTGCGGGCACGGTGGCTCGCTACGCGAGCCACCTATTCTATTCTCCCTCTATGGGGTTCGTGGACCCCCACGAGGGAAAATAGCCGCCGGCCGCCGGAAACCCGGCTGTCTGTGTTTTGACAGTCGGGATCCCAACGTCGGGTAAATGCCTGTCGGGATCCCGACTGAATCATCATAGCTGCCGCGGCTGCTATAACAGCACTTCCGCCCTGCTTGCAGACTAGTGCATGCCCCGCGCAGCGCACACTGTTACGCGACCTCCGTGACCCACTGGGTGCCATCGCCAACCTCCCCCTCCCTCTCCTCTGCGCGCAATCACACAGTGCGTCGGGGCACCTGCTGCAGCAGGAGGAGGCAGTTTACCCGGTCCCAATGGAGACTAGTAGCCTGGCAGGAGCGGGACTGCCCGGCATCTAATTACAGTGAGTCCAGGCTTGTGGATTTAGTCAGTTTTAAATATATGCTCACTGAGCAGTGCGGTCCAAAAATGTGTTAGTAGTTATTATTCCTGACTATTCTGGCTTTATGACTAATAAGTCATAAAGCCAGATTCCATAGAACAAAAACGATCTGTGCAATTTTTCTCATCCTAACCCTCAGGATGAGAAATGATGCACACATAACTGTTGCTAAAGATATTTTTGTTGTATGGAATCTGGCTTTATGACTAATAACAGGTATTATTTTGTGGCCACGCCCTCCCCCATTAAGCGACTCCCCTATAGTTTTGGCTTGAGCACCCACCAGCAAAAACATAAATCGGCACCTATGCTCGGGGCTGGTGGCCAAAGATGGAGATGAGTATGTGGACGAAGATGGTCACTGAGTGTTTGAGTATGGGAAGCTGTGAGTGAAATTTGAAGAGAAGAGAGCTCTGACAACAGGAGGGAAGAGGGCCCTGCTCTGAGGAGCTTACAATCTAGTAGGAAGGGGAGACAGACAGATTACATGAGGTACCAGCGAGTGGGAGGTGGCTTAATGGTAGGATGTAAGCAGGCAGAGACGGTGAACGTGTGTGGCAGGGGTCAGAGGACAAGCTTCAGAACTAGTTTATGCAGTGGAAGGGTACGCTTTGATGAATAGATGAGTTTTCAGTGCCTGTTTGAAGCTTTCCAATGTCGGGGAGAGTCTAATGGAGCGAGGGAGTGTGTTCCACTGAAGGGGTGCAGCACGGGCAAAGTCCTGAACTCTGGTGTGGGAAGCAGTGATCAGGGTGGAGGAGAGATGACAGTCGTCGGCTGACCATAGAGGGCGGGAAGGTGTATAAATGGTGATGAGGTTAGGAATATATGGAACAATGGAATTAGAGATGGCCCTGTATGTGAGTGTGAGGTGTTTGAAGAGGATTCTGTAGGGAAATGGGAGCCAGTGCAGATTTTGTTGAAGGGGAGTGGATGAAGTAGAGCGGCAGGAGAGGAAGATAAGCCTGGCTGCCGAGTTGAAGACAGATTGGAGAGAAGCCAGTTGGGAGCAAGCGAGGCCATCGAGGAGAACATTGCAGTAGTCGAGCCGTGAGATGACCAGTGAGTGGATGATAAGTTTAGTTGCACTCTGGGAGAGAAAAGGCCTGATACGAGCAATGTTGCGTAACTGGAACCGACAGGAATGGACCAGAGCTTGGATGTGGGGTGCAAAGGAGAGGGAGGAGTCGAGAGTGACACCCAGGCAGCGGAGTTGGGCAATGAGGGAAATTACAGTGTTATTAACAGTGATAGAGATATTAGAGGGAGGTGTAACTCAAGGTGGGGGAAAGATAATGAGTTCAGTTTTATCCATGTTAAGCTTCAGAGAGTGTTTAGACATCCTTTTCAAAAGGATTATAGATTTTATAAGTTGGGTAACAAAACTGGCAAACTGTTGACTGATTTGTTGCAAGGACAATCTCCTCCTATGGTGGTACACCCCCTCCTCTTGCCAGATGGTACACTCCCTACTAGTAGTAAGCAAACTGCTGAGGTGATGCGAGAGTTTTATGGAGCCCTGTATCATCGTCCCCCATTCTTCTTCATGTGACACAATTTAACAGTATTGAGGAAATCTTCCTCTACCTTCTGTACCTCACACTTCTCATGACTTCTGAATTTCTCATATAACTAAAGAGGAAGTACGTGTAGGCATTACTAGTCTTAAATTGGGGAAAGTTCCAGGGCCTGATGGCTTCACGTCCGAATTTGATATACTGCAGTGCTATCTCCTTGTATTGTATCGACTTTGACATAAGTCTTCCACCATATGTTGGAAAATAACTTATTACCACATTATTTCAACTCCGCTATCATAAAGGTACTTCCCAAGGCTGGTAGAGATTTAAACAAAACCAGTCGATCATCAATTTGGACTACAAATTCCTCACCAAAATTTTTGAAAATAGGCTTAAACACATTCAGTCATTGTACACTCTAATCAAACTGGTTTCATAACTGATAGGAACTCAGTAGTTAATATCCTTAGAGTACTCTCAGCTATTTTCCACTAGTCTTAAGGCCCCTTCGATGGACGGGTGAAAGTTTATGCTTATGCAATTCTCAAAAGTTTTGTAAAGTGAAATTGATTTTCATTTAATGGACACTTATAGGCCCTTAACCAGTGGCGGTTTTTTACCTATGGGCTGCAGGGCTGCAGCCCCTCCAGGTAATATCTGCTGCTGTTTTCTGCCAGATGCTGGCTTCACAGTGACTGGTAGTGACTTCCTACTGGAAGTGCAACCTGCCAGTCACCTAAGTCAGTCCCATTGAGAAGTGTTCCCTCCATCTGGGACACCTCTTTATGCTCAGCTGAGCATCAGCCCATAAAAACTGGGTTCTGCACATTCGCAGTACAGGGACAATACTGCGCATGCGCCGGACCCGGAACCCTGAATATGCCTCTGTGGACTGCTGCAAACGCAGTCCATAGAGGCTGGGGGCCAGTGCATGAGCAGTACTGAAGAAGCTGCTGCACATGCGCCGGCCCCGCGGCCGGGACTGAGGGTAGGGACCAGGACCAGGAGCATGGCAGCGGCAGCGGAGGGGGTCTGCATTGCGGCAGCCTTCCTTCTCTGCATAGATAACAGCCGCCACTGCCTGTGATACATATGTCCCTTACTGTGAAGAAGCTCCTTCCATTCACGACTAGTTATCTACACAGTGCAGACTATAAAGTTTGTTTGAGTTATTGTGACCTTGGGTATATTTATACATTTTATGGAGTTCATCTGCAATGCGCCATTTTTCCCAGGCAGACAAAAATAGCTTTTCTAAACTTTCTTTAGAATTTAATCCCTCTTCCATTTATTAATCATTATAATAGGTGCTGCCATTGAAACCTGGCAAATTTTAGTATGCACTTCCTGTATTTATATTCACATGTATTTAGCATGAGGTCTAGACTCTAATTGCTGACCTATACTATGGAACTATATTTACATCACACGTATTCACCACACTCTTCTGTATCCCATAACAGTGTAGTCTGTGTTGCACATTATTACTAACGAGAACTTTTCCACCTATTGTGCATATATGTGCGACCCCGGAGACTGAGCATACAAAGCGCGAGATGCTCCAAACAAAAAATGCCTAAAAACCCAGTTTTCGGGGTTTTTACCGTATTTTTATATGCAGCAAAGCCCCACCGCTGGGGCTTCGATGCGGGGGTTACGCCAGTTCTAGATAGCGTAACCCCATGGAAGCCTATGTGCTTCCCTTCGCATCCCACGGTGCCCCGCGTGCCCCCCGCCGATCCGTACCGCATCCCCCTCACCTGTGTCCAGACAACCTTCTGCTGTGCTGCCCAGACCATTGACCTCCTCCTCCCTGCACAGCTTCTGGGTGCAGGGAGGAGGAAACGGAGCCCTCACAAGGAGGGAGGGGGGAATCTGCTGCACATCGCCAGCCATAACCTTTGAGTTAATAATCGCATATGTTACTGCATATGAGATTATTAACAATGCGAATGCTTGCGATGTGTGGCGGGGGTCCCGCCCAAAGGGAATCACAAGCTTTTCCTTCTCTTCTCTCTGCAGCGCTGTCAGTGGGATCCGTCATTGATCCCTCGCAGCATGTCCCGCGGTTCAGAGATGGCACCACATCGCAAAGGACAGCTCTTATCGCAAGAGCTGTCCTTTGCGTTACTAATCGCATATGTTAGTGCATATGCAATAAGTATGGATGCGGTAGCAGGTGATGTTAGAACATCCCGCCCAAACTCCTCTCCGATAGGAAAACAAAAAAAAAATTGTGTAGAGCGCAGAAGTAATAAATTATACTAGATCTTAAACTTAAATAAGCCTAAGGAATGAATATTGATCAATTGGGTATCACAAAATAAGAATACATTTAATTACCACATCAATTAAAATCACATTCAATGTAAATGCACATACAGTTAAGACTAAAATTAGATATTGCACTTGAGAGAAATATGGCATACAGTAAACCACTTGTTTATATATATAGTAAGTGTAGGATACTT
The DNA here is from genome assembly GCF_055691185.1 of Crinia signifera. Classification (NCBI taxonomy): domain Eukaryota; kingdom Metazoa; phylum Chordata; class Amphibia; order Anura; family Myobatrachidae; genus Crinia; species Crinia signifera. The sequence goes on along the minus strand of NC_139220.1, from coordinate 45,342,943 downwards.
AAGTGAGTCCCGCTTGTTCCAGACTTTGCTACCTTCTTATTATGGATTGTGCTGTCCCCAATTGGAGGGGGGACGGGGAAAGGGCAGGGAAAGGGGAATTCGGATACAGCTTGTACTGATAGGGATCGGTTTGTCCTGCTGGAGGCCTTGGTCTTGTTTTCCACTGGTGGGCAAGATGTATATACCTCACTGCTCGGATAATAGGCTCCAGGAAATAAGCAGGTGTTTAGTCCCAATTTGTACATCCAAGTTGGAAACGGTGGGGATGGCTGAGTCCGTGGGGAACAGAGTGGTAGCTGGTCCAAGGGGTATTAGGTAGGTATCCAAAGTTGTAATCACAATGGTGCAGACAAGGGTTAATCTGACGCGTTTTGTTGCGCTCTGGCAACTTTCTCCAATAGGGCCTGGTGGAAAATTCAACCTGATACCTCAGTTCTGTGAACACATACAGATTTTCCATGGGGCACACTGGGAAGATTTGTGGTGGGCCAACGCATCTGTGGGGATGTCTTCTTGGCCAGGTACCTTTTTTTTTTTGATGTGGCCTCAGCCTCAGTAGTGTTGCACTTCCCGCATCTCATGCAGCCTGCCGGCGCCTGTCAGCGCAAGGAGCACTTACAATTATAATAAGAAACTGACATTGCCATCCTTGCAGAGCTCCTCTGCAGTCCCCATCCAGACAATAAAGTACTGCGCCAGTGGTTCATAAAGCTGCACCAGTGCCTGATATAACTGTTCCAGTGGCTCATGTAACTGCGCCAGTGGCTCATATTACTGCATCAATGCTCAAATAACTGCGCCAGTGCTTCGTATAACTGCTCTAGTGCCTCATATAACTGCACCAGTGGCTCATATAACTGCTCCATTGGCACATATCACTGCACCAGTGCCACTTCACCAGCTACCGCATTCATAATAATCGCATTTGTACTAACATAATTGATTATTAAGGCAAAGGACTGGTCTTGCGATAAAAGCTTAGTCTTTTGAGATGCGGTTCCGGTGCTGAACCTCCGGTTCTGAGCCCCAAGAGTGCCTCTGCACATGTGCAGTGGCGGCACCGGCCGTGGGGCATGCTGGGAGTTAAGGAGGGGCTTTAGCGCTTGTGAAAATACAACCTATCAAAACAGGGTTTTTACTGCATTACCACTTTAGAGTATCCTGCCCATAAGCAAATAACAAGTACATTATATGTATATTTTTATTGTAGAAACTGTTGAACTAACCACTTATATAGCTGCACAAGAGTTGATATATGATCAAATATTTTCTTGAATATAAATATCCGCAGCGGCCAGCTATCCAGGGGTTTAGGCAGTCTGTGTACTGTTCTTTTCAGCTAAATCAGATCAGCCGCTGATTTTGTGGTTTGCTAAATATGGTCAGTAACTTCACGTGGTTAATTGCAATATTCAACACCGATATAAATTACCTAAACAAAGCCACCTCCCCTTGCAGTAATCAGGAAACCAGGTTTCAGCAAAAAATGTTTTGTAACAAGTCAACACAGTAATCAAATTCTTTACATAACTGCACAGATGCATGGCAGGAAAGGCTTTGCCTTGCAAAACTGGATTTTTTTTTTTTTTTGCCTTTTACTAAGGATGAGTATATGGGCCATTATTTTATTACTGGAATGTCAGCACAACACAAATATGCCCTACAAGGAAATAATGCTACTCTTGGCATGCAAAGACCAATGCAATTCTAACGAGTCGGTGGTTTAACCACTGAATGTCAAAGCCATGTACGATTCATTCATAAAATACCTGCAATTCCTTACTCATTAGATGACAGCTATGTTTGTAGTCTGCTTCCCAACCGATTTAAAGACACCGCAGAAAGCGAAGCTGGCACAGGTACAAAGGAAAGGTTTATTACGGGTACCAATTATCATCAAATAGCTCTAATCCTGATATTTGTAAAGGCTGTGAAGAATGAAATAAACCAACATTTTCATTATGTATATTGGATTTTGTGCTTTTGTTGGACGCTTTTTCTGTTTTCTGTAGTGCTGTCTGTGATAATTGTCGGCTTGGTGTTAGCATGCATGTCATAACATTCATGGCAGCCACCTTACCAAAATAAAATATAAAATAGTAATTAATGTACTGAGATATGGTAGTAGGGTGCGATTTTTGGCAAATGCAACACATGTTGGGAATTGGGGTTCTCCAAGTCCCTGAATGCAGGGGAGACATGTTGTGACTTGTAGTTTCACAGCACAACCCAATTTAATTTTTTCCATAATTTTACACAAAACTATCCGCCAGGTACCCACCGCCCAGGGATGCCCAGGGATGCCGGTGCCCCGGATTTCAGCCCTGGAAGGGCTCCCGCATGGACCCTGTCCAGGGCTGACCAGCCATGGGTGATCTTTTTGGTTGGGGGAGGTTATATAAAAAGTCTCTACCGGCTGCGACATCACCTTCTGGCTATTGGAGCCCGGTGCTGGTTCAAACATACAGGTCACCACTTTTCTTCCACCCCACTGTATTTTGGAAACCAGGAATGACTCAAGGAGCCCCGAGCTGGTTATGCATATTGTACTGTATACAATATGCATACAGTACAATGGTCCTTATTGGATAAACTTACTGAATACTAGATACTTGCCTACCCTTCCGGATCCTGTGGGGACTCCCAATATTGCACTTAGGGGTTAATCTTATTAACTTCGAAGGGTGGTAGTTGCGGTTCGGGTGCCGTTTTAACGCTAAAACGGCACCCAAATTCACCCAAACTCGCACCCTTCGCAGGGCCCAATTCGCTGAAAATTGCTCGCATCCCGACTTTTCAGCAAATTTGGCCTGCCGTAAAGTGTTCCGAGTGTCATGACGATTCGCAATTTGCAGGGCCTAATGACATCTAAGTAATGCTAATGGAATCATTTTATTCCCAACTCTTTGGCCCAAATGCATAATTTTGCAATTTTGGAGGGTGTGAGACCTAATGACATGATTAGCATAACCCCACCCTCGCCTTGTCACATCTGTTTCTCCTTTCTGGGCATCTCCTGGAAAACATAGAGGTGGGTAAGTACAGCTTATTGCATGAGGCCTTTTGAGAAAGGTACGTCGTGGTATGAATGGATGGGTGGAACTCCCGAGTACATCGCCTCCTCCCAGTTACAGTGTGAGGTCCCAGAGAACAGCAGCACACCATATCCTACATTTTGTTCCTTGGTCCATTGTTAATGTACATATTACTGCAAACAAGTGCTTCACGATAAGAGAACAGCGCTTGGTGGCTTTCCCGTTTCTTGTGTGATGCCAACATGCCAAACAATAGAACATCACACTGATCTAATAGGACAAATTGAATGTCAGTGAAATATTGGCAAGAAAGAGAAAACTATGCCCGAGCAGTACAATGAAGCGCGGCATTGTTATTGTGTGTTCGAGCAATGACTAAGATACAGTGTGGAAATAAACTACTGGAAACAAGATCTGACAAATTGAGTACGAAGAAAAACGAAGGAAATTTAGAATGGCAGAGGGGGTTCAAAGGAAAAAACAGGTGAGGAAGGGGATTCTAGAGGGGAACATGGTTTAATGATAGTCTTAAGTATTTCACTGTGGCATGCCACGGATGCGTTACTGGGAGGAGGTGTAGCTGTGGTCCCAGGGTGTCCCAGCAGAACCAGCATGTAATGAAATAGTACTTGATAGGAGTCTGAAAATGACAGTCCATGGAGTCTATAGGATGTGGAGACAACATGAAAAGTATATAGGCCCTCATTCAGACTTGACCGCTAATCAGTGGTTGAAGTAGGAAATTATGAGGTGGGGGTATGGAAAATTGAAAGGTATGTAGTGTTCACCCCAGGGTGTAGCATTGCCTGTGCTGGTAGGTGCGCATGCACACAAAAAAGTGGTGAGGCCACCCAGTCAGAGTGGGGTATTGTTACAGAGTCACAGGCAGTTGGTGATGGAGAGAGGCAGTGGATGACAGAGAGAGGCAGTGGGTGGCAGGGAATAGAAAAATAAGTGGGTGATGGCAAGAGAGTATTGGAGTGAATGACACAGAGTGGTAGATGGAGAAAGGCAATGGGTGACAGGCAGTGGGTGATAGGGAGTGGGTGACTATGAGAGGCAGCGGGTGGTGGAGAGAGTGACAGTGAGTTGGTAACAGGGAGAGGCAGTGGCTTACAAGAGCATACTAAAGAGAGGCAGTGGGTGATGGAGAGAAGCAGTGGGTGACAGGGTGTTGGTGATGGATAGCAGTGAGTGACAGGGTGTTGGTGATGGAGAGCAGTGGGTGACTAGAAGATGGTAACAGGCAGTGGGGAATAGGGAGTGGGTGACAGAAAGTGGCAAGAGCTTACCAGGAGAGGGTACCAAAGAGAAGTAGTGGGTGACAGGGAATGGGTGATCGAGAGAAGCAATGGGTGACCAGAAGATAGTGACAGGCAGTGGGTGATGGAGACAGGCAGGGAGTACATTTTTACTATGTTGTATACTGTAAGTCTGGTTAGTGTTTTAACATAAAGAATTTACAAAAAAATAGTAGCGCTACTATTTTTTTGTAAATTCTTTTTGTCTTTCCCAGGGGACTCTCAATCCCCCCTATAGTAGCTGCTCCACATCACAACCCACCACAGCGCCCATTTGGGTTGTTATACAACCACCTGTGTATTTAGTGTTTAAACATGTTTAATCTTTATTTAAAAAAAAATAGACTTTAGTACTGGGCCTGAATGGACTTATATGGAGCACAACCCTTATAAAAAGACTAGCATTGATAACCCTGCTTTGGGGTAGTTGATGGGCAGTTCTGTAGCATGAGGATAGGGGACTGGATGTTAGTTACCTGATCAGTGGGGCTGTAATAAGAGTGAGCCGCACAGAAACCTTTCCCTGGCAGGGCCCCCATTTCCATAATTTTACACCTGGCTAGGTGCTTCATACACACCATTGATGGAGGTTTGGTTGCAGGGGTGTAACTAGAACTTTGTGGGCCCCATAGCAAAATCTTAAAAGGGCCCCCCTTACCATTGTCATTACAATGCCCCTTAGGGTGAGTGCATTGCAATGCAAATGTCACAGCTGTCTGCATTTGCACTGAGATGCCCACCTGATTGCAACAGATTGCCGGAGACATTGCAGTGGCATACGGGATCGCAGGCACAGCCTCAAACATGCCGCTGTTACCTTCTCCAAAATTGCCCCCCCCCCCCCCGCCCCCTCCCATTGTACCCAAGTCCCTCCGATTACTCAAACACTGGACGGGAGAGCAGCAGCCGCAGGGGAGCGATTTCACTTGAGGGGGACCCCACACAGTCATTGTCCTTGGACCCCCATCAGCCTTGATCCAGCCCTGCGTACAGCATTGCGTACCTGGCATGCCTCTCTGAATCAGACACAATACGCATAGAAATGATTCTTCCAGAACTATAGACAATTGTGCAGTATATGTGATTAGCTAAAGTAGGTGGATTAAATATATGTTTCAACAGGGGGTTACATGAGTTGCGTTTTGTTCCTAGGAAAAAGGATTATCTGAATCTCTGTACAATAATGTACTTTACTGGATCCTTCAGGCAGCCAGGTTGGGAAACAAAGATTATAGTTTGTAATTTACTGAATAATTATTGTGAACTAATGTAAAATAGAAACATTTATTAAAAATAAAAGTGTGATTGCTTAAATATGTATTCCTCTAGACCGAGGTCTACCAGCAGGAAATTCCTTCCCCATTTGTCACTCTTTTTTAAAGGAGAAACTGAAAAATGTAATTTTGGGAAGAATATGTTAAATTGTTAAGTACATACAGTACTACTACATACTGTATGTCCTGCCCTTATATAACCAATCCTACACTGTGTCCTCTGTCCTGCCTGATATAACCAGTTCTATACTGTGTCCTCTGTCCTGCCCTGATGTAACAGGTCCTACACTGTGTCCTATGTCCTGCCCTGATATAACCAGTTCTATACTGCGTCCTCTGTCCTGCCCTGATATAACCAGATCTACACTGTGTCCTATGTCCTGCCCTGATCTAATCAGTCCTACACTGTGTCCTATGTCCTGCCCTAATATAACCAGTTCTAAACTGTGGGTTTGGACTCACAGATGTTGCGCTCACGGGTAGGCAGCAGATGTGTTTAGGGGAAATTAAGGAGGTTTTTCCACAATATCTCCGTGGTAAATACAAATAAGCAAAAAGGATAAAAACCCCCAACACTTGAGCACCTTAGCCCTTCCACACGTGCATACACAATATACAATAAGAAGCTTATCTTATTCCACTTTGCAATGAAGTATGTCAAACCTTCTTCCAAATTTAACCGGTATACATCATGCAAAAAAAGAATATAAAACATCCATAGCGTAATCAAGTTTTAATACAACATTAAAAACACAAAATAAAATTGGAGGAAAAATCTTTCAGGTACAATAAAGGGTAAAACACAATTACTACTGTCAAAGTCGAATTGCATACACGCCATTTTAGAATAGTATGGCCGCCATTTTAATTCGCAGAGTTACGCAAATAAAGTATAATACCCAAGTTCTGTAATAAGGCAAACCCAGTGCGCTGCCATACTAATACACATAAATTCATATCCCACACTCACAAGTAATAAAATATATTTAATATGGTTTTAATTTACAGCACATAGTTTACCTGGTAATACACAATCTTTTCTGGACATATTTAACATCTATAGGTTCCATCTCTCATGCGCAGCACTCCGGTCCTTGTTAAAAGTTTGCGAGTCCTAACGGCCAACAGTTATGGATCAATTCCATAATTAATGGTCATTTTGCATGTGCTCTGAGAAACTTTAGGAAATCAGGTTTGCAGCTGGTTTCAGTGTTGATTTACGACCCCTATGAAGACATCTGAAGACAAAGGAACCTAGGTGCATTCTCCTGCACCAATCCAAGAGAAGCGACATCTGATTCTTTAAGCAATGATGACCCTTACTGCCTCCCCCTCTCTGGAGAATGGGTGCACAGCCCAAATTCTGTCTGTTCTCCCCTCTATCTCCCTGGGCTATAATCTGGACAGATAATAGCGAGCTCATGACCAAGGGCAGCGCCAGTGCTTTAGATGAGACTGTAACTGTTTGCATTCCTGTATGTATTTTCTATAGTGTGGCTGATTTTATATCTGATTCTTTTCCCCCTAGTAGTGTAAAACATACTTTGTATTGTTAGACAAACTGTACACTGTGTTATACTGTTTTTCTCTTTCTGTAACCCCTGCTGTCCGCTAGGGACTAAATACATTATTTGGAGACTCGCATTTAGCGACAAAGGTGTAATACGGACATTGTCCTTTAAAGGTGTACTCAAGTTGGGTAGTAAGTACTGCTAAAGATACTGTTTTATAAGTATCGGTATAGCGTGTATCATACACGTACAAGGTTCGCTACGCTGTGTTACGCTTTTGTCTCACGTAGCTAGGAATAAAGTGTTAGGGCCAGATGTACTAAGCTTCAAAAGTGATAAAATGGAGAGTGATAAACAGCCAACCAATCAGCTCCTACCTGACATTTTTCAAACACAGCCTGTGACATGGCAGGTTGGAGCTGATTGGCTGGCTGTTTATCACTTTCCATTTTATCACTTTTGAAGCTTAGTACATCTGGCCCTTAGTGGTTTACGGACAAAGTACAAAAACTGCGCACTTCACTTGTTATCCATCTGGTCATATTTATATCGATATTGATACCACATTGCTATGATAACTTATTTGTAGTAAGTTCTACAATGAGCGTAACAGATGAAAAGTGGACCACCCCAAACAACAGACAAGGGAGAGAATCCGCAATTACCAGGTGTTGTGGAGAACTAAATGTGAACTTAGTTCTCAAACAGGCATCTGAATGTTGCGGTAGTTCGCCGATCCTGGACCTCTGGTATCCCTGCCAGCGCTTCCCTTCCCCGCTCCTGGATTAAAGTGGTTCCACAAGATCTTAAATGGTCCGACGCGTTTCGACCACGTCCGTTGCCTTTTTCAAGACAAGGCTGAATGTCCATATATCTCTCTAGAAGGCTTTTATGTTCCCATATACAGGTGTCCATAATAAGCAAAATTGTATGTCATTAACATTCAAACGCCAATAGTTCGGCGCTCCAACAGTCATGTGACCGCGGTCATGGCTCCTGCAGTCTGTCCAATAGCAAGACTCCTTGTGATTACATACGTAAGAAAAGGGCATATTATGCCCATATCAAAGATGGCCGATACAAGGCAACTGTTTCTATTACCCCCGCATGACCCAGTCACGTGACTGGGTCATGTGACTGTGGGTTTTATAATCAGATCGGAATTATTTTTAAGTTCCTCTAAAGCTTTTCTTTCCTTGAAAATGAAATTGCCTTTAAATCCGTCAGATTTAAGGTCCTTTAAATCATCCTGCACTAATGAGCTAAATGTATCGATAAAACTCCCCTTCACATTGGAGGGAAAAAAACGTTTGGGTTTAAAAGACGTGAGTGGTGGTAATTCTATGTTATCCTGATCTTTAGTTCCAGGTGGCCTGGAAGAAGTATATACTGTAGATGACGTGCTATTCATTTGGCACGGGGACAGGAACTCCTTAGATGATTTTTGCATTGCACTAAATGAGAATGAATGGAATATTGAGCTGTTTATTAATATAAGCACTACAAATGTTGATTTTTTAGACAACCATTTTCCCCCAAGATAATAAATTCTGCACCAAAATTACTATTAATTATGATAGCTGCCATCACTCTAATTGGCTTAATTCTATCCCAAGTAGCCAATTAAAATTAATTAAAAGAAAATGTACCAGTGAGAACACATACCAACAACAAGCACAGAGTTTAACAACAAAGTTCTCAGAGTGTGTACAAAAAAGAGACAGTAGACAAAGCAATGCTACAAGTAGGAATGATAGATAGCAGGGCCGGTGCTAGGGTGTCCGGCGCCCTCCTGCAAACCATAAATTTTGTGCCCTTTCACATTGCCATTGCAACAAGCTGTAGTGTATGCAACATACGATCCTATGGAGGATCTCGGGTGCATGTACATGTATACATACACCATATCAGTGCTGTGTCCGCAAAATGTTGCAGGCACTAAAGGTGCCCATACATGCTGCGAGAATCGCATACGTCATGGGCTAGATTGCATCGCATTGCACAGCATGCCTGCAATGTGTATGCGATGCGATCCGAAAGCAGTACAAAAAGTATGTGCAGCACATACTTTTTGGTCTATGTGATGCGATGCCCACAGGAGCGCATATCGCATCGCACGCTGCTATTGCAGCATGTATGGCCACCTTTAGGCACATAACCCAGCCCATTATTTAAAAAGTGTCTAAATTCATATAAAAAAAATCTACAATGATTAAAAAAATTGTTATAAACATGTATAATAAAAGACTCACTGTTTTTTTGCTGTTTAACTCTTGTGCAGTCCCTCCTCTTCTATCTGCGTAGGCATTACTCCCCTCTTGTGACTAAGGGGGAAAGGAGGGGAGAGAAGGAGGAGATGGAAGAAGAGGGGAGGAGATAGAGGGGGCGGAATTTTGAGGACTGGCAGTGGCACTGGCACAGCACACTGAGAAGAGGGAAGGAAAGGGATGCGGCACTGCTGCCTGTTCGTCATATGATTGACAGCTTACAGGCGCAGGGAGCAATGGGTAGGAGGTGGATACGGACATGACATGGCATCCAGGCATTCACAGACAGCGCTTCATGCCTCAGTGCAAGTGTCCTTGAGGAAGAGGGGGCAGGTCGCAGGAGGAGGACAGTGTGTACGTGGTGCAGGGAGCTGCTCAGCCTCTCCATACTGCCGCCCCCACTGTCAGACAGGCGCTGCAGACGGCGTGCAGGAGGCAGTGGCAGTGAGGGCTGAGGCAGCTTTAGAAGAGCAGGAAGGGAGACAGCGCCTTTTCAGCATGGCGCCTCCCTGCTTTGCAAGAGCTGCTGAGTGGGTAGCGCCGGCCCTGATAGATAGACAGTCTTTACTATCTAAAGAAAAAGAAGAAAAATCATGCAACAATAAATATGATTGGACTTTCATCACAGGGTACAGTGTACAACATAAGGAAATAGAAAGATCCTTCCATAAACATTGGGAGGTCCTTAAAAAAGACCCGATACTCAAAACAGTACCACCGGAGAAGCCGGCATTTATATATAGGAAAGCCCCAAATTTGAGAGAGAGTTTGGTGAATAGTGCCTTTCTCCCTAAACAAAGAGAGGGGACTATTAGAACAAAAGGCTTCCACTGATGTGGTATGTGTTTGGGATGCCGAGGAATAGAAGGAGAAGGGAGTAGCAAAATAGAAAAGGTCACGATCAATGACAAAGAATTGGTCATTAGGGATTTCATAACGTGTCATACACGAAACGTTATTTATATGACAAAATGTGAGTTAGTATATATATATGTCGAACCTCTGGACCACTGAAAGTGCGTCTGGGGGAACATCTAAGAAACATAAAGGTCTTTATACTCACACATTATCCAAACATTTCAAACTCAAACATAACTGCTCTGTCCATTCAATTAAATGTTTTGTGGGCATCAAACTCATTAAAAATAACATGAGACAGAAAGAAACCACATCAATGCTAGCGAGAAAGATGCAAATGATTTATGAGTACAGCACCCTAGCACCTGGTGGCCTCAACTCCGATTTTGAGTTAAAATGGTTTCTATGAGTTCTTTTTATTCTTATCTGCACTTTTATGTCTGTTTTCTATATAAATGGTTTATATAAATTATCGCCACTAGTAAATGTTTTTATAAGATATGTTTTTATCCCTTCTATTTCTATCCCCCCCTTTTTTGCCTTTTATAGTAATTGATCCACTTTCAATTCATTATTTTAGGATCTATCAACAAAACAAGATATGGAAACTATACAGGGAAAGGTTTCTATAGCAACTATACAAACAACCTGACTATGGAGTATAGGATGTCTGTGGCAGTCACGTGACCGGGTCACGCGGGGGTCATAGAAACAGTACCTCTTTAACATTCCATCTATAATATGAAAAAACGGAAGCCTTGTATCGGCCATCTTTGATATGGGCATAATATGCCCTTTTCTTACGTATGTAATTACAAGGAGTCTTGCTATTGGACGGATCCGCCTGAGCCTGTCACGTGACCGTTTGAGCGCCAAACTATTGGCGTTTGAATGTTAATGACATAAAATTTTGCTTATTATGGACACCTGTATATGGGAACATAAAAGTCGTCTAGAGAGATATATAGACATTCACCCTTGCTTAGAAAAAAAAAGACTACGGACCTTGTCGAAATGCGTCAGCACATTTAAGATCTTGTGGAACCACTTTAAACCAGGAGCGGGGGATGGGAAGCGCTGCCCGGGACTGACTCCATAGGTCCAGGATTGGCAAACTGCCGCAACTTTCAGGTGCCTGTTTGAGAACTAAGTTCACCTTTAGTTCTCCACACCACCTGGTAAATGCGGATTCTCCCCTTGTCTGTTGTTTGGGGTGGTCCAATTTTCATCTGTTACCCTCATTGGAGAACTTACTACCAATAAGTTCTCATAGCAATGTTTTTATTTACATAGTTACATAGTAGGTAAGGCTGAAAAAAGACTTGCGTCCATCTAGTTCAACCTAGGTTGTTCTAATACATTATCCCCTGCTGTATAGTATGTTCCGAAATTTTAAAGACAATAGTAGACAGTGATATAACAAACTGGGTAACAACAGACAGACTTGGAGGTAGGAGAGCGTTGCTGCAAGCTTACAATCTATAGGGATATAGGAGGGAAACACAAGGACAGGCACCAGTAATAGCATAGCAGTCCCACCAAGTTACAGGTCCAGAAGGGAAGCTATATAATACATAAGTGCCTCGGAGGGTTATGTGTGTATAATTTAAATATGATAGGCTTGCCTGAAGAGGTGAGTTTTCAGGGAACGCTTGAAAGTTTGGAGGCTAGTGGAGAGTCTTATTGTGTGTGGACTATTGCCATCGATGGCAATGGCAATGATAGCTATCCCTAGATGTAACCAGTCCCGCACTGCATCCTCTGTCCTGCCCTAATGCAACAGCATACCTCCCAACTTTACAAGAATGCATTACGGGATGCTGGCCATCGAAGGATTTTGCACACGCTAGCAGATGCTAGCAGATGCTATCTTACATCTGCGAGCGGCCTGCAAATAATCAATTTGCCATGCCTGCCTGCTCACAGAGATTGCACATGCGCATAAAAACTTATGCACATATGCAGTCTCTAAAAATCAAATGTGCAGGGGAGCGATTCAACTAGAATCACTCCTATGTCATAGCTGCCTTTCCCTCCTGCATTCTGCAGGAAACTCCCTAAAATAGCAGCAATCTCCCTCTCTCCCTCATTAGTCTAGCAATCTCTCTCATTTCACCTAGCCCACATTACACTGTTACATTTTGGGGAAAAAGGAATGAGAGACAGATACATTTACATTGAATCATCAGCGCCATTTCCCAGCACTTTACCAAGTATAGTAGCTCTTACTAACTGCTTAGGGGCTCATCTACATTTGGATATAAGTCATTTTACAAGATTCCTCTCAGATGTAGCAGTACACACCCACGCTTCTAGGTGCCACGTTTACAATCTCCTTTCACAATCTCTCCATATATGGAGCTAGACACGCCCTTTGGGGGCACCATACAAAGTTCTACTACCAACTATAATCTCCCTGAAACTAGTTTTCAAAAGTAGGCAAGTATGCCCTATATGTGAATGCTTGGATTTAATTATGATGAGACGCCAATGATTATAGTATTCTAGTTCCTTGGTATTTCCTGTATGCTTTATGGTTTTCCTCAAAATTTGCACAAAAGACAATAAAGAATCTCAAATTTTGAGCCTCTTCTCTTCTATGTCTTGCGGCAGCCATTTTGAGAAGCTTCTGTTATATAAAACAGCACAACAGGGCTCTTTCTTAAACACATTTTTAACCCCAGGCGAAACCATAATGATAACATACCTAGCAACTACGCAGATTAATCCAGTAATTAGAGGCTAAACCAAAACACAACTATGTTTGTGCATAATTAATAATAACTACCTGCTCCTATGTTTCAGGTCTGCGGTAGAAATTTTTATTGAGCAGCATTTATTTTGCTTTTCTTTTATATTACGTATTGTATACACCGCTGATATTTACTATACAGTCACTGGTTCATTCTGCACACCCTCAAACATGACCCGTTTCAGTGGGTACATGATGTTCATACAACTTCCTGTTGAATGTACCTGTGTGGTATTAAATAATTATATTTCAAGTTAAAAGGAAACACATGTTATTGTTATAACAACATATTTGAGTTCCCTTTTATTTGATCCAAATAATAGGTATCCATGTGCATACACGTTCAGGTAAAATGCCTGTCAGACTGACAGCCATTTTATCTGGCAGCCTCAGACAATGCAGATATCAGGCACATAGATTATGAGATCTCTCACAGGCAAATTCCTTCTTAAATGGACACAATCATGTGCACTGCAGGTGGGGCAGATGTAACTTGTGCAGAGAGAGTTAGATTTGTGTGAGTTATTTTGTTTCTGTGCAGGGATAATACTGACTGCTTTATTTTTACAGTGCAATATAGATCTTACTTTGAAGTATAAACCCCACCTAAATCTAATTCTCTCTGCACATGTTACATCTGCCCCACCTGCAGTGCACATGGTTTTGTCCATTTGAGAAGGAATTTGCCTCTGCGCGTGAACCAGAATAAGGGCCCATGTAGAATGGCTGTGATATCGGCTCAATGCCCCCACAGACGAAATGTCAGAAAGATTGGCCACGGTAAGGCATATGTTCCCGATGAGGCCAACACTCTAAAACATTGAATTGGAGGGACATGTTGGACGATATGGCTTGTCTGACTGATCGATGTTACCAGAACGGTCGCCCGCATATATACAAGAAAAAATACACATTGTTTCCCCCAACACACTGAATGATATCAGTAACCAGATTTAAAAACCACTGTTATACCCCTTCTCCGCTGACATGAAAATCCCACAGACCTACGTGGGATATTTGTCAGTGGAAATGACGACAAAATCCCGGGTACAGTGACCTGGGATTTTAACCCTGGTCACAAGCAGGAAAATGCTCTTACCTGGGATTTTTTAAACAGGGATTGGTCCCTGATTGGTCCCTACTGGGCTTTGGTAGCTGCGGAGGTGCTTGGAGCGTCTGTTTTCAGACACCCTCCACCAAGGCTTTTTGAGTATTGGGGGTCTCTGTATCTTTATATCTAGGTGCAGAATGCGGCACCATTAAAAATCAGCATAAACCAGAAAGCTCAGAGTAGCACACACCAGTGAAAAAACTAAAGTGATACAAAAGTGATGAATGGAATTAATATATTCTTTGTTCTCCCTCAGGATTACGCCTCTCTTTCATGCACCTGAGTGATATCACTAAACTGATTGAGTGGCTGCCAGTATGTATGTCAACTGTATGTATGCCTAGAATAAGGAAATTAGAAATGGGTGGAATGGGAATTAAGATGGGACACAGACCAATCTTGTCACTGTGCCTGAGCAGTGACCCTGGAGAATGCTGGACACATGCAGTGCATGCTGGTACTTACATTGCATTGCAATTAATTTTCACCATATTATCTTTATACCAGCTGGACAGGGGTTTGAGAAGGTCAGGGGTGTCAATTGCTATACAACTGTAGCTTAATACATTGTACAGTTTGTGTAGCTGTCATTTTAAAAACAATCAAGATAACGTTATTAAATTGGGAGGTATCAAAACATGCGAATTCAGTTTCAGATATCCAAATTGTCATAAATGCATCAGCAATTGTATGTATGAAAGGGTTCTCTGTTGCCACCTAGTGTCGATATGTAGAGCTGCAACTACTTGAAAAAACTTATTTGCATCTTTTGGTCAATTCTTATTCTGAGAGGACTCAACACACTTGTAATTCCCATAAGTTTTAGCTTTTTTACTGCTACAACTTTGCATCCACCAGACCAATATATATATATATATATATATATATACAATCCTTGTATGTCGGCACTCCCAGACAGCTTGATCCGGTGCACTCTCCAAATAATTTCATACAGATCCACAAGAGAAAAGGCACACGGACACCAGTCAACGATTTCAAATAGATGTATTGGGCATAGCACTATCTAGCGCTTTCGGGGACACCACCCCGTCTTCAGGATAACAGCCCTTTACAGACAAGTGGTCACTTGTCTGTAAAGGGCTGTTATCCTGAAGACGGGGTGGTGTCCCCGAAAGCGCTAGATAGTGCTATGCCCAATACATCTATTTGAAATCGTTGACTGGTGTCCGTGTGCCTTTTCTCTTGTGGATCTGTATATATATATATATATATATATATATATATATATATATATATATATATATATATATATATATATATATATATATAAATATATATATAAATATATATATATATATATAATCTAATCTATATATATATAGTCTGAGTTCCCTCACTCAACCAGTGGGGGAAATTGAAAACTCTCCAATAAATATCAACAGAAGATTCAAAATGAGTAGTAATCCAATTTAAGCTTTTAATCCTTAGATATGCATGTCTCCATTTAATGCTCCGACGTTTCGGTCCAATATATGGACCTTTATCAAGGAGCTAGGGACATCAGAAGTATGCTCAATCAGCGAAGTATGCGCCCAGCAGTGGGGTAGATCAGATCTACCCCACTGCTGGGCGCATACTTCGCTGATGCATATCTAAGGATTAAAATCTTAAATTGGATTACTACTCATTTTGAATCTTCTGTTGATATTTATTGGAGAGTGTTCAATTTCCCCCACTGGTTGAGTGAGGGAACTCGGACTATGTTTGACACACAGATCTCTATGTGTCTTAATTGAACACCCCACGGTTGCTATTGTTGGGTGAGAGTGCAGGTTTTCCCTTTTCGTATATATATATATATATATATATATATATATATATATATATATCTGAAACAATATGGAGACAGAGGGGGCAGCTCATAGTGTAATATTTTTATTACTATAAAATCAAAGATAAAACACAGCCACCCAGAGAATGGTTCTTGTACCAAATGACTCCTCTGCTATGGGCTAAAATACCACAAGATGTTTTGTATATCTACCACTCTACGGCAAACACTGTGACTGCATACAGCCTCTCTTCAGGTAGGATAGCAGAACCAGGCGCCACGCCGAGTGTCCTCCACAGGCAACACCGCACGCCGGGTAGCTTCTCCTCAGTGTAACAGGAGGTTCGAGAGCAGGGTGGGACAGGGATCGCATATATATATATATATATATATATATGTATATATATATATATATATATATATCAGGATTGCCTACCCTCCCGGAATGGCCGGGAGGGACCCGGAAATCGAGTCCCCCTCCCGGCCCCCTGGAAAGAGGGGCAACCCTTCCGCAAAACCGCCTGGCTCCCACGACCCCCCCTCAGCGCGGGGGGGGGGGGGTTCCGCGGCTCAAATGAGGCGAATAGCGCAGTTTTAGCCCCACCCACTGCAGTGAAATGCCATAAAAAAACGGCATTGCACGTCGGGAGGGGCGTGGCTAAAACGGCAATATCACTCTGGCCACGCCCTCAACAAGTAGCCGCCCGTGTAGCTCTGCCCCCTCCCCACCCCTTTTCACTCCCGGTGCCCACCCCCTCCCCCCTAAGCTGGCTGCCCTCTCCCGAAAAGGGCAGCCAGAAAGTCGGTAAGTATAATATATATATTCTCTCTATTGTGTTAGTTTTCTCTCACAATAGTCTCCTTTTTTAGATGCATGCTGTGATTAGAAATGTATATTTACATTGTGTGCCGCTATCCCTACAAGAATTGTTGAACAAGATGTGCTTCAAATAAATACCAGTGGGTTGGCGGCTACAGTAAAGCAGCAACATAGGGAAAATAAAGACACTCATAAAAAATGCAACTATAAATATCCACAGTGCATGCTGCTGGAGTTAAATAAAGTGCATTTTATTGCCACTGCATATTATCAGCTTTTATGGTATTATCATCATGATCATTATAAAAAAAATGCAATTGTTTATTTTAGGTCAAATGAGTCTCTAAGAGCCCATTTATCATTTAATATTTGTGGCAAAATTGTTTGCTGCAAATATTAAGTATCACCCCAATGTATGTAGGAGGGGAAGCAGCAGGGATCTCTGATCCCTGCTGCGATCCCTCCTGTACCGCCGCCGGCCGCATCCCCCCATAGGCTTCTATGGGGGGGTGCGCAGCTGCCTGATGTATAAACACCGGGAGCATTGCATCCGGCTACCGCCATTCTAAGAGGGTGGTAGCCCATTGTAGTTTATGGGCCACACACCGCACTGCTGCCAGGGCAGTGAGGTCAGCGCTAACCGCGCATACACAGACCCCCACGGCACCCGGCTCAGCACATCGCAGGGACGGTCTCTTTCGGAGCCCTGTCCCTGCGTGTCAGGGATAATACATCCCGCCGTTAGGATCGCATTTTACATCTTGGGTGGTAATATTCCGCCCAGATCGCAATATAAATGCAATCCATGATAAATGGGCCCCTTAGTGAGCTCTATATTTTTAGCCAAGGTCCAAGCACTGCCTATACACTGGTTGTTCAATGGTCACCTAGCTAGTCACCAGCTATCTTGCCCTCACACAAAAACAACAGCAGCTATTTAGCTATTTATACCTTGATACAATATATGAGGAAGAAGTCAAGCTACGGATGCAGTGTGATACATTGTGGCCAATGTTCTGCTGGAAAACTTTAATGTTACATGGATGTTACTTTAACACATACCACATAATGCAGACCAAGTTCACCCCCTTACCGCAATGGCATTCCCTGAGAGGGCTAGGAACGAAATCCCAGCAGTGAGAATCCAGATGAACACGATGCTGACAGTGCCAATCTACAAGTGATCCTGGTAAGTATTTTAATGCTACCCCTAACCCACCCCTCCCACAGCCTAACCCTAACCACCCCGCAGCCTGTACTTACTGCTAGGCCATCACAGGATAATGCAACCTGACACAATGCAAAAATAGTTCAGAAATATAACAAAGAGTTATTTTGGTTGACTTGGCCTCAAAATTCCACATATCTTAGTATGATTGATCATTTGTGGGATATGCCGGAAAGTAAGTCTGAGCCATGGAGGCAGAGGCGTAACTACTTTTTTTGCGCCCCCCCGTCGGACATTTCGGGCACCCCCCCCCCCCGAAATATTAACCCCCTCCTTACCCGTCCCCATTGCCACCGGCGCTTCTGCCTCTAACCCGACACGCAGATCTGTGTCGGGTGACGGGCAGTCCCTGGCTCCGGCTGCAGTGCTAATATAATAACAGACACTCGGAAAATGGCTGCCCCCATACAGCATTATGGGGGCAGCCATTTTCCGAGTGTCTCTTATTATATTAGCACTGCAGCCGGAGCCGGGGACCGCCCGTCACCCGACACAGATCTGCGTGTCGGGTTAGAGGCAGCGGCGCCGGCGGCAATGGGGTAAGGAGGGGGAGGGCAGGAGTCGGGAGCCGGGACCAGGTGGTAACTATAGTCCCGCAGACCCCCCAGGCGCCCACACCTGCCTAACGTCTCCCCGCCACCGCGGGGGCTGCGGGACTATAGTTACGCCACTGCATGGAGGCCACATCACACAACTGCTAAACATAAATCTGCTGCCAATGTCCTGGTGCCAAATACCACAGGACATCTTCACAGTCCTGTGTGCACCTTACCTGGCTGTCCTGAGTGTGGTTTGTCTATTGGCCAGGAGTGCCATTTATGTTACAGGAAGTGCTAGGCCTTATGGAATTTCAGACATACTGTATATATACACACACACACACACATATACTGGTCAAACAGACCTACTCACCTCAACACCAGGCAGCGGGATCCCACAATCCTAAGCCTGTAGCAGATGCCTAGCATCTACAAATGGGAGAAGATGTAAGAAAAGGTCTACACAAAATAAAGACTCACTCAGGAGCTTCTGATGAATCCCTCTATCTTTAGTACTCTGTACCCTGTTACTTATGACTTCAGCCAATACCCCAGCCAATTGCTAATGCTGACATTTAAGTTGTGGTGGCAACCTAAGTACCGGTGTGTACATCTTACATTAGGGGGAAAAACAGTGGCTCTTATATGCGTAAAACCATGTAGTTGGCTCTAGGTATCTTACACAAAGACAGATTTAAAAGGGTCCACACTCCTTTGAACCAACTATATCCCAATGTATTCCCAGTATCCCCCAATAGGAAGTAAAATAAATACAAATATTCACATAGCCCTACTTGCTCTACATTTATTAATTTTCGGGGGTCTAGAAATATAAATCCAGTTTATAAAGTGCAAATGTAGAAGTATTAATTTGTTAAGACTTTTAAATGTACCAATAGTGATTTTACAGTATCTGTATTTATGTTTCCAAAAAGAATGGATAGTAAATTCAGCTTAATCATTTTCCTGAATTGAAGCAATACCGTTATTATTTCACACTCCCAGTTGCTGAAGGAAAGTATGTCCATATTGTGCTTTCTTTCATAACCTTGGGTGACACGAGGAAGGCTGACATTCCAACTGAGATGCTCAGACCAGTCCACATATTTCTCTGGACACCGGAATGCTGAGGTCTTGTACTGAATGTTAATCTGGGCTTCCTTCTTCTGCTGCTTTAAAAGGAACATAAATGAATGTAGTCTTGCACACGGGATGCAGTCACAATCCCAATGGTCAAAATCCCGACAGCTATTGACAGACATGGTCAAAATACCGATATTTAAAATCCCGACAAGGTCAAAATACCGACATATAGAATGTAGACAGGTGAAAAAGTCATCATGACTTTCGGTCGACAGGTTGCGAGGTCGACACTATTTTTTGATCCGACATGTGCCGACATGCGGTATTTCATGCCCTACCATCCACTAGGGCGTGGTGGGAGAATAAAATAGTGTGCTGAGCGCAGCGAGGCACCGTGCCCGAAGCATCGCGAGCGAAGCGAGGGGCTGTGGTTGACTTCCAACTGTGTCGACGTTCGGGTAAAAAAAACTGTGAAAAACCCATGTGGACCTCACAACCTGTTGACCAAAAGTCATGTTGACTTTTTCACCTGTCTACATTCTATATGTTGGTATTTTGACCTTGTCGGGATTTTAAATGTCGGTATTTTGACCTTCTCGGGATTTTGACCATGTCGGGATTTTAAATGTCAGTATTTTGACCATGTCGAGATTTTGACCGTCTGTCAATAGCTGTCGATATTTTGACCGTCGGGATTTCATACCGAATCCCTTGCACACATAACTGCTAAGTACATACAGATGCAATCTTTCTATTTTAAGAATAAATATCCTAAAAAACTATTTATGTAAAAAGAGTTGCTTTCATATTACTGCTTTGTGTGATCATCAGAGGTCTTTGTTCAGCTGAATGGGTCCTGATCTCTGTCATGCAGCTCCCTCTAGCTGCAGTGTGACTGATAGGCTACCGGTGTTTTGGGGGTGGAGGTGGACGAAGTTATGCCACAATTTTTTGGGAGTACTGTAGGTACAGTAGACCAGTGGCTGTGTCCTTATTTGAATCAGTCCTATAAGAGAACTCCCAAGTTATGCAGGGTTTTGGGCATATTTGCCTACAATTCTTCAATGTCTGTGAGACTCCCGACCAGCTTAGAATGGAGCTTAGTGTGTGCTAAAGGGGTAATTGTTCCTTCTTAAATGGAGACCAACTGTATAGCATGGGTTGGGATCATTTGGTCTATTGCATTATGGTAGAAAGTCATTAGGTCGAATCCATTAGGTCGACATGCTAAAAGGTCGACATGATTCTAGGTCGACATGGGAAAAGGTCGACATGATTCTAGGTCGAAAGGTCATTAGTTCGACAGGTCATTAGTTCGACAAGGTCATTAGTTCGACATTGTCTATGTCGACATTCACAAGGTCGACATGGGGTTTTTCACTGTTTTTTTACCTGAATGTCAACACAGTCGACATGGACACAGTTTAAAGTGCACTGCATCCCCTCGCATCGCTTGCTACGCTCGCTATGCGTCGGGCACGGTGCCTCGCTACGCTCGGCAAACTATTTTATTCTCCCACCACGCCCTAGTGGATGGTAGGGCATGAAATACCGCCTGTCGGCACATGTTGGCTCAAAAAACAGTGAAAAACTCCATGTCGACCTTGTGAATGTCGACATAGACAATGTCGAACTAATGACCTTGTCGAACTAATGACCTGTCGAACTAATGACCTTTCGAACTAGAATCATGTCGACCTTTTCCTATGTCGACCTAGAGTCATGTCGACCTTTTAGCATGTCGACCTAATGGATTCGACCTAATGACTGTCGACCATAATGCAGTAGACCAAATGACCGCATCCCATTATATTATATCACGCAGCTATAAAGCGCTGCGTAATATGTATGCTCTATATAAGAAACTGTTAAGAAATAAATAAAATATCATGCTTACATAATCATTTTGCACACATTTCTAGCATTCGATTATTGGGCAGTTTTTTACCGATGTTGGATACGGGTAAGGGTCATAGACAGTCATTAGGTCGACACATGAAATAAGTAGACATGGGTTAGGTCTAGATGGTCATTAGGTTGACACATGCATTAGGTTGACATGAAAAAGTTGACATGAGTTTTTCATGGTTTTTTTGGTGTTCATGTCAACATGGACACGGTAGAAGTGTACCGTGTCCCCTTGCATGGCTTACCATTCTCCGGGCATGGTGCCTCGCTACCCTCGGTACACTATTATATTCTATGTCTATGTCATGTCAACATTTTCCAAGCCTAATGCTTGTATCAACCTAATGACTGTCTACCTAATGCTTGTACACTTAGTGTTCGCATCCTGTTGTCTACAACAGTGCTAAATCCAATCCGTCATCAGTATAAACATACCAGAGTCTATGGATTGGAGGTAAATTACACGCTGGTTGGGGCGCCTGGAGCGCAGAGGAAGTTTGGACAGATGTCAATTTCTGTAAACATTTTTAATTGAGCTTTCTCGTGCCCAGGGCAGTTCCCTTTCTTATGCAACACAGTGCATGGTTTATATCTTAAAGCAAACCTTTGTGTACAGTACTTCCAACTTGTGCAGGCAGTGAGGTGCAGTTCTATAACTGTGAATTGAGACTCACAGTTGGAAATACGAGGGGTGTGCAATATGTTTCAGCATGTGCAGTGCATAGGTAGACACAATCAAGGACTAAAATTCTTGTGAAATGTCAAGGTACAGCACTGCATACTGGAGAAGTCAGTATGTTCTTCACAAACTCATTATGGAGAGCCATTATCTTCTACAACCTGTGTTTGTCAAGGAAACACCATCACAAATCACAGTGTTTGAGTCATTTACAGAATTTTGGCATGGGAGATGGTCCCTGGAAGATGAGGAGCGCTGTGGCCAGTGTCTACCAACATCAGGGACAACATTGTTGCCCTGTAAACCATAGCTGTGGTGGACGTCAGGGTGATCGTGGTACAGATAGAGAAGTAGATGGGCATCTCAAGAGGATCCATCCGCTCGATAGAAAACCTTGGCCTGAGCAAGGTTTCTAAATACTAGGTTCCCCATCTGCTGATTGGAGAGCAAAATGAGGCTCAGTTGACTCTGTCTGGGAGATTATCAGTGGTAATGAATGCTGAATCTACATTTTCAGCATGGAGACCAAATAGCAGTCAGCCCAGTGGACCCCAGTTTAAGGTGTGCCACCACAAAATTTCAGATGTGATTGCAGCGTGGCCAAGCAGATGATATCTTTTATTGTGGCTAAGATTGGTCAGGTAGCTACTGTACCAATCATGCGGCAGTGCATCAATGCCTACTGTAAATGCTGGAATCCATGTTCAGGTGCCATTAAAAAATGTCTCAGTGCCATAACAATGGCAATGCAACCCAAACAGTGGCTTGGAGGAGCTGGTGCTGTGGGGGCACATGGTCTCAGCAGATTCCATTGGCCCTGTATGGAATCTGCTAAAAATGTCCCTCCAAAAATTGCTACTGCCATGGAGGAGACAGTTGCTAGAGGTCCTAATATTGGGGGGCGTATATCGCTACCCGGAAGTTACAGATTCATATATATGAATTCATATATATATATATATATATATATATAACAATTCTCCTCAAGTGCACTTCAATATTAAACAATATTAAATCTGAAAAGGGCAGCCGACAAGTTTTCTAGACTAACACTATATCAATAAAATCAGTAGTAGTAGTCCCTGTAGATGTTTATTTTTATTTTTGATAAAAAGTTCATAAAAGTGGACCAAATTTCATTCCACGAAGAATGCTGTATTACAATATCCAATAATTTTCAAAATAGAAAGACAGCCTACGTGTTTCGTCAACTTCTGACTTAATCGGGGGTTGTTCTTTAAAATAGATAGCTTCAATTGTCTCCCTATGGTAATAGAGAAAATAAAAGTTTTTTGGCTCCAATACAATTGTCCTAGAGTGAAGTGGTCACAAGTGTGGGATTTGATGGTCTCATGTGCTGATCAGGAACTGCTACAGACTCGGAAGTTGGTGGTTTGAAACGAGCAGGTTTAATGAAGGACCTCTGCATGGACAACTTATTTTTGCACTAAACGACTTTGTGGCAATAACTGAAAGTCCGATAAGCTCGCAAATACTTCTTTGCGGGACAAACAATAGAGTTCTACTAATGTAGCAAATACGTCTTTGCAAATAATAAAGTTCTTCTACGCTTGCAAATGCGTCTTTGTGGCGAATGAGTCCAGAAACATAAGAAGGTGGAAAACTTGGAACTTGGATCCGGGTTACAACTGGAAGATTGGCGTGAGGAAAAACAAGGTCTGATGCCTGAAAGGTATGGGATTGGCCACGGAACAGACTGGTCGCGACGGTCTTGACAGGACACAGGCCAGGAATGGAGAGTCCGGAGATAGCGCGCTGAAGTAAGGATCGCTGGAGTCTGAGAGACTGCAGAGCAGTGTACGATACAGGTCAGAATACTCTTTGCACTGACACTGGTGAACATAGGCAGATCTCCCTTATAGCAGGAGGGCGGCTGCCATTGGTTCCCAGTGCCAAAAACCAGCAAAGGGTGGAACCTGGCAAAAGTATTATTTTGCCCTTTTCCAAGATGGCGTTGCCGGCCTCCCAGCGCCACGCCTGTCTCTGCAGCTCACACTGCTCCCTGGACCCAGTGCCCTCCTCATGGACCCCCGGCTGCCCGATTCCAGCCTACCAAGTCGGCCAGCAAACCTCACAGAGAGCCGCCGCAGGGTACCGCCGGGTGAGTACTGTAGCCACCGCACCCTGCAGCGGTGAGCCGTGACAGGAGTGCTCTGCAGGTCCAAGAGTTTTAGAACTAAATAAATATATATATATATATATATATATACTGTGTATATATATATATATATATGCGTCCAGATGGCGGCACTCACCAGAAATAAATTCTCACAGAGGCAGAAATGTCATCAACGTTTCAAACCTTTTAATAATGGTTCTTCATCAGGATATCCTGATGAAGAACCGTTATTAAAAGGTTTGAAACGTTGATGACATTTCTGCCTCTGTGAGAATTTATTTCTGGTGAGTGCCGCCGTCAGGATGCATCTATTAACCCTTGGAGGGTATTGGATGGCACCCAATGTATGCTGAATCTGTTGAGGATGTGCTGCTCATTGCTGGACTTTTATATATATATTAGAGATGTGCGGCGGCCACTTTTTCGGGTTTTGGTTTTGGATCTGGATCTCCCTTCGTGTTTTGGATCTGGATTGGTTTTGGCAAAACCACCCTTGTGGGTTTTGGATCTGGATTTTTATGAAAAAATGCTAAAAATGGCTAAAATAACAGAATTTGGGCCTGTTTTTGCCCCTAAAGTATTATTAACCTCAATAACATTAGTTTCCACTCATTTCTAGTCAATTTTGATCACTTCACAGCTTACAAAATTGTTTTAATTTACTGTAGTTGGGCCAAAAGGGTATACCGAGGTAGCTGGATGACTAAGCTAAGCGACAGCAGTCGGCATCACATACATGTGGACCTTACACTTCCAACCTGGCAGAGCGGCACTGCAGAGGCAGACAGGTTGGCAGTTTAATAAACTATCCCCAAAAAGAGAAATGCTCCAAACAGCAAATACAAAGAGGTATCGGCCTTGTGATGACTGGTGGTAGCAGCTTCAGCACTCCCACTATTTCCTCCTCCATCATCCTCCAAAAATGTGTTTTTATTTTATTTATTACTTTTATTTATTTTTCTTACTTTACACTGGACACAGCCTGTCACACTGGACACAGCCCCTTGGACACTGGACACTGCCCCTGGACACTGGACACAGCCTGTCACCCTGGACACAGCCCCTGGACAATGGACACAGCCTCTGGACACAGCTCCTGTACACTGGACACAGCCGTCACACTGGACACAGCCCCTGGACAATGGACACAGCCGTCACACTGGACACAGCCTCTGGACACCGCCCATGGACACAGCTCCTGTACACTGGACAATAGATATATGTCACGCTGGACACTGGATATATGCCGTCACACAATGGTTAGATGTCACACTGGCCACTGGATATATGTCGTCACAGTGGACACAGGATATATGTCGTCTCAGTGGACACAGGATATATGTCGTCACACTGGACACAGGATATATGTCGTCATACTGGAGACTGGATATATGTCGTCACACTGGACACTGGATATATGTCGTCACTCTGGACACTGGATATATGTCGTCACACTGGACAATGGATATATGTCGTCACAGTGGACACAGGATATATGTCGTCACAGTGGACACAGGATATATGTCGTCACACTGGACACAGGATATATGTCATCACACTGGACACAGGATATATGTCGTCACACTGGACACAGGATATATGTTGTCACACTGGACACAGGATATATGTCGTCACACTGGACACAGGATATATGTCGTCACACTGGACACAGGATATATGTCGTCACACTGGACACAGGATATATGTTGTGACTTGTGACACTGGACACAGGATATATTGACATCACACTGGCCACTGGATATATGTCGTCACACTGGACACAGGATATATGTCGTCACACTGGATAATGGATATATGTCACGCTGGACACAGGATATATGTCGTCACACTGGACACAGGATAGATGTCGTCACACTGGACACAGGATATATGTCGTCACACTGGACACAGGATATATGTCGTCACACTGGACAATGGATATAGGTCACGCTGGACACAGGATATATGCCGGCACACATTACATGTCACACTGGACACAGGATATATGTTGTGACTTGTGACACTGGACACAGGTTATATTGTCGTCACACTGGCCACTGGATATATGTCGTCACACTGGACACAGGATATATGTCGTCACACTGGACACAGGATATATGTCGTCACACTGGACACAGGATATATGTCGTCACACTGGACAATGGATATATGTCACGCTGGACACAGGATATATGTCGTCACACTGGACACAGGATATATGTCGTCACACTGGACACAGAATATGTCGTCAGTCGTCACACAGGACAGGACACAGGATATATATTGTGAGTGACTCGTGACACTGGACAATGGATAAGATATAGGCCGTCCCACTGGACACAGCCCCTTGTATTAATGCTGCCCCTGTACACAGTGTACTACTCAGCAGCACTGCAGCCCCTGCGTGTGAGCACTGCAGCACTGAGTTAGTTAGTTAAATCAAAAAAAAAATAGAGGGTTCAGGGCTAAATAAAATAAATCACAACACAGGGCTTAGGGCTAAATAAATCACAACAGGGCACGGGCCACAGGACAGCCCCTGGACAGTGGACACTGCAGCCCCTGCGTGTGAGCACTGCTGCACCTAATTAGTTAAATCATACTACAGGGCTCAGGCCTATAAACAGTCACTGACTCTCAAGTCTACAACACAGGGCAGCATACCTCCCAACTTCCGTCCGGAGGAAATAGGGACGCGCGAGCGCCCGAAAAGGGGGCGGGGCGTATGCAAATGAGGGCGCGGCTTATGCTAATTAGCCGCGACCTCATTTTCATACGAGAATAGACGCTGTGCGCATGCGCACAGCATCTATTCTACTAGATTGGGGGGTCTTCCAACTGCCACCCCCCGCAGCGGGACAATGCCTGCCGCGGGTGGGACGTCGGGACAGGACCCGAAAATCGGGACTGTCCCGACGGAATCGTGACAGTTGGGAGGTATGGGGCAGTGA
This sequence comes from Crinia signifera, assembly GCF_055691185.1. Classification (NCBI taxonomy): domain Eukaryota; kingdom Metazoa; phylum Chordata; class Amphibia; order Anura; family Myobatrachidae; genus Crinia; species Crinia signifera. Next base: position 45,315,694 of record NC_139220.1, on the reverse strand, counting down.
GGGCAGGTCACGGAGCACATGGCACGGAGCACAGCACAGGGCAGTGAGGGCAGGTCACGGAGCATAGCACGGAGCACATGGCACGGAGCACAGCACAGGGCAGTGAGGGCACAGGTCAGGTCACGGAGCACATGGCACAGAGCACAGCACGGAGCACACGGAGCTTCCCAACCACCCTCTTCCCTCTCCAAGATTGGAGTGAAGATGGCGGGGCGCGCGTGCGTCTTTTATAAGATCCCGCTCCCGCGAGAATCCGACAGAGCGATGATGACGTTCGGCCTCGTTATTGGTCCGGAATTCAGGCGGGAACTCCCGAGCCGGCTCGGATCTGGCCCGGATCCCCGATATTCGGATCTGTCGGATCTCGGGGATCCGGACCCGCTCATCTCTAATATATATATACATATATATATATATATATGTTTGTGTGGCAGCCTGGCACTCTCCCAGCAAAGTGCAAACAACCCCAGGTGCCCTCTGGAAGCAGTAGGAAATGGGTAAATTATTATTATTATTATTATTATTATAATTTTATTTATAAGGCGCCACAAGTGTTTCGCAGCGCCGTACAAAGGAACAATACAGGGAGACAAAACTTGGCATAACATTGAATAAATAACAAAAATACAGTACAAATAAAGAGCACCACAGTTCAATACACATTACAGCTTAAATGTAAGTAGTGAGGACCCAATCAACATACAACTCAGGGGCAAACGCAGGATTTTCAGAAGGGGGTTTCCAGAGGGGCGGAGCAAATCACAGAGATGGACACTAAGGTGACCCAGTATATGCCGGGTCAGTTAAAGTATTATAGATAGACCAAATGTATATAAATAATAATAATAAATATATATATATATATATATATATATATATAAATATATATACATAACAGCAGTGTAGACCCCTGGGCATAGTAATGTATTGGGGCCCCTACCTATCCTCCAGCTGTAGGGGTGGGGGGTGCTATGAGCGGAAGCTTTGATGTCCCGCGGGTGGCAGGGTGTATTATATCAACCGCTCAGCATGTAGGGCTCAGTAATTTCCACTAATTACCCCTTTACTGCAAAGATGGTGGGAGATGAGGTGGGAGAAGAGGGCATTGGGCTGAATGAAGGGGCCCCTATACATAACTTCCAGGGTGGTAGAGGATGTTTAATACGCAGAGGAGGGGTGTATAGTGGAGCGGGCTTATTATTCATAATTTTCTGGTGGGAGGACAACTTGCTTGACTGCAGATATCTCCAGTTCCCGGAACTAGATTTCTTAGCTTTTAATGAAATTAAAAACTAGACAATCCCACCTACCACTGGGGACTATGGGATCAGAGTTCAGGAGGCAGAGAAATCCCCCAACGAGTATATAAAACTACATACCAGGTGTGTGGAGCTGGAGCAGTAACCAGCTGCTGGAAGGCTGATATCTCTGGTTCTGGGAACAGTAGAGACAAGCTACTAGTGTCAAAGGGGGAGAGTCCCAGCTTTTGGAATATACCCTCAGAAAAACTATAAGTCAGACAGAAACTGAAATATCTGACTGGGGAGAGCAATTAACAGGCTTGGATGGGGACCACTGATTTGAAGTCAGATATCTCCGGTTCCCCAGGGCCGATTTTTAAAATTCTTATACCCATGGAAAGAGGGGACCCCCAGCTTTCAGAATAGGGCCCTCAGATTCCTGGGGGGTTTCTGGGTACTCAGAAACCCCCCCTGCGTGCGCTACTGCAACTAGAGGCTTGAGGCCAATGATGGAGATGAGTATGAAGATGGTCACTGAGTGTTGGAGTAAAGGAGAGCTGTGAGTGACATGTGAAGAGAAGTGGGCTTTGACAACAGGAGGGAAGAGGGCCCTACTCGGAGGAGCTTACAATCTAGTAAATCAAACAGCGGCACTCAGAGGAATTCTTTTTCAGCGTGTATTACAAATACCAAATCCAACGTTTCGGGGCTGGAGCGCCCCTTTGTCAAGGTGTGGGTAATACATGAAGTGGAGTTCTGATGTTTCAGCAATATCACGTAGACTTCGTTCACAAAGTAATCTTTTATTTATTTATTTTAATTTTAAAAGATTACTTTGTGAATGAAGTCTGCGTGATATTGTTGAAACATCGGAACTCCACTTCATATATTGAATGATTGTAATATCATGTTGATTGTATATACGGGCTAGGTGGTACTACTAGAGCGCACTCCTTCTATCCATACCAATTTGTGTCTCTTACTAACAGGAGAGACGTCTCGGAGTTGCAGCTCTCTATTCCTATTGATAAGCGCAACTCCTAGACCATACCCACATATATATATATATATATATATATATATATATATATTATATATATATATACACACATATAATGTTGGACTCCCAACCAGGGCTCCAGATTTGTGGATTTGCTTTGTAAAGAGAAGAAATGGAGGAGCGCCAAGTAAATGAATCATAAAAACAGTTCTTTACTGTGAAAATATGCTCACATACATTTCAGTTAACAGCATCGAATAAATTCATTAATTATCACCGGGTCTACGCCTGTATATATGCAGGGGTAGAGCCGGTGATAATAAATTAATTTATTCAATGCTGTTAACTGCAATGTATGTGAGCATATTTTCACAGTAAAGAACTGTTTTTATGATTCATTTACTTGGCGCTCCTCCATTTCTTCCTTCTCTTTACAATATATATATATATATATATATATATATAGTATAGATTTATAGATATGTAGATATATATCTATATACTACTGTGTGTGTGTATATATATATATATATAGATAGATATATAGATATAGATCTCTCTCTCTCTCTCTCTCTCTCTCTCTATATATATATATATATATATATATATATATATATATATATATATATATATATATATATATATATATTATAATATGAGCATGTAACCCGCTAGTAACTAGCAAAAAAACACTGTCAATTTATAACAAACCCCTGGAAATTAGCATTTAGGTTAAAAATATTTTTTGGGCAGGAAAGCGCAAAATATCTAGTTAAGCCACTGGCTATAGCCCCTAATAATTGCCTATGACCCCTTCATTGGGATTGGACAGATTTCTTGATGTTCCTGTCTTCAATGTATCTGTTATATTCCTTTAATGCTGTGTACACACGGGGTAATATGATTGCTGGGGATATATTGCTAGCAATATATCCCCAGCAATCATATTGCTCAGTGTCTCCTTTTCATCAGTGATGGAAAGGAGACACTGCTACGGGGCGGAGGGGGAGCGCAGCAGCAGCAGACGCTGCTGCTGTCACTTTGATGGGAGGAGGGAGGGAGCAGCGGCACGGGAAGATCAACGCTGATCTCCCTGGCGCTGACCTCCTGGCACAGCGATTGCCGGGGAAAGCCGCTGGTCGCAGGAGCATGCTCCTGCGACCAGCGACCATTAGGCAGTGCACACGGCAGTGCACATTTATCGCCAGCTGCGCTCCAAATCACTGGAAATATGGTCGCTCAGCGACCATATTCCCAGCGATTTTACATGAAATTGCACCCGTGTGTACTCACCTTAATAGAATTTGGGCGAATTGCAGCATTCATTTTTTTGTAAGAGGAATTGTTAAACATATTTTGTTGTGGGACCACCATCTGTATTATTTTGCCATTAAACAATCCGTTATTAGTTTTTCAATTGAGTAATAAAGCATTTTAATAAAGTATTTCCCCCGGGCCCCTTTAGCTTGTAATGTTTTGCAATACCCAGAATATATTAATTGGCACAAAATAGTTCTAGTTACTTTTACAATTTATAGGTTAATGAATCACTTCAGTTGTCACATTTATTTCTTCATCTCAAATTATAGTAACTGCTCTGATGGGCTAAAATACTTGTCATGCCTCAACTCACAAGTAGCTGATTGTGTCGGATCTAGACGTACAAATTAGCTTCTTCTGAGATGGAACATCGGTTAAATAAGGGTTCATTTGTTTTCTCTCTGTATCCTGGGTTTTTATTGCTGCTTTCACACCTCAAAACCTGCTTAGACCCGGTATTTAAAATATTTCTTAAAACGAGTCAAAGCAAGTTAAACCCCTTTCACATCGCATGTTGTAAACGGTATATTACTGTTTAATTACCAATTTTGTACCTTTCACATTGAACCATTTCACCCATAGAAAACAGTTGTGGTGAAATAGTTTATAGAAATAGTTTGGTGCATCCCCCGCTAGCTGACAGATAGCAGTGAGCACTGAGGTCCCGCTCTGTGCATATCTAATGAGCGGGTTCGCGCCCCCTGCATATGGAATGAGCTCATTCCATATGCAGGGGGCGGGAACCCGCTCATTAAATGTTCACTTCACTGCGCTGGATCCCGCTCATTCGATATGCACGGAGCAGGACCGGCTCAGTGCTTCACTGCTGCCTGGGTACTAAATACCATTTCAGACCCTTTCAGACTGAAAAAATGGGTCTGAAATGGGTAGGACCTTGCTTTTTTACTGTTTTGAAATTCAGTTTTTTTTTTGTTTACGGTAAATTCACTCTGGACCTTTCAGACCGCACATACTGGGCAGTTTTCAATGACAAAGTTCTCCGTGCATGGAGAGCGTTTTATTTCGCTCTCCATGCACTCTCCGTGTTTTAGCGGAGATTCTCCCTGTTCCGGAGCCTCCTGCTCCCACTATTCAATGTAGTTAAGACTCGCCACCACTCGCGGCGAGTCTTAACCCCTGCAGCGGACGAGCATCCGCGGCAGGGAGCTTTCAGGGAGCCGGGGGACGGAAGCAGCCAGAAAGATTAAAGTCTCCCTGGCTGCTCCAGAGGAATGTGGAGGGTAGGGGGGCTCCCCTGGACCCAGGCAGCACAGGCTGCCCCCCCCTATAGCCAGCGGGGGACCCAGTATTCCCTGCACCCGATCGTGCATATTAACGATCGGGTGCAGTGAATATATGAATATCTAATGAGCGGCTCGAGCGCTCCGGCCCCCTGCTGGCTGCACTGTGTAAAAAAAAAAAAAAAATTTTAAAAAATATTTTCTTTAAAATTAAATATATATTCATGTGCTATAAGCACATGATTAAAAATAACATGCCCCTTCACAGAAAAAAAAACCTGATTTTTTTTACACCAAAATTAAAAAAAAAAACCTTTTAGTTTAAAAGTTCACATTCCAGCTCTCCATCAAAAGATGGAGAATTGCTACACGGAGAGAGACGGAGAAAATCACTTAGAAAGACGGAGAATATTTCACATTGAATAGGGTTGCTCACTTTTGGAGAGCAAAATGCTCCGTCCAAGGCGAACAAAGCACAAATTCTCCATAAAACACGGAGAACTTTTCTCATTGAATACTGCCCACTGTATTACCATTTTGAAACTGTAAAAAAACGGCAAAATACCTAGAAATAAGTGCGGTCTGAAAAGGGCATAAGTAAAGTTCAGAGAGAATAATATGTGTAGTGCACACAAGTACAGTGCGGTGTGCTGCTGATTTAGAAGGGTTCAATTAACAATGTCTGGTGGTAGCTATCATTGGGTATCGCTGCAAATACAGATCTTTGTGCAAGTACAGACATATTTTGTGTATCTCTTGTGTCTCCTTTGTGTCTGTCTTGACTCTTTAGTATATCTCAATCCTATTCTGAGTCAAGCAGAGCTTGCCGGGTTGGTGCCTATACTTGTTGCACTAAGCATCGCAATGCAGTGTTGGGCATAAAAAAGGGGAGTTTCCTTTACCTCCATTGCTTTGCCTCCATCTGAGGCATGGCAATACACACAGTGTACCACAGTCATTCCCCTTTCTAGAATTGGGACTTCCGATCTTAGGAGCTAATAGAATGGGTATCATCCATCTAAAACATTTCACCATTCTTAGTGCCTAGTGTGAGGGTGCAGTGCGGTGTGCCTGCTGCCGTACAGGTGTAGCTTGACCACTTACCTGATGCTGCACCCTCTCACCTTCATGCTGTGATGAACCACAGTCCTGGTAACTCTCCAGCATCCGGACACGATTACCTAGGTGACTATAAACTATAAAGGCACTAATCATGTCATTTAATCACTCTTGCCTACTTCTGAAATCTCCTCTCCTTGGCGGGGCTACAATGAGGCTGGCATCACCAAGCCCCGCCCCTATTCCATCCGAATGCCGTGATTCGCAGGTCTGTGGAGTGGTCGCAGGACTAAAAGGATGCACCCTCCCCTACACTCAGCAAATTCTTTGATTTGTCTCAGAAGAAAAGGGGCACGTGGGGGCTCCAGGTAGCATGCGGGAGACTTGTCCACCTTCTCAGGGGCCATGGAGCTTCACCCGATTTTTCAAAGCCTCCCGGCAAAACCGTGTGGGTAGTCAAGTATGAATTTTATACATGTTATTTCTTTCTGTGTGGCTCATTGTTCTAACTTCATTGTTGGCCAATAGGATGATACCATAGGGCAGCGTTTTTCAACCACTGTGCTGTGGCACACCAGTGTGCCTTGAGATGTTCTCAAGTGTGCCCCCAGATCTAGAGATGTCCACACCAGTTTACAACCACCACCACCAGTTTAACTGTTATTCCCTCTTGTGTTCATGTGAGGGCCAATGTATTTTATTTGTGTTACCTGTGAGGACCAGTGTGATTGTTTTTTCATATGGGGGCCAATGAGTTTTTTTTTTTTTTCCTGTGGGGGCCAATGTTATTTTCCTTGTGGGGGTCTGATGGTGTGCCTTGGTGATTTTTATATCTTGTTAGGTGTTCCACGAGTTGAAAAAGGGTGAAAATCACTGCTGTAGGGTAACAGGATGTCAGCTCCAAAGTCACTTACTTCCTCCGTCAAGGCCAACAAGTGTCCCTCTCCCCGGGAATACAACTGTCCCTACTCATTACTCATTAGAAACCAGGAAATGCCATATAAAGTTAATTAGAAAATTAGAAAAATGTATCCTGTGGTCTTCTGAGGCACCCTCATGTCACTTTGTGGTTATTTGAATCATATGCAAAGTATGTTGTTTTGTTTGTTTAAAAACATCTGTGCTTATTTCAGATCAGGCTAATTTGATGAGAATTTCTACCACAACATATATTATGAATCTGGATGCCCTAATTAGGCAAATAAGATGAACCTCCACAAGACTTGCCAGATGCTTGTGTAACATTAATTGTTCTCGTAAGCTGTGTTCAAATGAATTTATGTAAGAAGTGCCTGGTGAAAGGAAGAGACTGTGCTGAGGATCTGATGGCAGTGTGACACGCAGGCTGCAATGTACAGCAGGGAATAACTCATTGCAGGGGTGACTGAACATTATTCGGTCACCAACGTATTAGTGCCAGGGACTGATGGTATGGTTCTGTGCATGCGTATGTGCGATTATACACATGTGCAGTACCGCTGTGTGTAAGCCTTTGGCGACTATAACACGGGGAGGGGAGCGGGCAGGAGCAGGGGAAGTTCAGTCATACAGTCTGCTTAGTCTATTCATGGAGATAGATGGACAGGGGGCAGGGCCAGCATCTTTTAGACTGCTTGCCATGCCTCCAGGGGCATAACTAGATCTTTGAGGGCCCGATAGCAAGATGACCCCCCCCCCCCCGCCCGCCAACGTTGTCACTACAATGCTGCTTGGGGAGCAAAGGAGAGAGTGATGGGCAGGGCCATCTTAACATTAGGAAGGGCCCCTGGGCAACCTAGTTCACTGGACCCCCCCCCCCCCCCAAATTAGTTTGCCCAGGAGCCCACAGTCACCTCCCCAACCCTCACCTCTCTGGCTCCGTGCGGCAGCCAGTCAGCTTCCGGCGGCCGGGGATCCGATCATCTTCGCTGGGGGATCCGGGCAGCGGGATCAGGGCAGCGGCGGTAGCTAGGAACCTGCCCTGAAGTGGCAAAGCGCTATTAACTGGCGGGGCGGGAAGCGCTGTTGCATTTGAAAAGACTGGCCAGACGCTGATTGGCTGAATTCAGCCAATCAGCGTTCGGCCAGTCTTTTCAAATGCAACAGCGCTTCCCGCCCCACCGGCAAATAGCGCTAATGGGAAAGATGGTGGCCGGGTGGCCGGGATCCGACCATCCTCGCTGGGGAAGGGGATCAGGGCGGCGGTGGCGGTAGCTAGGAGCCCGAAGCGGCGAAGCACTATTTGTCGGCGGGGGCAGGAAGCGCTGTTGAATTTGAAAAGACTGGCCGGATGCTGATTGGCTGAATTCAGCCAATCAGCATTCAGCCAGTCATTTTAAATGCAGCAGCGCTTCTCGCCCCCCTGCCGGCAAATAGCGCTTCGCCGCTTCGGGCTCCTAGCTACCGCCACCGATGCCCTGATCACCCTGCCGGATCACCCAGTGAGGGTGATCAGAACCCCGGCACACGGACCCCCGAAATTAAATTCACTGCTAGCTAGGAGGTGAAGCGCTATTTGCCGGCGGGGTGGGAAGCGCTGTTGCCTTTTCAAAGACTGGCCGGATGCTGATTTTCTGAATTCAGCCAATCAGCGTCCGGCCAGTCTATTCAAATGCAACAGCGCTTCCCGCCCCGCCGGCAAATAGAGCTTCGCCGAATCAGGCTTCTAGCTACCGCCACCGCCCTGATCCCCCTGCCCGGATCCCCCAGCGAGGGTGAGCGGATTCCCGGACCCCGGCCACCATCTTTCCCATTGGGCTGGGCCGGGGGCCCCTAGGTCCTAGGGCCCCCGGGCAACTGCCCATCGTGCCCAATGGGAAAGACGGCCCTGGTGATGGGAGTGAGAGATAAAAAGGGTGTCAGAGAAAGAGAGGAGAAGCAAGAGAGAGGGAGGGGAGATTGAGAGTGTCGGGGAGGGAAAGAGAGAAGGGAGCAAGAGAGAGTGTCAGGGAGAACGAGAGTGTGTCATTGCAAGATAAAGAGTGTCAGGGGAGAGCGTGCCGTAAAGGGAGAGAGATGGGAGCAAGAGAGTGTAAGGGAGAAAAAAGGGACAGCAATGAGAGAGTGTGTTATTGGGAGAGAGTAAAGCAGTGTCAGGGAGATAGTGGGGGAGAGACAATGTCAGGGAGAGAGAAAAATTGTCAGATAGAGGGTGAGAGAGAATTTGTCAGGGATGGATAGAGAGCTGGTAAAAGAGTGAAGAGAAGGGAGTGAGAGAGATGGTGTCAAGGACATAGAGAGGGGTGAGAAAGGGATAAAAGAAATGGGGGTGAGAGATGGTGTCAGGAATAGAGAAGGAAGAGAGAAGGGCATAAGAGATGGTGTCAGGGATAGAGAGAGGGGGGGGGGAACGGTATCAGGAATAGAAAGGGGAGTGATATAGAGGTAAGAGAGAAGGTAGTGAGAAACAGTGTCAAGGCTAGAGAGAGGGGTTGAGAGGGAAGAGGGTGAAAGACAGTGTCAGGGATACAGAGGGAAGAGTAAAGGGGTGAGAGAGATGTTGTTAAGGATCGATAGATAGATAGATAGATAGATAGATAGATAGATAGATAGATAGATAGATAGATAGATAGTGGGGGTGAGTAGGGGAAGAAAAAAGGGGGGTAATACAGTGTCAGGAATAGATAGAGAGGGGTGAGTGTGTGAGAGTGAAAAGGGTGAGAGCGACAGTGTTAGGGATAGATAGAGGGAGAGGCAGTAAGAGATAGAAGGGGGTGAGAGAGTTGGTTTCAGGAATAAAGAGAGAGAGAGAGCAGAGAGAAGAGGATGAGAAACAGAGTCAGGGATAGTGAGAGAGGGGGTGAGAGAAAGAAGGGGCAAGAGGCAGTGTCAGGGATAGAGAGAGGGAAGAGAGATGGGGCTATTAGAGACATGTCGGGGTTAGAGAGAGAGATGGTGTCAGGGATAGTAAGAGAGGGGGTGAGACCATGTTGGATAGAGAGAGAGAGAAAGGGGTGAGAGAGAGAGAGAGAGAGAATTCCTTGATATCATGACCTGGATGGATGCTTGAAGGAAAATATTCTCTTTCTCCACAAAAGAAACCTTTATGTGCACATTACCGTCCTCAACCAAGTAAGTTGGGTACGCTATCTCCTACTTCTATACATTCAACTATTTAATTGAAACATACCTTGATGTGCAGATGTTAATTATTTTGTGGTGAGTTAGGTATGCATGTTATTATGACACACTGAATACCACATGGAAAATACGTATTAAAATATGAACTAAAGAATGTACTTACACATTGTTCTGTTTTACATTCCTGCATCCTTTGCACCCGTGGTTCAACATATTGCATAAGGACCTCTACAAAGATACCTGAGGCATCTGAGATCCTCAAGACAAAGAAACCGCTACGAGCTTCTACCCTTTCTCCTCTTTGGGTTTGGTATGCAGTATTCCCACTACCACACCATTTTATCACTATTATCGGCTTGATCTAACACATTTTTTGGGGGGGCGTTTTTTCCTGTTATATGCACTTCATCATCTCTACTGAAAATAATTGTCCTGGATTGGAAACAAGACTCACAAGTTCTGAGAATAACCACAACATGAAAAGTCACATTCGCTTAAGCTTTATTTATAATTTATAATCTAATTTTGGTTTGTATGTTGAATTGTTCATCACATTATCTTTGCGCTTCACCTTCACTTTTTGTTTATGTATCTAGCATACTTGCCTACTTTTGTAAACTAGTTGCAGGGAGATTATAGTCAGTAGTAGAATATTGCATGGCACCCCATTGAGGGGGCGTGTCATGCTCCACCCAAAGGGCGTGTCTAGTTCCATACATGGAGAGATTGTGAAAAGAGATTGTGAACGTGGCACCTAGAAACGTGGGTGTGTACTGCTACATCTGAGAGGAATCTTGTAAAATTACTTATATCCAAATGTAGAGGAGCCCCAAAGCAGTTAGTAACAGCTACTATATTTACTAAAGTGCTGGGAAATGGCGCTGATGATCCGATGTAAATGTATCTATCTCTCTTTCCTTTTTTCCCCCCAAAGATATAACAGTGTAATGTGGGCCATGTGAATTGAGGGAGATTGCTAGACTAATGAGGGAGAGAGGGAGATTGCTCCTATTTCAGGAAGTCTCCTGCAGAATGCAGGAGGGTAGGCAGCTATGGTATCTAGTCTTGTTAATGGTGTGGTGACACCCTTTTTGAAAGTAGACCCATATTTAGCACTGTGTCACCTGAACCCATTCTACACCTGGTCCTACCCTGTTATGTGACCACAGTGACTCTGCTGCGGGTCACTGCTGTGATGTCTGAGTGGATGACGCCAGAGACTGGGGGAGCTCCTGGTGTCAGCTATGTAGCACAAGCTCCTCCAAGATGCAGAATCTGTGACGCAGCAACTGAACTTCCTGAAGAGCATGGCGAGTAACGTGTTACGGGGCGGGGCCACATGCTGTGTTCCTTGCCACAGTAATTCCGGACTGCAGGGAAATGGTGGAGAGGATATTTGGGAATGTGGGAGCTGCACTCCAGTTTCATACCTCCCAACTTTAAAATCATGGCAGGCGTGGCCTTGTGGCAAGGCGGCGTGGCCTACAAATCACTCAAAAGCCCCTTTCTGAGCAATATCTTTCAGAATATCCTCTAGTGTGTATGGAGCTTAAGGGGAGGGACAGACAGACTAGGTTATGGTATATGTGGTGGATCGAAGCTGTCTAGATTGACCATGTTCTCTTCAACCATCGTTAGACAAACCCGTCTAGTTAGAAACCTAAAGATAGTCGACTGCGCCTAGTTTGACACCAGCATTAGAGCGATGGGAGCGTGGTCGAGTTTTTCACTTGTTTGGTGCCGAATGTCACAGGGCTTCGGGGTGCTGCCTCGCTACACTTGGCACACTATTGTAACCTCAATCTATGTCCACTTGGATATCAACCAAGTTGACCTGTGACATTCGGCACCAAAAAAACTTGAAAGACTCATGTTGACCATGTAACCATGTACCTCGCTCCCATCGCTCTAACGCTGGCGTCTAAATTCTGTTACTGTTGATCTAGATGCTGTTGACTATCTTTAGGCGTCTAACTAGACGGGTTTGGCTAAGCATGGTCGATCATAACATGGTCAATCTAGGCTAGAGATGTGCGGCGGCCACTTTTTCGGGTTTTGGATCTGGATCTCCCTTCGTGTTTTTGATCTGGATTGGTTTTGGCAAAACCACCCTTGTGGGTTTTGGTTTGGATCTGGATTTTTATGAAAAAATGCTAAAAATGGCTAAAATAACATCATTTGGGCCTGTTTTTGCCCCTAAAGTATTATTAACCTCAATAACATTAGTTTCCACTCATTTCTAGTCAATTTTGATCACAGCATACAAAATTGTTTTCATTTACTGTAGTTGGGCCACAAGGGTATACCGAGGTAGCTGGATGACTAAGCTAAGCGACAGCAGTCGGCATCACATATATGTGGACCTTACACTTCCAACCTGGCAGAGCGGCACTGCAGGGGCAGACAGGGTGGCAGTTTAATAAACTATCCCAAAAAAAGAGAAATGCTCCAAAGAGCAAATACAAAGAGGTAACAGCCTTGTCATGACTGGTGGTAGCAGCTTCAGCACTTCTATCAGGTTGCTGATCTCCCACTATCATCCTCCAAAAATGTGTTTTTATTTTATTTATTACTTTTATTTATTTTTCTTACTTTACACTGGACACAGCCTGTCACACTGGACACAGCCCCTTGGACACTAGACACTGCCCCTGGACACAGCTCCTGCACACTGGACACAGCCTTCACACTGGACACTGCCCCTGGACACAGCCCGTCACCCTGGACACAGCCCCTGGACAATGGACACAGCCTCTGGACACCGCCCCGGGACACAGCTCCTGTACACTGGACACAGCCATCACACTGGACACTGCCCCTGGACACTGGACACAGCTCCTGTACACAGCTCCTGTATACTGGACACAACCCCTGTACACTGGACTCAACCCCTGTACACAGCCCCTGTACACTGGACACAGCCCCTGTCACACTGGACATTGGATATATGTAGTCACACTGGACAATGGATATATGTCACACTGGACACTGGATATATGTCGTCACACTGGACAATGGATATATGTCACGCTGGACACAGGATATATGCCATCACACAATGGTTACATGTCACACTGGACACAGGATATATGTTGTCACACTGGACAATGGATATATGTCACACTGGACACAGGATATATGTCGTCACACTGGACACTGGATATATGTCGTCAAACTGGACACTGGATATATGTCATCACACTGGACACTGGATATATGTAGTCACACTGGACACAGGATATATGTCGTCACACTGGACACAGAATATATGTCACACTGGACACTGGATATATGTCGTCACACTGGACAATGGATATATGTCACGCTGGACACAGGATATATGCCACCACACAATGGTTACATGTCACACTGGACACAGGATATATGTTGTCACACTGGACAATGGATATATGTCACACTGGACACAGGATATATGTCGTCACACTGGACACTGGATATATGTCGTCAAACTGGACACTGGATATATGTCATCACACTGGACACTGGATATATGTAGTCACACTGGACACAGGATATATGTATCCTGTGTCCAGTGTGTCCTGTACACTGGACACAGCCATCACACTGGACACTGCCCCTGGACACTGGACACAGCTCCTGTACACAGCTCCTGTATACTGGACACAACCCCTGTACACTGGACTCAACCCCTGTACACAGCCCCTGTACACTGGACACAGCCCCTGTCACACTGGACATTGGATATATGTAGTCACACTGGACAATGGATATATGTCACACTGGACACTGGATATATGTCGTCACACTGGACAATGGATATATGTCACGCTGGACACAGGATATATGCCATCACACAATGGTTACATGTCACACTGGACACAGGATATATGTTGTCACACTGGACAATGGATATATGTCACACTGGACACAGGATATATGTCGTCACACTGGACACTGGATATATGTCGTCAAACTGGACACTGGATATATGTCATCACACTGGACACTGGATATATGTAGTCACACTGGACACAGGATATATGTCGTCACACTGGACACAGGATATATGTCACACTGGACACTGGATATATGTCATCACACTGGACACTGGATATATGTAGTCACACTGGACACTGGATATATGTAGTCACACTGGACACAGGATATATGTCGTCACACTGGACAATGGATATATGTCACACTGGACACTGGATATATGTCGTCGCACTGGACAATGGATATATGTCACGCTGGACACAGGATATATGTCGTCACACTGGACAATGGATATATGTCACGCTGGACACAGGATATATGCCGTCACACAATGGTTAGATGTCACACTGGACACTGGATATGTGGTCACACTGGACACAGGATATATGTCGTCACACTGGACAATGGATATATCTGTCAAACTGGACACTGGATATATGTCCTCACACTGGACACAGGATATATGTCGTCACACTGGACACAGGATATATGTCGTGACTCATGACACTGGATAATGGATTTAGGCCGTCACACTGGACACAGCCCCTTGTATTACTGCAGCCACTGTACACAGTGTACTACTTAGCAGCACTGCAGCCCCTGCGTGTGAGCACTGCAGCACTGAGCTAGTTAAATCACACAACACAGGGCTCAGGGCTAAATAAATCACAACACATGGCTTAGGGCTAAATAAATCACAACAGGGCACGGGCCACAGGACAGCCCCTGGACAGTGGACACTGCAGCCCCTGCGTGTGAGCACTGCAGCACCTAGTTAGTTAAATCACACTACAGGGCTCAGGCCTATAAACAGTCACTGACTCTCACTCAATACAAGTCTACAACACAGTGCACGGAGCACAGGGCAGTGAGGGCACAGGGCACACGGAGCTTCCCAACCACCCTCTTTCCTCTCCAAGATTGGAGTGAAGATAGCGGGCGCGCGTGCGTCTTTTATAAGATCCCACTCCCGCGAGAATCCGACAGCGCGATGATGACGTTTTGCCTCGTTTTCGGTCCGGAATTGAGGCGGGAACTCCCGTGTGTAACATGTTGCATTCATCATCTTAAATATTTTCTATATTATTATTCAATTTATAGCAAAATTTTATATCGCTACACAATGCCATAAATATTTTTAAATTCTTATTAAATACTGTGTATTTATTAGCAGTACCCTCACACTTATTGTAATCGGCATTGATACATGTAATACATGTGATTACTGCCCACTGTAATGTAGAAAAACAACATTATAACTTTAGGATACCTCCAAACTTTTCTTGTTTGAGAAGCTGGAGAATTGCGCAAGAAGGGGATGTGGTCACACATCTCAGGGGTGCGGTCACATGGCAGGACTATTGCTACTGATGAACAAGAACATCCACCAACCTGTTCCTTTATGGTTAAAATAATCCTTTACCTCAACAAGTCTCCACTGAACTTCTTTGCATATTAGAAGGGCTTCAAGAGGACAAGCCTGGTTTCCTTCCAAACTATTGCATTCAAAATCTGGGAGGAAAATGGCCCTTATCCTGGTTCACTCGCAAAGGCAAACTTCTTCTCAAATAGACAAAACCATGTGCATTGAGTGTGGTGGGGGGGGGGGGGGGGTAGGGCAGATGTAAAATGTGCAGAGAGAATTAGATTTGGGTGGGGTTTTACTTCAAAGCGAGATCTATATTGCAGTGTGTAAAAATAAAGCAGCCAGGCTTTATTTTTACAAAAATAAAAATAAAGCAGCCAAGCAACTGGCTGCTTTATTTTTACACACTGCAATATAGATCTCGCTTTGAAGTAAAACCCCACCCAAATCTAATTCTCTCTGCACATGTTACAATTGCCCCCCTGCAGTGCACATGGTTTTGTCCATTTGAGAAGGAATTTGCCTTTGCGAGTGACCCAGGTCAATATCCACATTATGCCCTGGCCAGCACTGTGAGCAATGCTATCTACTGTGCACTCATGCAGATATGGTCACTACTCCAGCTCTTGCTCACCTGAATCCTACAGACATATACTATGGTGACATTCAGAATGTGTACATTCAGGATGTCAACATGGACACAATGTTGACATACACAACACCGAAATTTTGTAGAGCTTTGTGGACCCCATAGCAAACATCCCCCCCCCCCCCCCCCCATCATCTGTCACTGCAATGTTCCTTTAAAGGGCAGGAGGGAGAGGAGGGAGAGAGAGAAGAGAGAGAGAGAGAGTATCAGGGATAGAGAGAGAAGTTAAGGAGAGAGAGGTGGGAAAGAGGGACAATGAGTGGGCATTGATTGATGGTAGGGGCATAGACCGATAGACTGGAAAGGCAAAGAGGGATGTATGGATGGCGCTAATGCACATGGGGGTGGGGGAATCTTTGTACCCAGAAACCCCTTCCTGACAATCCAATTACTTTTTTGCATAGTGACCGTGGGTTCGCGGCCTGCCTACCCTCATGGTATAATTCCTCGATTTGCATACAGTATGTTTAGGAGGCACAATAAATCCAATTTTGGGATATTGCCAGGATCTAGGCCTGAGGTGCTCTGCTAAATATCTGAGCATATAATTGGTCACAGGTATATGGAACAGGCAAATGCTCTGCAGGTGTCTAGAGGTTAGAAAGTTCCGGCATACTGTTAGCATTAACATAAAGGGAACACTTTGCAGGAGGCCAACACTAGGAAGATCATCAAGAAGAAACGTGAAAGTTTTCATATATCATAATAATGGAACAGAAGTAAATTATTCTTATATTAAAGGGAAAGTAAATATTCCAAGAATTTTCTTAGACACCAGAGAAAACTGATGTGTGTTGGGGGTAGATAGCTTGTTTAGTGTCAAATTATATTTGCAGGATAGCCCTCAAAACATAATTGTTGTGCACCTGCAGGGTTTTAAGTATCCCCATATGTATGTACTGTACATGGGGCCGCAGTCTCTTGCTTTCTATGTAGGCTGCTGAATAGTCAAATGGTGGTACCCTATGTGCTACTCTAATGCCTTTCATTATCCTCCGGGTACAGCACATCCCCACCTGGCCTGTTCTGATGCATGTGCAACCCAATGGACGGACGCGCACCATTCTGTATACAGAAACAGAGAGCTAGTGCAAGCTATTGTAGAACTGTGCTTCTCTTCTCACTCTTCATTGGGACAGGACTGTCCCAGAAGCTCTGTTCCAATAATCAGAGGGTGATAATTGCAAGTAATGGACCATATTCTCAACTGCAATATGTGAGATATGATAAATAAGCCCCTTATACTCAGTTCTCATGGCCCTTCTTTCAGAATGTAGTCACAATGGGCGGTATTCAATGTTGGGCGCCAGTGGCGTAAGTTCGTTCAAGTTGCCCGGAGGCAAGATATATATTGGTGCCCCCCCCCCCCCCACACACACACATACGTACACACACAACTCTTTATAACCTTATATAAAATATATATTCTGTTCAGCATATAGATAGATCGATCGATAGATAGAACATGTATATATATATATATCAGAACTCAGCCACAGAAGCAATACCGTTGGCTTTTAAATAACTGATTTAAACTTCCAGGGAGAGGTGCCCCTTTGGGAGCAGGAGCCCGGCGGCAGATGACTCCATTGCCTCCCAGAGTTCTGCCTCTGTTGGGCGCTATTTCCAACAGGGGAAGTAGCACCTGCCAGCTATTCAATGCTGCCTTCAAGACTGTTTCCAACAGCATTGAAGGCAGATTTCCACAACACAGATCCAACTTTAAAACAAGTGGAATCTTTCAGAAACGGCCGTTTCTCGACAATCCACGGCCATTTTCGCCGACATGCCCACTTTTCGACACCCGACAGATAAAACATTGAATTACGCCTATCGAGTTACAGTAGAACTGACCAAAATAGAAATGTGGGATTCCCACTGTTGGGCCATTCCATAGGCAGGTAAGCCATTACAGACATACTGTAGGCAAGGCTTGGTAAGCTCTTACAAACATAGGCAGTGCTTGGCCAGCAATTACAGATATAGGGAGTGCAGGGCTCAGCTGTTACAGACATATGCACTGCTTAGTAAGCCCTTACAGACACAGACATTGATTGGTAAGCCTCTACAGGTGCAGGCAGTGCTTGGTAAAGGTCCATACACACAGCGATTTTGCCAAGCGTGTATGGGCAGCGATGATCGTTTTCATCGCTGGGGGGGGGGAAACTGCTCAATGCATACACACTGAGCTGCTTCCCAGAACGGCTTTCCAGGCGATGATGCAGGAGCGCGCAGCAGCGCTCACCATTCATAACCAGGGCCATACATACTGGGTGGGTTTGAGCTTAAAGATGCTGAAACCTGCTGTTTTGAGCAACTTTCAGCTCAAAGTCGCCCAGTGTGTATGGGCCTTACGCCTTTATAGATAAATTGGTATCCGGACTCATTATAGATTGACTCTAGGTGGACAGTCATAAGGTCCACTATTGATCGACAGTCAAAAGGTCAACAGGGTCAAATTGTCGACAGCCAAAGGGTCGACAGGGTCAAAATGTTGACGTGAGGTCTTTTACACATCTTTGAGCCGACATATGGCGATGAGCGGTATTTCATACCCTACCATCCACTACAGCGTGGAGGGAGAATATAATAGTGCTCCAAGCCCGAAGAATGGCGAGCGTAGCAAGCGACGCAAGGGGACGCGGTAGACTTAAACAGTGTTCATGCCCACTCATGTCGACATAGACACCCAAAAAAAACCCTGAAAAACCCATGTCGACCTTTTGACCCTGTCGACCATATGACTGTAGATCTACACATTATGGGTGACATTTAATAGGATGTGATTTTTAGTCATTTTGAAATCCGCCCTTTTTAAAAACGCATTTTTTGCTGCAAATTTGCATATTTAATGAGGTGCGTATTCCGGGTAAAAAAGTGCGATATGGTGCGATAATGTGCGATTTTTAGTCATTAAAATGTGCAATTATTAGTCAAGAAAATGTGCGAATTTGAGGAAATGTGCCTTTTTTAGTCATGAAAATGTGCGAATTTGTGTTAAATTTTGCTGCAAAATCAGCGGTTTTTGCTGTTTTCTGCATATCATTAAATATGCAAATTCGGGAAAAAGTGCGATTTCGTCCGTTTTTGGCAAAGTAAATAGCAAAAATCACATTTTCGCATCTCATTATATGTCACCCTATAGATATAATAACCAGACAAATTGTAGTAATTTATTTTTAAGCTCTTAGAGGCATAAGCAAAACGTTTCTTTTGGTCTCCTAGTGGTGGTACTTTTCCGCTATCTTATTACCCCTCTGGCAAGGGGGGTATTGGTGCAGAATGTGAAATGAATAGTATAAAGGTAAGAGCCATTCCTTCAACGCATTCCAGCGCAATGAGTCTTCTTCAGGGAAGTTGAATGTACATAGTATTCCTGCTTTATGATGTTGAGTGGTGGATGCTGATTGGTTGGTGGACGAAAAGTTGCTGTAATTATCTAATGTTTTATGTACATATTCAAGGAACTTCACATTACATTAACTTTTCTAGTGTAAACTGGCAGGTACTTTAGTAAGTAAAATTCCATAGATAGGCTAATTTAAAAGTAATATTCTTGTAGCTCAAAACTATTTTTTATGGATATACTGATTTTCTTTCGCACAAAAAGCCCCTTTCATGATCCAGTAGTCACAGCTGGATTATAGTTAATGAAGTACAATTAGAAATATACAAGTTTGTTTTGTGTACTGCAGTGACTTTTGCAATTAAACAAATAATAAATACAAGAAGTAAAATTATTCTTTTCTGTGATAAAACACCAAAAAGAGCAGGAATCCAGAAATCTGCTGGCAATAGATGTGACAAAGTGTGACTTATTGGAATAACCAAGAAAAGATTACACATATTAACTAGGGTGTTATGTGTTAAATCAGATGAAGTAAACCTGACAGTTGCAGCTGTGTTTCATTGTGAAAACCATATGTTTGCTATTGCCTGTGTGGGTCTGATTGTTTGCAGAATAAGTTTCAAATGATAATGATATCTAGGCAGGTCCTAAGCACTATTGTCCACTTTTATGAAGGACATGCACAATTTAACAAACGTAGCACTTCAGCCACAGGGACTGCCACTTCTGTGGTTGAAGTATGTGGTTTGTTTTAACCCCCCACAAAACAATTTGGAAAGATTACTTTTAAGGGGTTTGATGATGAAGGTGTTAAATGCAACAAAGTATTATAAATACATATCATGAACTTTCCGCAAAGGTGTTTAGATGGTTACAGTGCCTACTTCTACTTTGGCCTCACAAATGAAGCAGATGCTTCAAAAATATTGTCATTATTTGGGTTAGACTAGTCCAACAGGAATTGTTATTGTAGTTTACAAATGTGGATACAACGAACCATCCCAACATTATCACTTTTTCTAGAAAAACTATTTTATATCTAAGAATGGATTGGCTCGCCATGTGTCTATACCTGCTATTTCATATACAGTATGCTCTCCATTATTTTGGATCTGTTGTTTTGATATACTGTATAATACTGACAGTTGTTTCTCTGCGATCTGTTGTCTTATGTTCAAGAATGCACATATTTTGTCTCTTGTGTATATTGTTTTATTTATTTGCCTGTCAATAAAAGATAAAAAAAAAAAGAACGGATTGGCTTGCTGAAAAAATAAATGTTTCTAGAACATTTTCTCGATATATGGACAAGTTACTGTACATTAAAATGTATCACCACTACTAAGAGCGTAACAGTGTCTGTATGTATTAGGTAATTGCTGCGAAAATACTCCTCATTTTCCAGGTGTATTTAGCTTTAGCCTGCATGGATCAGTCAGAGGAAATGGTCCACGCCATATGAGCTGGTAAGTATAATTTCCATCTACAGGTTACCAGGTTACACTGGAATCAGCGCGATGACCACCGCCCTGGAGCACCAGGGACAGCCCCAGGCTTCTGCCCAGGCTGGGTTAATTCTGGAGGGGGGGACCCTCCAGAATTATATAATAAGTGTCTCCCGGCTGTGCCATTACCCTGCTGGCTGGTTGGGCCCGGTGCTTGTTCTAAAAATATGGGGGACCCCTATTGATTTTGTCCCCCATATTTTAGGAACCAGGACAGGCCCTTGAGCCTGGTGCTGAATTAAAAAATTATGGGTAACCCATATTTGGTTTGTTCTCTGAAGTTTTAAAACCAGGACCAGCTTGTTGAGCCCAGGGCTGGATACGGCTGTGTGGGAGGACCCCACGCCATTTTTTAAAAGTATTTATTTTTTATATTTTTTACACACAGCGGCCTGCACGGATTTGACGTGTAGGCTGCTGATTCGTATCAGCAGCTACCGCGCCCCGTGGCTACGGAGCCTGCCGGGGGTCCCCGCCGCCTCCCCCGCCAGTACCCCTGCCGCTCCGACACCCCCCCCCGAACTGGGCAGCGTCTCCCTGAAGCGGAGACGGACAGGGAGACGCTGCCCAGCCGCCGTGATACTGGGACACACGTGCACGTGAGACTCACGCGCATCCCAGTCCCTATCGCCGGCGCTCACCAGTGAAAGGGCGCCGGGCAAAGATGTAGCCTGCTACATCTGTATTTAGCGGGCATACATGGCCACCAAATACGAATGCATATACCAGCCTACGCCATCTGGGAAAATTGAATCCGTAAATACAGCAGATTAGTAAATCTGCCCTTTTTACGAATTGTATTTTAGCAGATACTGTAGGTCAGCTCAGCACCAAAGTGACTAATACTTGTATATCCTTAGTTCCGTAGCATGTGCAGTGAGAAAATACATAAGGTGCATGCCGCGAAAATGGTAGCTCTGCAGCACACCTTGACGGCTTGTAAGTTTAAAAGTCAGGAAGAAAAAGGATTGTTTTATCGGTCTATATTTCCAGCCAGCTGTGTATTGATCTACATCTATCAGTGGGATATTGTGGCTATAGTTCAATCGAATTGTGTCATAAGGATGATTGACCAATATTTATTTTAAATATTGATTGGGACATATGAGGGCTATTAAATGTATTAATTAGATATTTAATTTGATATTTAATTTGATAAATGAAAGGTTTAATGTGCTTGGAGTGCTGAGACTGTAGCATCTTTTAATAATATCAATTTTTTATGAATTATTTTCTATTTTATGCTTTGAAATTTGCGAATGTTTATCATGTTTCAATTAAATTTATTGTTTATGTGATACCCAATTGATCAGTTTATTGATCAGTGAATTCACTCATTCGTTTTTTGAACAGTTTTAGTATATTTGAGCGCTCCACCATTACTGTTTTTTTGTGTTTTCTTCCAGACGCTCTTACGCAGCCAGCTTGAAAAGGCTGGGTTCCCTATCGAAATGTGTTAGGGTACCCCAGAAGCAACTTGGTCTCCTCGGACCAAGTTGCCGTGCAGACCATATGGTCTCCTTCAACATTTAGAGCCATCTTCTACTTTGGGGATTATTACTTTCACCTCCTGAGAAGCACTCACCATCTTCATTAAACCTTACAGATAGTAACTGTCCACAGCTCAGATAACTCCAGTGTGATTACAGTATCAAGCACCATAGACTGTCCTTTAAGTGAGAATCCATTAATAATACAGGTGAGAACTTTTATGCCGGGAAAAGGAAATGTGTGACTCAAATTAGCCAAAGGCACCTACAGTCTGTGAGTCATAAGTCTATGAGAAGACAGTGGAACATTATTACATAAACAGTAAGCCCTATATTACAACAGATTTTACATATTTGGGATTAAATAGCAACAACGGTTTAAGACTACGGTACATTTAATGAAAAGGATTACTGATTTAATCTGCTTTTATTCTTTTACATAAAGAACTTTGTGGAGTTTCAAAACTTCATTACAGAACAAAGTATTCTTATAATAATGTGATATACTGTAATATATAAGTTACTTTATGGACTTTTTAACTACTAAACTTACTTTTATTTGCTACATACACAGCGCCGATAACAAGTATTTCTGTTTTGTATTAATATACATGGAATTAACACTGCTACGCAGCTGGTATAAATAATATATACTAGGGGTGACATTCTATGGAATGAGAAAAAATCGCGTTTTTTTTATCGCACCACTTCGCACTTTTTCAAATCGCAAGATTGGGCTGTTTTTCGCATATTTAATGAGATGCGAAAAACGGGCCAAATAGTGCGAATAGGTGCGAGGTGGTGCGATGTCTTTAGTCCTGAAAATGTGCGATTTTCATGTCTGAAAATCGCACGTTTGCAGGAAAGCGCAAAAAAAAAAACGAGCGCGGGGTCCCCCGCCCGAGCATAACCAGCCCCGGGCTCATTGAGCCGGTGCTGGTGACATAAAATCAGGGTCCCCGACAAATAGGGGTCCCCTTGATTTAATGAAACCAGCACCAGGCTCAAGGTCCGGCGCTGGTTCCCAAAATACGGGGGACAAAATGACTCGGGGTCCCCCGTATTTTAAGAACCAGCACCAGACCCAACCAGCCAGCGGGGTAATGCCACAGCCGGGGGACACTTATTATATAAGGTCCCGCGGCCAAAGCATTATCCCCGTGGCTGGTCAGCATGGGCAGGGGTCCTGGGGAAGTGGGGACCCCCCCAATGAAGGGGTCCCCCCCCCTCCAGGACTTACCAGCCCATGCTGAAAGTCCGGGGCCGTCCCCGATGCCCCTGGGCGGTGGGCATCGGGCTGATGGATTGTGTAAAAAAAGCAGAAAAACTATTGTTTTCTACTGGCGAACTATGAGTCCCAGCAAGCCTCCCCCGCATGCTGGGACTTGGAGAACCACAAGTCCCAGCATGCGGGGCATTAAAGGGCCCGCTGGCACTTGTAGTTCTACAGTACAAAAAATAGTGAAATAAAACACACTGACACCTGAAAAATAAAAGTTTAATACACACATAACACACACATACTGATACTTACCTACCTTGAGCCCGTTGGTCGGTCCCTGGATCCTGGGTCCGGGTTCCGGGGCTCCAGGGCAGAAGAGTCTGGTTCCGGGGCCTTGGTCCTGGTTCCGGGGATGGTCCTGGGTTCCGGGGCTGGTCCGGGGTCCAGGATCCGATGAAGTCCACAGGGGTACCTGAGGAAGGAAATCCTACTCACCTGGTCCCCGGGGACGACATCGGCATCCTCTCCGGCAGACGCGCTGCTCCCGGCTGCTGTGGTACCCGCTCTCGGACTGAAGAGGCGCAGAGATGTTTCATCTTCCGCGCCTCTTCTCAGAATGATTCCATTGGCCGCCTAGCGGCCAATCAGGAGCCGACTATTTCACCTAATACCCTCATCAAACTCCAAAAGGACTGAGCATTTCCCAATATCTGTTGTCAGTAATGTGTCTAATATTGTGTAGAGACCCCTCATGTGCAGATGTTGGCAATGTTCCAAAACTGAATGTTTTTGGTTATTATTAGTATTAGTATTCCTAATATTGAAGAGATTTTAAAAGCAAACTGCAAACACTATAAGACGGACGCAAAGTTGAAATAATGGGGTATGTAATGGGGGAAATTTACTAACAAAATTTTTTGGCGTATACAAATTTTCGTATACTTATTGATGGGACATTCGTATGTGTATTTACAAATACGAATGAATACACCATCGATAGAATACGACAGAAATCTCCATTTAAAAGAATGGTGGTTCCTGATTTACTAAGCGGCCATATTGAAAATACGGCCGCTAATTAGCATAAACCGGCCGCGAATGGCGGGCCAAATACGTCAGGAAAATACACTTTATTTTCCTGTCGTATTTGGCTTTAGCCTGCACGGATCAGTCAGATCCGTGCAGGCTTCAGTGTAAAAAATTAGAAAAATAAATAAATAAAAAACAGCGTGGGGTCCCCCCCCACAGCCGTAACCAGCACCAGGCTGAAAGAGCCGGGGCTGATAATAAAAAAAATTTTTTACACTCTGCAGCCTGCACGGATCTGACTGATTCGTGCAGACTGCCTGCTTGAATTCGTATTAGCGGCCGTATATACAGCCGCTAATACTAATCATTACACCATCGGAGGGTTACAAAGCAGTCGTATTTGACTGCTTTGTAAATTCCACACCGGAACACGACTTTGCATACGGCTGAAACATTCATATGCAGTCGTATTCATTCGTAGTAAGAATACGAATACGATTTTTTGTATTTGTGTTCTTAGTAAATTTCCCCCAATGTATCAAGCTGTGAAAAGGACATTTCCGAACAGTAACCAATTGGCTTCTACGTATAATTTAATAGTACTTGATAAATGCTACCTCAATGCTGGTTGTTTTGGGCTTGACCGATCCCCTACAATGTTCCCCTTCACTCGTATCAGTGCTTGATACTGTACATGAACCCCATACCTCCCAACATTGAAGCTTGAGAGATATGGACTCTCATGTGGCAGAGCACCCGGAAAGGGGTGTGTCCTCAGTCACGGGGGTATGACCTCACAGGGATGCCGCTACCGCAAGCCATGCCCCTGTTTTTTTACACTGTGGGGGGCATGGCCAATGTGGCCATCTTTGCCAGGCATGCTGATTCAACTTTTTTAAAAAGTGAAATCTGCTTTGTCGAAAAATGGCCACTAGATTATCAAATTAACAATCCATGGTTGTTCCAAATGTTGGAATGTTTTCAAAAAGTCGTAAGACGAACTGGCCAGTATTTCTGACTGTCGGAAATGTTTAGACAGTCAGAAACAAGATGGAGTAAGGACAGGCAAATGTAAATTTCAATTTGCAGATACACCTGCCATCTACAGAGGGTGTCTGAGGTTGGCACAACATCTGTGGCACTTCCAGTGGCATATATAGATGTTAATAGTGTTATTAATAATGTAAAATTCAGCTGTAGAAAACAAACCACTACATACCGTTACAATAAAGGATGCCAAAGGTGGGATACACTCTTATCCCAACATGCCTTAGATCCCAAAAATGTTATCACTGCAAATATTGGTGATAAGAGATGATACTTTATGGACTATTTTAATGAATCAGCAGGACCTTATTCTGGTCCATTCGAAAGGCCATGTGCATGCACCAATGTTTTCGCTATGCGCTGGGTGCGTGCATCCACGGTGCACAAACCATTCACTGGGTGCACGCACCCATCCTTGTGGGAGTTGGCTCATTAGCATATGGGAACGCCCAGCGTTTCATGGGCGTTCTCATGGTAATGGACTGATGACGCGGGTGTGGGAGGCGGGCAGTTGATATCACCCGCCGGCCCTATTCCCTGTGCAAGCAGATCTAAAGTTGCTCTGAGCACGTTCTACATCATTCGTTGGTCGGCAACCATCGAATGATGTGGGTTTTACCCCGCAGGCTGCGAATGGATGTTTATGTAAACCAGTGCGAATGTATGTGCATTGCGAATGGTGGGCCGGCGTACCACCATCCGCAAGGTGGGATCTAGTTCACTCACAGGATGCAAATTCACATCTGAGTGAATGAACTAGAATAACCCCCATAGTCCCCACATGAGAAAGAGCCTCTGTCCATACCTAACTTTTTTCAAACACAAATGGAATACGTCCATAGTGAAATGCAGGACTGGCCTTTGAGTTAACCCGGACGTAGCTCTTATTTTCCGTAACCGGATTTCATTTGAAGCACCAGGCAGATGAGGCCAACAGTTCTATCCACTTCCGTAGTCGCCCCGGACCGTCTGGAGTTACGGAATGGAACGGCCACACACACACAGGAGCTATCACAGCCCACACTGCTGCCCTCTCTACTTTTATGCTTTAATGAATGTCTGGTTTTAATTTAATTTCCAGGCATGCCAAAGTAATCATGACTCTGAATAGTAAGTTTGACCTGGCAAACTGTCTGTTTTTTTACACAACTTCAGAGTCAATCCCTGATTCCAGTCCAGTATGTTTATACGTAACTGCTATGGCAGAGAGACCGAAAACTCTCCCGGCTCCACAGTGTAATGACAAGACCAATGGGTGATGTCAGTTTAAGTAGATGGGATAGAGTCGACACAATGTAGCACAATGTCAAGAGAATAGGCCCAATAACGGTAACAATACAATATCTCAATTACGAGGCAGCTTTTCACAGCTATCACCATTAGCAACCCTATAATGCCTTTACTGCAACAACTATTAACACAAATAGGGGGAGAATTGTAATAGGATGAGAGAATCAGAAAGTGAGAGATTTGGTAAGAAATCTCCAGTTTTTTTAAAGCGGCAATCATTTACACTTAAAGATCAGACTGTGCCTTGCCAACGTCAGTGCCAACCCCCAATTTGGACATTAACGTACAGCAGAAAAGTAACTCTTGGGCTACTCTTCGACATTGTGTTGCATGGAAGTGGTCCAGACAACAAAGGCATATACTGGCCGTTTGAGTGGGGGGGTGGAGGCTGCGTGATGTCACATGCAGCCACCACGACCCAAAAAATGGAGGCCCTGCATCTAGCTTCTCAGCTAGGCTGCAGACCCAGGAAGCTACCATATCATGCAAGCACTTCACTGCATAGTGGCTATGCAAATGCATCCCTCGGCATGCTACCGCCAGCAGTTGTAGTTGAAGCTGAATTAGACGTCAGATCCAAAGCATTTTAGATCTAGTCACTGCTGCTGTCAGAGTGCTTCTAAGCTGGGATGCATGATTTACAGTGCAGGTCAGGATCGGTGCAAATGAGATGAAGGGCGGTGAGGTCAATAAGTCTTTCTGTGCATCTTGGACACTCATGTGGGCAGCTGAGCTGTACTCCAGCAGCAAGTTAAGTGGCACGTGGTGGTCTGAAGACACGTTGCTGGCAGTTTGTTAGCATAAGAGGACAGTTTAGTGGAACATATTGGGGCAGTCTAATAGCATGTAAGGGATAAATAGTGAAATCTGATGGATCTGTGCAGAGGCCATATCGGGATTGACTGGCATATGGTGGGCATTCTTGGGGTATATAGCATCATTCCCTGCTATATAACATTTGATCATTTTTGTTTCTTGGTTTTTAGCCCTAAAAAGTATTGCATGATATATTATAGTACATTGCAAAAGGTTCTTTTCCTTCAGAGTAGGGGCCAGAGGCTTCAAAAGTGATAACATTTAGAGTGATAAACAACAGCTAATCAGCTCCTGCCTGACATTTTTCAAACACAGTCTGTGAAATGTCAGACAGGAGCTGATTGGCTGGCTGTTTATCACTCTCCATTTTATCACTTTTGAAGCTTAGAGAATCCGGCCCCCAGTCTGTTAGTCATAAACTCACTATTGATGGTTATCCATTATCTTTGACTGAATGGCCCGAGGACCAGTCAAAATGTGGGGGCAGGGCTTCTGGGTGTCAGGGCGGCGGACAAAACAAAAAAACACAGGAAACAATGGTTCTCCTTTGCCATCGATGTTGGGAAGTCATCTGGTTCTCCCACATCGATGGCAAAAGTATTTAACATCGACCATAAACTATCAATGATTTTAAATCAGCGATGGCCGATGACCATCCCTAACTCTCTATTTTATCACTTTTGAAGCTTAGTGCATCTGGCCCTAGATTATGTCAACATGCTTTGCCATCCCACCATAAGGGAATTACAGATTAAGAATAATTTATATTGCAGCGAATTACCAGGAAGAATTAGCATTGCATTACAATTTCAGAAAATTTCCCATGAATTCCAAGAACATCCTTTAGATTACAGAAGGATTTGTGCAGTGAAGAATTTGCTTGTGTTACTTTGTATCCACTTGGATTACAGACAGTTTTCCCACTGGGTTATAATAACAACATCCCATTAGAATATCATTTTTATATGCGTATTGCCACTTGCGTTTTCTCCTGCACCAACGCCAGTCAGTAACCAGCCTAAGATGTGAAAGTTTTATTCCCCCAAAGAGCATTACACACATTATTTAGAGAGGAAATGAAGTAATACAATAATAAAATGTGAGACAGCGCAGTTTCTGATGAGAATAGGTTTACTTTTTGCCTTTTGTGGCTGAGAGAGGTTATATTTAGCCAGAAGAGGATCACGGACTTTGTCCGCAGGGATTTCTTTTCAGCCCAAAGCCTAAATCTCTTATTTTTTGCAGCGTTGACCTTGGTGGATACAGAGCTACATAGCCAAATGACAGACTGACTCCTGGTCATCATATGGGAAAGAAAACTAATGGACAATGCCAAACTGTAAGTAGGCAGAAAGGCAGCTAATTGTTTTATCACATTTAGCTTCAGTCATATTTCTCTTAAGGGGCCTACACACGGGGAGATTTGCTGAGCATTCTGAGATAGGACACTCAGCACTCAGCGATGTGTCAGAAATGTGTGCTGAGAGATCTGTCCGGGCCAGTGTTCTCTGGTGAGAACACTGGCCCTTACCATATCGCTATGGCCCCTACATACGGAACGATGTATGGATATTTTCTAAGCGTTCCCCATGTGCACCCAACTGCACCATACATCCTACGAACAGTGCAGGGGCTCAAGCAGCAGCAGCCTTTTTATGTTCAAGCAATCCTGCTACCCGGTAGTCCCAGCGGTAACCTCGTCCTCACCTGTACCATGATGGTGCTGCAGCAGTTACAGACTCCTTCTTCACCCATCGTAGCTTAGGACTCCCGGACTCCTTGTTCCTGGTGCTGCCTCCTACTCTGAAGCCCCCCAGAGGTGCGAAAATGAACATATATATTGCCCCTCTTCCCCCAACCTGTAAACGGTCTGGTGATAGCAATAGAAACAAAGAAAAGACTTCTGAAAATATGGCGCTACCTTTGCTGCAGGTCACCACTTATACAAAGCCAGTTCTACAATCACTGGCAAATAAATGACGTATAAAACAAAAAAAGTAAATGATTGCGCAGGAATCAACAATGGAATCTTCTCCTTTGTTAACAGAGGAGAAAGGTGTTCTTGTGACCACAGTCGGATGTCCTCGTATATCCAAGTACATACCTTCCAACATGATCCGTTTCAGGAGGGACACAATGCTCTATTCCTGAACTTCCCTCTTAATACAGTATATGATTGCAGGGGCGGATCCAGGATAAAATGACAGGGGGGGCACCATGATAAAAGAGGGTTTAGGTGTGGGGGGGGGGGGGGCGGTGTTAGTGGTGCCAGTGTACATGCTAAGAGAGCGGCAGAGAGTGGGTGGGAATGGGATTAAAAATAGGGGTACTTATGTATTATCTGGACTCCCATGTTAAATGCATCCCATTTTTTCATACCTCTACTATCCAACTACGCATGGAGTTGATTTTATATAGTGTGGCGAGCGGACGCGGTCTCATAAGAAAAACGGGAGTCCAGATATTACATAAGTACCAAAATAGGCCCTGGCATTTAAAGTACGCAGGCCCACCATGGTGACAAAAGTGAAGGATGTAGTTTTGCGCGCGCCGAAGGCGCGCTCCGGAAAATGTGGTGTGGCCACTCAACAGGGGGCGTGTCCTTGAGTGTAGTGTACAACACCATATACAACTTCTACACATTATGCAACAAAATACTAGACCCCATTAAACTTGCCCCTTACACATAATGCCACACGGATTGAGCCAAAATTCAAATAATGCCACATGGATTGTGTCAAAATTCACATAATGCCAAATGGATTGAGCCAAAATCCAAATAGTGCCACATGGATTGTGTCAAAATTCACATAATGCCACACGGATTGAGCCAAAATTCACATAATGCCAAATGGATTGAGCCAAAATAAACATAATGCCACACGGATTGAGCCAAAATTCACATAATGCCACACGTATTGAGCCAAAATTCTCATAATGCCACACGTATTGAGCCAAAATTCTCATAATGCCACACGGATTGAGCCAGAATTCACATAATGCCACACGGATTGAGCCAAAATTCACATAATGCCACACGGATTGAGCCAGAATTCACATAATGCCACACAGATTAAGCCAAAATTCACAATACATTTCATAAACAGGAACATTGTCCACCAAAGGCGCGCATTAAACATTTACACCATAATATCCACTACACGTTAAGTTACACGCCATTATATCCATTATGTATTATGTCAAACACCATAATGCCTATTAAAAATTATGCTACATAAGTGCTGCTTATCTACATGCTCATTGCCAAGGGTTCCATGCTCATTGCCAGAGGTTCCATGCTCATTGCCATGTGGGATTACATGCTCATTGCCAAGGGGAATACATGCTCGCGGTAAATGGGGGACAGCCGCCAGGCAGAAGTGATAGCCACTGACAGTGGCAGAGCCTGGCTGTATTCAGAGCACTGCAGGTCCAGGCTATTTGAAATAATACCCCTTTCACACCAGAAAATGCATTCCCAGGTTGGACCCTTTTACACCAGCCTAGTCACTGCATTTTCTTGTGTGAGGGGGAGAGAAAATCACCCCTCCCCCCCTTTAACCAATTATCTTATTTAACCGGCTATATCTTCGGAACCAACTGATCCATTTACATGAGACAAGTATCATATTGAAGCACTTTTGAGTGGGCTTTGAATGATTTTGGTCCAGTGAAACTGGAACGTTTGGTTCCAGAGTAATCTGCCCTCAAAGAACATGAACAGCCATGAAATTACATTTCAAAAATAAAAAAAATAGTTTACACGTAATATCTCTGGAACCGATTGACCGATATGGACCAGCCTGGTATCATATTGAAGGCCCAGCGATTTGGAATTGAATGAGATCAACCACAAGCTTCTGTGATGCCAGGGGGGGAACTGGCAGCCGTCGGAACTGGGTGGGGGTCGGAATTGACGGGTCCCATATTATCCTATGGGGAAAAAACGTTACAGCTTTGCCATGCGATATCTCTGGTTCCCGGGGGGCTAGAGACACGGGGCTGGGCTCGTTGGAAAGCCCTGGTCCTCAGCTACAAATTAAATGACAGGGGGGGCACGTGCCCGGGTGCCCCCCCCCTGAATCCGCCACTGTATGATTGCCATCACCTGTGGTGAAACACCTTTCTTATCAATTAACCTGTTCAACACAGGTGATGGCAATCATATATTACCAAGGAAGTCCAGGAATAGAGCATTGTGTCCCTCCTGGAACGGGTCATGTTGGGAGGTATGCAAGTACCCAAAAAAGCGGAATTTGAAATACAGTGATATTATCTCCTATAGGTGATAGTCCATCTGAGGAGACGGACGTCTCTCTCCAATGGTCTGCACACCAAAAGAGACAAATTGCAAATGTTGCTTATGTGTAACTTACACAAAAAGAAATGCATAATGTAGTATAGTGGTGCAAGTAGAAAAAATGTCTCAGTGGTACTGTGGCGCGCGTCGAAGGTGCGCCCGAAAAATGGGCGTGGTTAGTGGGAGTAGTTAGTGGCGTGGTCATATGACACGAGGGGGAGTGACTACATGACAAAACTTTAGAGCACGATGACATTACTGTTTGGGCTTGTGCATTGCATCCTGAACACAAAATGTAGGGGCCAGGATCAAAGTGTAGGAGCCAGACAAACCATGAATAGGGATATTGCACGCCGAAGGCGCGCTGCAAAAATCTACACAGGACTGCCTGTTACATGTCACACACCCAATACATATTACCCATGCCATAATGCCCGTTACACATTATGCCACACATTGTAATGCCCATTACACATGCCACACACCTCAATACCTATTACAAATAATACCATACACCGTAATGCCCATTACATGTTATACCAAACACCATAATGCCCATTAAACATTATACCAAATACCGTAATGCCCATTACACGTTATATTAAACACAGTAATGCCCATTACACATTATGCCACACACACACCATAATGCCTGTTATATATGGGATGCTGTCAGCATCCTGTGAGTCAGTAATTTGCAGAAAACATTACATTTGTATAGCTGAGACAAACACATACTGTACTAAAAAAAAACACTAAATAAAAAATGTTAAACTTATTATTACAGTTTAGTAATATTGCTGCTGCATGAAGCCCAGCTCACCAGAGAGAAGCTTCAGCAGCCAGCAGGACTTTGTTCTCCAGGCCGGACCCTCAATCTCACAGCAGTCAGCCACTATGGGCTGTAAAGCCTGGCATGTGCGTCCACATCTGTCAGCTGTCCCAGTGATAGTGTGGGCGCCCACCTTCCATGTCAGTGTTCCGGTCTCCTCTCAAAGCAAACAGGAGGCTCCATGTGCTGTTCTCCCCTCGTCCCCTCCAGCCCACTACAGCATGACCTCGTCCAGCACAGCGCAAACCACTCCCCCTTTCCACTAGGCTCTAGTCTCTAGTCCTCAGTCTATCCAGCAGCAGCTTATCCCCCCACCCGCCCGGCACAGCAGGACACCCCACCCCGGCTCCTCAACCACCGTGCCCTGATATACAGCCGCAGCGGCGCAGCTGCGGTGGGAAAGCAGGACTTTACAAAAAAACGCCCATACAAATGAATGGGAAGCCTGAGAGAGGTCTCAGCCAATAAATGGCTTCCCATTCATTTATATGGGCTTTTTTTTTTTTTTAAGTCCTGCTCTCCCGCCGCAGCTGCGCCGCTTTATATGAGGGAACCAGGGCGGATCGCCGGGGGGGAGGAGGAAACAGACGGACAGGGAGTCAGGGACAAACGGCAGCCAGACTCTTCTTTGTGCCCACCCAGTTCCCGGACTTTTTATAGTCCGAGAACGCGGCCCAGCAGCGTGATTCAGGCTGCCCGTGGGTGCTCATGGATTTCTGTGGGTGCTCAAGCCCTTGAGCACCCACAGGATCGGCGCCTATGTTCCCAGCAGCTATCCAGCTTTGATCATCCGGCGGTGCCCTGGGCCCTGACAGGCAGCCTCCGATCTTGCTCTGGTGGGCGGGGCAGCGAGGAGGCGGCTGCTGTTAAGGTCTGAGGAGTTCTGGCGGCAGGAGTGTGAGCGAGGCGAGCCTGGGACGCCCGTGCTGACGCCGTGCCTTGGCTTAAAGTCACTGCGCAAACCTGCGCATGCGCAGTGACATGCCAGGATTTTATTATGGCGGTACGGGGTACCGGCGCAATATGTTATATCGGTCACCCCGTACCGCAACACACTTTCACCCCTGAGTATACTCTATATAAAGATGGTTTATGTGCATTAGCTAGATAAGTTGGTATCTCTTTAAGAATCTTGCAGTAGAGAGCAACATGTGATCAGGAAGTGAGGAGATAGAGGAAGAAGGAGAAGGAGAGCAAGCTGTACCCATGCGAGTATAACTTATTTAAGGTATCTTTCGTGAAGGGATGTTTCTCAATACACCACGAGAAGGGGAAAACTCTTACTTTAGAAACATGTGCTCACACTTTGGCTTACTTGAGGCAACAGCTTGTAAATATATCTCAGTTTCTTTTAGATCCTCATAATCATGTCCATATATAAAGGAACAGGAGTACCCCATGGTGCAGTATATAAAAATATATTTAATATAGAACATAAACAATAAAATGTGTGAGGGTAACCTTGTACCAGATGGTTGGTTAGGACTCAGTACAGCTAATGACACTGAAATGAAACCCGGGTATTCATTAATAGCTGCAGTGGATCCCTGTTCTCCGTCGGCCCCTGGCCTCGAAGATACTCCTATACAGACTCCTCCAACATGTTTAAACACCTACTGGGTGTCTTTTTCAAGGTGGCTGTGGTCTGGTGATTGTACACAGCCTTATTCCACCTTTTAATATAACTAATTATATTACATAATGGAGAGCAAGTAAAGTGCACAGAACTTTTTTTTTTTATATATATAACATCTTCCTTAAAAATACTGCATTGCAAGTGTACAATAGTTTTGTTTGTCCAGTACAATAAAGCGTTTCAGCAAAATACATTAGTAACCAATGTAATTGGGAGCCAGATGAAGTATTTGTTTGCTGTACATTTACATCTTGAATTTGTATTTATAGTCAAATTTGAAGTAAAATACATTGTTAAAAGGAAAACAAAAGTGTCTGGTGTGAATATGTCCGACAAACCATTCAGCAAAGTAGATAGGAACCCGGAGTCCCATAGAGCACAAATCTAATCCAGTCTAAAACAATAGGGGGGGTTACCTAGTAGTCCTCTCAACTCGTACCATTCAGTGTTTTTGAGTGTGGTTTCAATCCTTTTCTGAAACTCTAAAGGAAGAGTAGCACATAGCTGTCCCAAGTTGAAAAAAATTTGGGGGTACAGTATGTTTTTCCCTATCTAGGGTTGTCTTAAGCCAGTCCATCTGAAATATATGATGAAGTTTGGTTTTGAAAAGGGTAAGAGAAGGAGGGGTGATGGTGGATCCAACCTGTAGTATTGTTTTACAGGCTGCAGCATGTATAGCTATAGTTTCCTACATCCCCTAGCTACTCTCTGAGTTTCGGGAACAATCCCAAATATAGTCTATTCTGCATTGAAGGGTAGGTAATTGACTAAATGTTCCAAAACAAAACTTCGGACCTGTAGCCAAAAGCGTTGTGTTAAGGGACAAGACCAAAGACAGTGCATTTGCCCCGCACTTGGTTCCCCACAATGGGGGCAGGATCCAGAAGTTGACATTCCTGCTATATGCTGTCTGTTGGGCGAATAATAAGCTCTGTGATATAATTTCTAAAATAGTTCTTGATATTGTGC
Organism: Crinia signifera; assembly: GCF_055691185.1. Taxonomy (NCBI): domain Eukaryota; kingdom Metazoa; phylum Chordata; class Amphibia; order Anura; family Myobatrachidae; genus Crinia; species Crinia signifera. The sequence goes on along the minus strand of NC_139220.1, from coordinate 45,280,296 downwards.
AGCAGTCAATAAACAACAAGATTGCACCAAATTGTTAAACAGTAAATTGCAAGATAATCCAGGGAGATATTGTAGCCAATGCTTCATACCTGAACGAACGACGTCAGAGTGTACAATAAGTGGTCTGAGATATTTATAGTGTACTGAATTTGCTTTTTCAGAAGCAGATGTAGCTCTCAGCAACAATAAGTCGTTATACCAGTCTTTTTCAGAAAAATGAGCAGTTCCCGCCTTAGCAAAATGTCTCATTTAAAAGTATGAGAGTTGTGTGCATTTGCAGCACTTTACATACTGTAGACTTGACCACCTATTGACATATGTAATGTGCCAGCAATGCCAGCGGTAATCCAGTATGAGGTGCTTCAATATGACGCACAGCATATAGCAATGCGTGGTCCATGACTTATGGTGGGGTCATAGATGATAAGGAACCGCAATTTAATAGCTCAGCACAGACTGTACTAAGGTTATGCATCTCTCTAGGATTGTATTTGTGACACAGTGAAAAAAACAGAAACAAGTGCAGTAATGTTGGGCAATATATTTATGAATTTCATGACTCACTAAATTCTTTGAATGGAATCCAGATATCTGAAGGGAACAGATGTGACAGAGGGGGAGATACTGCAATGAATGGGAAAATATGAACTGGGCAAACCAAATATAGTGATAAGTGAGTTAAATCAAATTAAATAAACTTGACAGTTACCTCTGAGGCAGCTTTTATCATGAAAACCATATGTGTGCTGTTGTCTGTATGTGGTGGTTCAAGCTAGTATTTATGGTGTGCATAAGGTGACCAGCTGGCATTCTTCAAACATGGGGTATTCCTTGGAAAATGAATACAATGTGACTAGACCTCTTGGAACATCAGTAGAGAAAAAAAATAACAAACCCCCCCCCCCCCCCATAGTAGACATCAAGCTGTCATCATACTGCCACTACTAAGTTACAACCAGAAATATGGAAATGTCCAAAATCCTTGCTATGTGAAGATATACATGTATTGGCCTGATTTTGTATTGGCCTGATTTTGAGATGATCCAGAGGTGTTCACACAGGACCAAATTTGTCTGCTGTCCGAGGGTTTGGGGACTGCGGTCTGGGGTGGGTGTGTCTGCCTGAGTGATGGGGGGGGGGGCGTCTGCCTGAGTGACGGGGTGGGTGTGTCTGCCTGAGTGACATGGTGGGTGTGTCTGCCTGAGTGACAGGGTGGGTGTGTCTGCCTTAATGACTGGGTGGGTGTGTCTGCCTGAGTGATGGGGTGGGTGTGTCTGCCTGAGTGATGGGGTGGGTGTGTCTGCCTGAGTGACGGGGTGGGTGTGTGAGACAGCACAAGTGTGAAGTGCACGGTCTGGTTCCTTTTGTTCCGGGGGATTGGGAAGGCAATAATTGGAGATAATTTTGGAAAGGAGGATGCGGTTGAATATGGCTGCTTTTATTGTTTGCAGTTTAACAAAAAGAAATATGACAGCGTTTGGCCTACAGTTTTGGCTACAACCACAAAGCTAGTCGTACAATTCCCTGAAACTCACTATACACAATTTCAATATGTCAGACGTTACTTAAATCGTGATTCTCGCTCAAATCCTGGAACTTAAGTCAGAATATTAACATACATCCGACCGTACTTAGCGTGCAACTTATACAGGGTTAACACAGTCATTATCCCTAACATATCACGCAATCAACGACTTATCCAAATGGCACAAGCAAATGCATGATTTACAAACATGTATCTAAAGCAGGGTTGCTGACTTTTTAAATCTCCTCTCCGGGAGAAGCCCGGAGAGGAGACATTCAGCAGTTCTGGGGGCGGGGCTTGAACGTGACATCATTAAGCCCCGCCCCCATGCTTGAAAATGACCCGATTTGCACATCTCCGTGGATGGGGCGGGACTAAAATGACGCAATTATAACACTTTAGCCACGCCCCCTCATCGGATATAATAAGCATATCAGGTGATTTAAATGGTGCGTGGTGTGTGTGTGGGGGGGGAGCCGTGATCAGGGGGGGGGAGCGGAGGTACCCCAGAAACTGGGAGGTTTGCCCACCTTTCCAGGGGGCCGGGAGGGGGACCCGATTTTCGGGAACCTCCCGGCCATTCCGGGAGGGTAGGCAACCCTGATCTAAAGGTACCAGTACCCAATTACTGTCCTGAACCCAAGTCTAGGACTCGGCCTGTGCACAGGTATTTGGATACAACTCCCCGGGGAAGGTGTCTCTAAGGGACAACCCGGCCTTCCTATGGATCAATAGCCTGGGTGGTGTAGCTGCCTGGCCTTCCTACGGATCAATAGCCTGGGTGGTGTAGCTGCCTGGCCTTCCTACGGATCAATAGCCTGGGTGATGTAGCTGCCTGGCCTTCCTACGGATTAATAGCCCGGATAGCATGGTTGGGTTTGCCATGACTTGGTGACGGCGTCAGTCCTAAGAGACAGGGTAGTCCTCTCTACACGGGTAATCTTGCCATGGGGCACTAACCCTCCATTTGTGGGTAGGGAGGAAACAGGTGGGGATCCTTCCGCTAGTAGGTAGGGAACAGGTGGGTTACGACAATCCCTGCTTCTCTTTCCTACCTTACCCTAGTAGGGCTCCCCTCCCCCTCTACTTTACACTGCACCACAAAGGTTTGGGCCACTGGGGCAGAACTCACAGTTTTGTGGGTGGTCATGGGGGAGGACGCAGCTCCTCCAACTGCGATGCCCCACTGGGATACAATGGATGCGCTGCTGCTTCTGCACCAAGCTGCCTCCTCCTCTGCCCTCCAGTCGCGGTGGTCAGATGGCACCGGAGGCATTGTATAGCCGCGGTGATCTGGAGACACTGGGATGCAATCTTCCCTCCTTTCCCGGGCACACGCCACTCTCTGATCCCTTGCGCGGTGCTTACGCGCCCCCCCCCCCCCCCCCAGTGACCTTTGTCACCGCTGCACTGCACGACTAGGCACCGGAATGCACTCCGTCCCTTGTGCCGCAGTTGCTCTCTGAAGCTGTCGGTCCCTCTCGCCGGGCACCGCCACAGACCCCCGACCCCGCTCTCCTCGTTTTTCGAGTCCGTCGGTCACCTCTGACCTTTCTGTCCCGGCCTGCCTTCGCGCCGCTCCTTCTCCGCCAATCCCTGCACAGCTCTCTCCTGTCCATCAGCTGGGAAAGTTCCGCCTCTGCCCCTCAGAGTCAGCGCTGGGAGAGGAATTAACCCCCCCTCTGCTGGTGGGTTAATCCTCACTGTTTGCCTTAGTGGAACCGCTGCAGGGTGCCACACATGCTTTACTGTGCCTGGCAGTGACTTCCTATTGGAAGTCCGACCTTGGCTGGGTGTGTCAGGGTGGAAACCTACCTGGAAGCCTCTGTTTTCCTTGCAGCTGCCGAGTGAGTCTTGGGCTACGCAGCGTCTGCGAGTCGGGTGTGGTATGGGACTCCGACAGACGGGATCCCGACAGTCATTATCCCGACGTTTGGATCCCGACTGCCCGGAGTCAGACAGCATGGCGAGTGCAAAAAAGCCCCTTGCGGGCACGGTGGCTCGCTACACGAACCACCTATTCTATTCTCCCTCTATGGGGGTTGTGGACCCCCACGAGGGAAAATAGCGGGTGGCCGTCGGTCACCCGGCTGCCGGCATTTTGACAGTCGGGATGCCGACGTCGGGTAAATGACTGTCGGGATCCCATCCGGCACCCCTGCGAGTCGCAGGGAGAAATCATTAGATGGTAAGTAAACATCAAATTATTTTTGCTCTTCCCATTGTCGACCTAATGTTTGTGTTGATCTTGCCATGTCGACATATTTCATGTGCAGAAGCTTGGATGCTAGTGGGCGCGGTGAACTGCTTGTTCACAAGCCATCCCATTCACAAATAGTAGTGCAGATGTGGGGCAGTCGCGACAGGCTACGCACATGGGAACGCCCAAATATGCGCATGCGCAGAGCCACTCAAATCCGTCCCTGGAGCAAATACGCCGGGGACCGATTGAACAATCAGGCCCTTTATGTGCACTCTATAGGTTGTATTCATGAAGCTATACTGCACTACAAAGGGATGATTTTCTCTTGGGAAATTATCTGTTGTTTATTGTAATTAAAAGGGTTCTATTGATTGCTTCCCTTGTGACAGGTTTTATGTAAGCTTCCTGACGTGTGCCACTGATTGGAATCATAGTAGGGAGACTTTTTTTTATATTCCTGTATATCCTATTCAGAATCAATACATTCACTATTGTCCCACTTGGACAATGCAGAGCTACAGTACTTGCTTGCAGAGCATATTGGGGCTAATTCAGCTCCGTTTGCTGGGCTACGATTTTGCAGCCCGAGCGAGTATCGGAGGACCAGGCATGCGCAAAGTCTGCAGTCAATCCCTCGTGGTTCGTAAGCTGATTGACAGCCGGGGCCTGCCGTTTGGTGGTAGGCTTCCATCTCTTCATGACCCTTGTAATTCTGAGTAAGTCTGTAATTACTCGATGCTGCAAACAGGGAAAACCATTGGATGGTGAGCAATACCAAATATGTTTTCCCTTTATGCACATTTCCGAACGTATTAGCAGCCCTGCACTGGGGCGGGGAGAAACTCAGGCGGGTTAGCATTTACCTGGTCACTGAGCTCCGAACATTCACAGCCCAACAGTCCGGTCTGAATAAGGCCCCTTTGTCTTTCTTTGCATATCCACTTTCAACCAAGGGCTTAACTGATATATAGCAGAGCTTCCTCACAAGTCAGTGATCTGCTCAATTCCCTACCTGAGCCCTCTGGCACATTCTCTTCTTTTGGTCCCACAAATAAAGATGAAGTATCCAAACTTTTCTCTTCCTCCTACTCTAGTACCTCTCCTCTTGATCCTATACCCTCACAAATAGGTAACACTCTGCTATTTATCCCATGTAATTCCTAGGGAGCTGCAGTGGCAGGAGGAAAAAAAAGAGAGAGAGAGAGAGAGAGCACTGTCAGCCAATCACACACCTACGGATCCGACCAACACATCGTGGGTGCTAAAAAGCACCCGCGATGTGCCGCTGATGGGTCCGATACAACAGATTGAACCTGCAGCAGAGTCTGACGCCATGCGCATGGGACCACACATCGGTTCGGATGGGATGTCAAACACATCCGATTTGGACTGATTTCTTAGCCCAATCCGTCGGAATCGTGCAAAATTACATGTATTCTATCGTACTCAATACAAAATACTTTTTCTTGCACAAAATGCCATAAACCAAACTATACCAACATACATCTCTTCTCTTATCTCAAAATATTTCCCTACTTGACCTCTTCGCTCCTCCTTACGTTTCTCATCCATGCACATTACTAAATCCAATTCACGACTGCAGGACTTTCCTTGGGCTGCACCCACTCTGTGGAATGCCCTCCCACGCACACTAAGACTCTCCTCCAGTCTCCAATCCTTTGAAAACTTACCTCTTCAGACGAGCCTATCAAATTCCAGAACCAGCCACATAACTTTCAAAAACCTCTCCTATCCCCACTGTGCAGGCCACACATACTGTATTCTCTTTCTTTCTTTTTCACACTTGTCATCCTCCTGACCCCTGGCAAAATTGCTGGTTGACTGTATCATACAGCTCACTAAGAACAAAACAGGGTGTCAGAACAAAGTTCTGTGGCAGCGCTGTATGAAAAGTGGTGGAAAAGCAAATTGGATGATCTTTACAAATGGTTTTATTAAATTGGACAAACTGTCCGTGTATAAAAATAGACAAGCCCCACTGACCAACCTTTACCGTCTCTTTAAATTTGGAACAACATCCTAATACATCGGACATCGTTTTGTTCCACCCACGGCAGGACAACTACTAAGTCCAGCGGTAAACAACAGTACCCCAGGATTGGTAACTATACCAGACATTCAGATATATAGGTGAAATGTAATAGGATGAGAGATTCAGAAAGTGAGAGATTTGGTAAGAAATCTCCAGGTGTTTTTTAAACCGGCAATCATTTACTCTGCACAGCCAGTTTGATTTTGAAGTGTAAATGATTACACTTCAAAATCAAACTGGCTGTGCAGAGTAAATGATTGCCGGTTTAAAAAAACCTGGAGATTTCTTACCAAATCTCTCACTTTCTGAATCTCTCATCCTATTACATTTCATCCCAACTGTTTTTTCATCCAAACATGAAATCCAGCAGGCAGAGTGTTTTTATGCATTTTATTTTAATCTAATTGTTGCATTTTATATAGTGTATGTACATGCCATTTTGCTTGTCTATTTTTATACAAGGACAGTTTGTCTAATTTAATAAAACCATTTGTAAAGATCATCCAATTTCCCTACAATTTGCTTTTCCACCACTTTTCATACAGCGCTGCCACAGAACTTTGTTCTGACACCCTGTTTTTTTCTTGTTCTCATCGGGCCTAACTAACCCGCCAGTGCAGCTGCCTTGCTCAGCATAGCGCCCCTTGGTGGACACTCCCACACAGTGCCCACCCACACTTGTTTTAGCTCACTAAGAACCTTTGCATTCTGGTGCACTTAATGCAATAAAGAACACCTATCCTTGTGTATCAATGCTCATTTCCCTATAGATTGAAAGCTCGCGAGCAGGGCCCTCCTATCTATTTGACTACAGATTGAGTGCCTGTGGTTCTTGCAGGGGCTGGCGCTAAGATCGCCAACCACCAGCCCCTGCCAGCCGCTGGAAGGGGACACGCACGCACCCTGTTACTACGGAGCACCCCGTCAGTTCCCGGCGCTTCAAAACTGGTAACCGCTGCCCGATCTCACCTCCCACTCCCTCCATCCCTGAAGCGGAGACTGGCAAGGTTTGCATCCCCCGCCACCGAGAAACTGGGACACTCGCACGTCCCAGTCAGATGCAGCGCCATCTCACCAGCGGGGGAAAACCGGCGAGCCACCGCGTTGTATGTTGTATCTAACCTAGTTTGTTGTATCATTGAGGCAGATGTAGTAAGCCTTAACAAGAGATAAATGCAAGGGTGATAAAGAGAGATAAATGTCCAGCCAATCACCTGCTAACTGCCATGTTACAGGCTGTGTTTGAAAAAAGTCAGTAAGGAGCTGATTGGCTGGATGTTTATCTCTCTTTATCACCCTTGCATTTATCCCTTGTTAAGGCTTAATACATCTGCCCCACTGTCTCCACTTGTAAAGCGCAACAGAATAGGCTGCGCTATATAAGAAACTGTTAATAAATAAAATAAATGAGACAAAACTCAGAGAGGACATGCTAGTAGAATGGAGGGATATACAGAGCTGATCAGATGCATAAATACCATAAGTATGTTTTTATATGCATATTTTGCATCTAAAATAAAGGGGTCGGTGCTAAGCTCTGCTGCCTCTTGTTGGTGTGTAATGGTTACCCTCTTATGGGGGGCGACCTCTAGTGTGCTGATATTTGATGGAGAGTAGCAAGAAATTAAGTACATGCATCGAGCCCACTTTCTAATTAAATGTACTGAGAGTCAAATACCTTTACTGCAGGGGTGGGGAACCTTTTTTCTGTCAAGGGCCATTTGTAATGTAAAAGAATCATTTGGGGGCCATATACCAATTACAAATTCCCCTGCTTCACCTGTCCCACGCTGCTCCGGCGGGCACCGCTAAATAAGACTCCCAGTCTCCGGTTGCCGCCTCTGCCGCTACATAAGAGGGCTCGCGCGAGAACTCCTGACCTCTCGGGATAACTCCCTCTTCCTTAACTCCCAGACCAGCCGTTGGGTGGGTGGGATGTTCAGTCAGACTGTCTACAGGGGCCATTTACGGCCTGCGGGACAGAGGTTCCCCACCCTTTCTTTACTGTCAAATACATCAAATTCAAACATAAAACAAGTATGTAAAGAATAAACCCATCAGTGATGATGGTAAGTAAAGGTCTAAAGGGGGTATGGGGAGAGGCTGGTCAAACTTGATGATCAATATGGATCAGTCTTAAATTGGGTTTCTTGCTGATAGGTACATGAAATCATTTAATAGATTTACTTCTCTTCCTGCATCCGGTAGTGCGGCAGCTCGCCCACCAACAATCACCTAACACTTAGTGCACAGTTGTAAACAGAACTCTCCTTATACTGTATTTTGTGTCTAGTATAAGCTGAAGAAAGTGTACCCTGATGAAGGAGACAGATATCAAACCAGGGGACTGAATCAAGCAAGCACTCTCTGCCCAGCAAGCGTGTAACCGCTCCTAAGTCAGACTAAATTCCCCTTGAGCTCCCTCGACAGCTCCCCAGGAGGCTCACTTATGATTTGGCACTTGATGTTCTATTTTTACTTCAGCAGCGGCGGGGAGCCGGAAAGCAGTGATCTGAAGGCGAGCAGTGGTGGGTACCGGGTACCGGGTGCTGGTAGCAGCACGGACCGTGCATCAGGTCGGATAGGATGTCACACACATATCGGGATCGGGCGAAAACTGCCCAAGTCTTACTTGTGTATATATATTATATATTTAGCTGCATGTGTCAATCATTCTGGGAGTGTGTGTATAATGCTGAGCGGAGTCATAGGCTAATAACCTATCAGAGCCTCTTTGACTCAGCCTACACACAGTCACAGAATGACAGACAGGACTCCATGCACCAGCTTCCTCCCAACTAGCTTGCAGTGGCCAGGGATCAATTTGCTCCCCACTTCCTGCAGGTGGATAAACTACTGTGCGGAGGCTGCGCCCTCCCTCCCTGCAGCTGGGGACACTTACAATCAGAGTCCCGCTGCCCCCCCCCCAAAAAAACGTAATCCGCCCCCCAGAACTGACCCCACCTCCCCCGTCCTTCCCTGTCCTCATCCTGCAGATGGGGAACATGCTATGGCTTTTGAACACAGAGCCGCCGGTGCTGCACCGTAACTACAATCCCCCCTACACTCAGCAAGCCCCCGCCAGGCACCGGCCGTCCCCAGCCCCATCTCCCGCCACAGCTAAACAGCTGACCCGGGCATTTATATCACTGAGCAAGTCCCCGCCCAGAACCGCCCGTCCCTGTCACCGCCCATCCCGCCCATGTCTCCCGCCGCCGCTAAACAGCTGAGCTGGCCAGGTATGTGTGTGTGTGTCCAGAGCAAGTCCCCGCCCAGAACCGTCTGTCCCCGTCACCCCCCACCCCTCCCTGTTTGCCGCCGCCGCTAAACAACTGAGCTGGCCGGGTATGTGTGTGTGTGTGTGTGTGTCGTACCTGCTCCACCACCATCTCAGCGCCTCCGAAGGGAGTAAGGCTTTCTGTCTTCTTTCCTATGCCGCCTTCAATGTTCTCATGATCTGCCTGTTCTATGCTATGTGATAACCCCATGATGCTAAAGATCTCTTCTCTCCTGTACTATTATCTTTGTTTATATGGGACAGCACACAGAAGTTTATGTGGTGTACTGTAAATAAGTATAGTGCGCAACAGTGTTCTTTTGGATGTGTAGTGCAAAGCAGTTTCCTGTATGTGCAGTGTAGTGCAGAACAATTAGCCCCATTCAGACCTCATCGCACAGACCCCCGCAACTGCCCCCACTTCACAACTTCACCCCACACCACCCGACACGGGCCACACACACGGGGCACCCCCCGCACCTACAATCCCCCACCCAATCAACCTCCTCCACCTGCAGCACCCTCGCACCCAGACCTCACCCACCCATGCCACCGCTACACCCATCACTCCACCCACCGCACCCCCACATCCACCTGGGAAAACCCCACACCCGCCACTCCTGCACCAGCAGTATTTCCCCACCCGCCCTTCCTGCACAAACCATATTTCACACAATAAATGCTTTCACAGGTTAAGGGGGGCGGAGCCCCTTATGACGGTGGGAAGAGCGCCCGTACGGCGCGATGAATCACCTAGTATATATATATATATATACTGTATATAGCAAACATTCTAAAGAAGAAATCAGATTGTAGCTATCATTTGATACAATATTCTATGTAAAAGAAGCCTGAATCTAGTGGATTGTTGTGATCACGTTTGCGACCAGCCGAGTTTGGTCCTAAGTGCATGTTTGATTTGTTCTGTCAGTATATAGTATACGGTTAAAGTCATGTACTTTTACCCTCAGTCAGTTGAAGGATAGGACACAGGTCAGCTGTTCCCTCAGCACCAGATACCACTTTAGCCAAAAAACAGCTACGAGACTTGTCCCAGTAAAACAATTTTAATTAAATAAACAATTCTGTCCAATGATATAAAAAGCACATACACAAGCGACAAAGACAAAATGACATTCCTAGAAAATCTGCAGAAAGGCATCTAGAAGCCAATAAATTGAGTTTGAAATGACAGCAATCCTTGGCATGGAAACCCCTATATTAGTTGGCGATTGGCTGGGGGAGGTTGGTTATAATGACAAATTTCCATGAAGTATATGTTCCTATAGGAAATCACAGCACAGACTTAATCAGTCATGAGATCCCAGACAACCAATGGGCTGTTTACATATCCAGCATGTATTCCTAGGCTACTGATTAACCTGAGGTCAGCTTCTCCTTCCTTCTCCCAGCGCATTCCGGACTCACAGAAGATTGACGGAAACACATAATGAAGTAGAGTTGAACCTTTGGGAAATTTGATCCGAGTTCATTGTATTCTCAGAACAAATGATTAATTAACAGTGGCACTCTTAGGATAGAGATTTCTGCATAGCTTACGTCTCATTTACATTTAAATCAGACTGGACTTATGCAAGATATATACAGGAATATGAGTTAAATCTCGGAAATGACCTTGGCACAGCATCCTGGATGGCAGTACCCAGGGCTGCCACTAGGAATTTCGGGGCCCGGGACTGATTTCCAGTCCAGGCCCCTCCGGGCCCCCCCTCCCCATCTCTCCACGCCGGCGGCCAATTAAAATGCAGCACTGGCTGCTGGGCCAATAGGAGCTCTGTACCGGCAGCCGCTCAGATTAGCTAACGATACACAAGCTCTGATTGGCTCAAAAACTGGTGCAGCATTTTAATTGGCTACCGGCGGTCTGGTTTGAAGAAGCCTGTGCTTCAGGACCTGCACCAATTGCAGCGAAGGAGCACAGCAGAGGGAGTTGAGGGGGGGGGGGGGGGGGGGTGTGCACAAAATGAGCTGCTGGGGCCCGGGATGGCTGTACCCACAGAACCCCCCTATTGGGCTGGGGCCCTGGCAGTACCCATTGTAAATCCCTTATACAGTAATGGGAGAGTTATAGGAATAGCATATTCATTAGGCTAACATGAATGATCTGTACAAGATATATGTATAAAATGTATAACTGCATTATGATAGAATAATGTTATCATAATTCTTAGGCAAAATTGAATGCATAGAGCGGTATTCAATGCCTTCGACGAGGGGGTTTGTACGGTGAAGATGGCTTTTCCTCAACAAAAACAAGCCATCCTTGCCGTCAAACCCCCTTGCCGTCCCCTCACCATATACAATGTAAGGGACAAATCCTCACCATGGCCCTTATTCTGATTGACGCGGACTTTACCGCATACTTTCGGATCGCGTGTTTTCGGCGTCTGCGCATGCGTGGAGAACGCAACGCGCATGTGCCACGCCTTGACTCCGTACCAGTTCGGCCAAATCCCGTCCAAAACTGTTCCCCGCAATCAGTCGGGAAATATGGGCGTATTATGGGCGTCATGCGGAATGACACATGGGCGTAGTTTCAAAGTGGGCAAAACGGGGCGGAAACATGGGCGGATACGGGGGAGTACACTTATGTTGGGGGGCGTACATTCGGATAGCACTCCGAATGCACGCGATCAAAAAGGGCAGAAATGTGCGGTGTCCACAAGTGTACTATTGCTTAGCGGACACCACTCGTTCATGCGGTAGGCAAACGTACGCCTAATGACTACAAGCATTAACACCTGAACCCAATAGAATCGACTCCTTTACGCATTACTCACTAATAGGACGCTTGTCAGTGCTTTAATTGAAACCATTGCACTTCAATTGCTGTAAGGGTTAATGTGTGCAATGCATGTGTTAGGCATGCTTGTAAGGATATATTGGCATCTAATTGATTCCAATTCCAAATAAGAAGTTTTTTATGAGGATAGGTAATTGAATAAGTGGGTCATGTGATGTATTGCAGAAGATACATAATAGTGGGTTGTTTGGCGTAAATACTCCGCTTACGTGCGGTAGCACCGCTTGGCTCCCGTTCGGATGCGGTATTCCCGAGCATACTCTGTAATACTCTGTAATACCGTGCAGAATCTGAGTGTTTCTCCCGCACACGCATGGTTTGTATGTCGTCCGTAAACACGCCCTGTTCTTAAAGAGTGAGTCCGTCCGAATGCGGAGGACCCGTGGGCGTTTCTACGGACGATGGCCGCACGCGGCAGAACACCGTGGCGTGCGGACCGCACCGTAAGAATGCGGGAATATCCGCACCGATCAGAATAAGGGCCAGAATCTGAGTGTTTCTCCCGCACACGCATGGTTTGTATGTCGTCCGTAAACACGCCCTGTTCTTAAAGAGTGAGTCCGTCCGAATGCGGAGGACCCGTGGGCGTTTCTACGGACGATGGCCGCACGCGGCAGAACACCGTGGCGTGCGGACCGCACCGTAAGAATGCGGGAATATCCGCACCGATCAGAATAAGGGCCCATGAGAGGATGGGGAGTATCCTCTTAAGGTTCACCGCAAATGCAACGAGCCCACTGCATTTTGTGGTGAGCCCTGCCATTCCAATGGCCACACTCGGGGAACAGGTGAGGTGGAAACAGCAAGTGAAGGGAAGGGAGTGGAATACTGATGGCGAGCTATCGGCACTTCTCGCCATCGATAGCTCACTGTCAGGGGCACTAAATACCCCTCATAGGCTAAATACTTTTGCTTTGCCCTTGTCAGCCCATTGGGGGAAGCGGCCAGTCCCAGCCAGGCGTGTGATCTGCCCACAGTGGGTGTAACAATTGCCCAATCATTTGAGTGCAGGTACTATATTGCTCTCTTCTTCTTGATTACAGTATGCAATAATTAAGTGAATTTCATTACTTACGTAAATATAATTATCTGTACTAATGTTGGTGGAATTAACATCCCGATCGCCCTCTTCCTCTTGTGTTACCTCATTATTATTATTATTAGCAGCCTGTTGTGTAACCTGTACTGGTGGAGGTCATTGATTACACAGCACTGCTTTAGTGTTGCACAGTAATGAGGCAGAGCTATTTATGTGTAAACAGTGCAAAGATAACAAATGATATATCATATTGAACCCAACACAGATCAGGTTAAAACAATAATTATTGAGGTGATACAAAGTAATAAATCACAGGATTCATATTCTGCCTTACACTTGGAGCTTCCTTCGCTCTTATCCTCTGAGCTGACTTTGAGCCTGATTCAGGTTGGCTCGCTAGGCAGCTTACATTCACCACCTGGCCTAACACCCCCCCCCCACCCAGCCCCACCGCTGAATCCTCTTGGTACCATGCGAGGGGATGCGTACGCAAACCCAACCCACTCGCACGCGGCTGAGGGAAATCATTCGATGGTCGGTAATAAAAGTTAGTCTATACTGACTTTTATTTCCTTCGCTGTTCGTCAAAGACGAGGGGTCCACATGAGTTTTTCATGATTTTTTTTAAAAACTGAAATAATGTTCTGAGCTCAGCAATAAGGTGTCCACATTAACCTATGTTGACATTGACACCCAAAAAACATGAAAAACTCATGACAACATAATGCATGATCATAGCAACATAATGCATATTAACATTTTTCACGTGTCGACCTTTTGCCTGTCGACCAATAGTGGCCGACCTATTGACTTTTAACCCAGACACTGTCAATCAGTGGTCACACCACCCTAGTCCCTGCATTTTCTGGTGTGAGGTGGGGGGGGGGGGGGGGTAGCGGCAGGGCTGCCATTAGGGGGGGTCTAGGGGTACATGAGTCCCGGGCCCAGACAGAAATTGGGTCCGGGTGGCTTTGCGGTAATTACCGGGTCCGGGCTGCCAGTGTATTAGATTTTTTTCAAGCAAATGTGTCTGGTGCACAATAAGCTGCATTGCCGCTATTGCAGTACCTGGCGGCTCCTTTTACCGCACACTGCACCCGGTCAGCAGCTGGCGAAGTCGGAAGAAGCTGCCTGACGTCATTCCCCAGCGGCCGCCCTAGCCGCACACAGTAGTACACAGCGGCTGGGAACATAAAGGCTGCCAGACGCACCCCGGCTATTCCCGACATGCCAGCCCACCCAGCACTACAGCGATGGCAGCCTGAGCTGCAGAAGGAAGGACAGAGCAGCATGGAGCAGAAGGGCCAACAGTATTATACCAACCACCGGCCACCCCCGAACTGCCTGTCAGATCACCAAGAGGTAGAAACTGACAGCTTTAACATTGTTGCCACTGACATTTATTGTTTATTTTACCCCAACTTTTATTTATTTTTTATTTTATTTAATATTTGATACTATCTTCTATTTGTTTCTGCTCTACATCAATTATCCCCTGGGGGCCCTGCCCATTTTGTCAGTCCCGGGGCCCCACAATTTGTGATGGCAACCCTGGGTAGCGGTGTCCAGGCAGCGGGGTCTGGGCAGTGGTTGGTGGGGATCTGGGTAGCGGCGGCTGGGCGTTTGTAATGCTATTTGCTGGGCAGCGTGGTGGGAAATGCTGCTGAATTTAAAAACATTGAAAAGTCCAGCAAATAGCGCTACAAGCACCCAGCCGCCACTGCCCAGATCCCCGCAGTCTGGATCCCGGACCCCGCCACTCGGACCCCGCCACCCACTGCCCGGACCCCGCTGTCTGCCACCCGGACTCAGCTGCCCGCACCCCGCTGCCCACTGCCCGGACCCTATTGCCCAGATAAGTTCCTTTCACACCAGCCAGTAACCCGGGCTGGTCGTGGGAGCAACCCTACTTGAAATCCCAGCAAATTTTCCCTAGGGGCAGGTTGTTCCCGGGGCCAACCCAGGAATTTTGGCTGGTGTGAAAAGGGTATAAATGTATGATTGCCATCACCTGTTTTTGAACAGGTTTACTAAAAAGAAAAGTGTTTTGCCACAGGTAATGGCAATACTAAATTAAGAGGAAAGTCCATGAGTAGAGCAGAGTGACCCTCCTGGAGAGCATCTTGTACGACAATGTAATAATATACACCCCACCTTTCCCTTGGCCCCGTCTTAAGTGCCCAGGTACAACTACTTGCCTACTTGAGCCTCTCCATGAGGGAGAAAATGCTCTGTTCCTGGACTTCCCTGGTAATGTAGGATTGCCATCACCTGTGGGGAGCTAGTTAATTGATAAGAAAGGTGTTTCACCACAGGTGATGCCAATCATACATTACCAGGGAAGTCCAGGAACAGAGTATTCTCCCCTCATAGAGAGGGTCAGGTAGGCGAGCATGGTCTTAAGTCTGCCCTGCCTGCAGTATTTCCCAGGGTGTGTCTCTTACACAGCCCAATATACAGTACACAGCCACCTTAGTGCTAACAAGTCTTTTTGCTAGTGAAAACACACGTGGGAAGGGTTTATATTAGAATCATCGCTTCTGTTGTCACCCCACCCACTAGCCTACCACTGTTCGCTAGCTTTGTGGTAGCATCTTTTTCTACCCACTCATCTCTCATTGGTAACAGCGACGTGACTGCGGCATGGGAAGCTTTTACTTGCAGCATGACTAGCACTGAATAAATGCTGATACAACACCAGGTAGTCTCACCTTTTTTTATTTCTTATTGAAGCATTAAAGAGTACTTCAGTACAAATGAGTCGTGTATGAAAAGTAACATATAAAATGTACAATACAAATGGTGCGCCTGTCAGGTTTTCCATCCGGCGGGGACTCGCGAGAATCTCACATGCTCGAGCATCCCCGTCAGCAAGGTGGCTTGGAGCGGCTTCCCTGCCCATCTAAGTAAAGATAACAATAATAAATATAAATATTATGTGGTGAGTCCAAGTCCACCATCCAAATAACATCTCCGCCACACATGCCCATGTCAAAGAGAGTATCATTGCAGAGTCAAATACTATCACGTGAAATTGGGGGATCTCGCATACACATTCTTGTACTGAACCACAGTGTGTTTTTAAAACTCTGCCAAATCTGATGTTTCGATGTACGGGATAGAGTTTCCATGGAACTCTCCCAGGTAGCAAAAACCTTTTCAGTGGATCATTTTTTTTTTTAGAATGGGGGGCTGTAGCCAAAACTGTAGTTTTTCTTAGCCATAGCAGACACTATGGGTCGCATTTATCAATTAACTGTGATGTCATCACAATAACATCGCTGAACATCGCATTAACACCGCATTGCGATGTTCAGCTACATCACCTGAATGACTATGAAGGGAAGTGAGCAGGGAGAGCGGGTGTGTAAAAAGTCTGTCACGGCGATCAGCAGCAATGCAAAGATGAAGTGTTTCTCACTCCTCAGTACACTTCCCCCTTTCACCAGGCCAATCAAGGCCTGTGTAGGAGGCATGTGTACTGTACAGGTACTTGCTGCAAACCACAGGAACCAGTCTTCATAAACTGTAAATTATTATTGTAAACTGGAGCATCGGAATAGGGGGGGTCAGACTGGGGGCTGGGCGGCTTGCTTCCCCCAAAATTTACAGAGGCTGTGGGCGGACTGGGGACTGAGCAGCACTATTTTCATGCTAACACATTGATTGGCCGTTCCCTACCTGCACCTGGTCACTGTAATATGTTTTTAAAGTCCCCCAGCGCCGCTCCCCAGTCCCCCTTCACTGGTGTACGGTCACTGACTTTTGTGGCAGAGCTTGATGGGGGACCCTGCTCCAGTGGGGGCTCCTGCAGGGTGGGTGGTCCTCAGGTCAGCGCTGCTGTACTGGAGGATCAGCGCTGCTGGACTGGGGACACCAGCTGCCTCCTGTCGGGACCCCGCTCCGTGGGTAAAGTTGGCAGTAATGGTGAGCAGCAGGGCAGCACAGAGACAAGAAAGGGAGGAGGGGACACTGGGGAGGGTTCTAATGCCACTTTCCCAATCTGAGGTTATCGGCGATCAAGTTCTGAAGAGAAATGCTTTTAGAACTTGATACATTTCAAAAGATTGCAGTTCCCATTGTAAACATAGGAATTTCAAAAACAGCACAGATGCGATATCTGTGCCCTGGTTTTTGGGATGATAAATGCGATAGCTATTTGATACATTTGAGGGATACTGAAATTTTAAGTTAATGGTCGTTTTTCACATTTTTTTGGTCACTATCTCCTTGATAAATGCAGCCCTAAAATACAGTTTGGATTAAATTAATATAATAAGGAATATCCCTTTTACAGAAAGTACTACCTTTACCCTATGTTATGTAAACAATATTGTTATCACTTAATATACTGTATTAATGTGATAAAATGCTTTTTCATTTCAAGAAAAAGTACTGCCTTACGGCTTATGTCCTCCAAATAATAAAATAGTTCCAGATAATATTTTCATTTATCAGACCGAATACAGACCCCTTTCACACCGTGGCACTGACCCGGATTCTTACTGTACATGGGTGCACTGGAACTCTTCTGCCGGTGCTTGGAGATGACATTGATGCTGGACACAGGTCTGATGATCCGGGTCACCTGTTCACACTGCCCCATAACAAACCTTCTTGGACCAACTTGGGTTGGATTCTCCGGTTATTTTCCAGGGGAACCTTTCACACCGAGCTGAGATCCGGGTTTCCCAGCAATTATCCGGGTTGAAGCA
This sequence comes from Crinia signifera, assembly GCF_055691185.1. Classification (NCBI taxonomy): domain Eukaryota; kingdom Metazoa; phylum Chordata; class Amphibia; order Anura; family Myobatrachidae; genus Crinia; species Crinia signifera. The sequence continues at coordinate 45,262,660 of NC_139220.1, read as the reverse complement.
GCAGCGTGAAAGTGGTATAACTACAGTATAAAGGAATTTTTGTTCTTCGCTGCTAATGCCTAACCCTATCACCCGTACCCTGCTGCCTAAACCTAACCCCTTTAAGTGTTTAGCCCTCCTTCCCATTAAACTTATGTTAGTCATTTCCGGAAGTTGGGATTCCGGCATGGCATCCTTATTACTGTCAGGATTCTGGAGCCGGTCTCCTTGCATCAGTCAGGAAGGCAAAGTTGGTATTGTGAATGCCGGCATGCCCACGGGATATTGTCATTCGTTCGATCTATTAGGTTGACTTGCATTGGGTTGACCACTGAAGGTCAACAGGACTTAGCTTAACACAAAATCAGAATTACATCTTTACAGTTAAAGTTAAATAAATTTAGGAGGCCGTACCTTACAGAATTTCCCATCACAGCATCTGTTACGCGGTACGCCAATCTCGTAGACAAGCTGCCGGCGACACTAGGAGGCCTGGTGAGATATTCATTCACTCGGCAATGGTAACCCTTTTATCAAATACATATGGATTATAAAGGTTCTTCTGCCAGGTGACCTGGTCCACAATACATGCTGAGATATACAGATGGCTACAATCAACTTACTTGAGTTTATGGTTCCTATTCAGCCAGCTCATAAACCAGTAAAATAACAAGTGTTGCTTATTAAACTGTGGAATTGTCAACCATGTGTGACATTCGCACTGGGGACAGATCACTTTAAGTAGGTGAATTTGATTTAAGGTGTTACTTTTGTGTCCAGAGAAGGACAGTTTTTCTTCTTCATATATTTTCTGCTGATCCCCATTGGGAGATCTCGGAGAGATGCTCCAGAGTGTCATTAAAACTCCACAATTCTCCACCTAGCGGGGACAGTGCTTAATGGCACAAATTGTATTATCACACCCCCATGTTGACCACGTAGCTGGGGAAGTAGCTGGGATCAGTGAGGTAGGGCCACAGTTACTTCCCAGATAGTCTGGGAAATATCACTGAAATTCCGGAGTCTTACAAGCATTCCATTAGAGAATGCTCAGTATGTGTAATAACGTCTGCTCCAGGGGTTTGTAATATGAAAGACTGAAAGATGTTGCCCAACCTTCTCCTTTAGTATTTCTGACTTGCTCTCTGCAAGCAGCAGTGGTCAGGTCTTTCTACCAGGAAATACTACCAGGAGTTTACTTGAAACCAGGGGCGTAACTAACTATTTTTCGCACACATGTGACAGTGCCCCTGTACGATGTGATGGCGTACCTTAAATCTGGAGCTGGTGACGGCGGCGGCTTCTGCTGGAGAACCTGTGGCAGGGAACGGCACAACCCAAGGGACCCACAAAAGACAACGCTACTTCGGTTAGCAGCGACAAATATTTATTAAAGAAAAACAACTGGACAAGTCGCTGTGATATACTCGTACACATATGCAAACATCAATAAGAAAGATAAAAAAACACAAAGACAATGACATCAAAGAGAGCAATATTAAAGACAATAATATGACATCACTAGAATACTATACTGCAAATATAACACTATACTGCACATATAACACTATACTGCACCCTGTATATACTGAACTGTAGTCCCTGGTGCAAGGAAAACAGTCAATGAAGAAACGGTCCCACGAAGGAAGATCCTCACAAGTACAAGGGTAGGCCCTACCTTAGTGTGCACACTACTATATAAAGGCCAGAAAATATTAATGGTCCCCTATAACGGGGTACAGGCGAGTCCCCGTTACCTAGGGCAACTCCCTGCTAGACATACAACACAGGCTGTAGATATAGGCTTGGCGGTGGTGGCAAATCTGGCATGCAGCCAGAGGGGCGTTGCAGGTGTCTCTGGGCTGCTAATGTCGCAGGGTGATCAGCACCCCAATAACAGTTGTCCCCTATGCAGTGGAGAGCCACTTCAATAGCTGGGTAAAGTGGGCCAATGTGGGGTGCAGGCCAGCCTGGGGGTAGGGGTGCTCCTGTACCTTAACTCTCAGCTGCAGATGCCAGCTCCTGCTGGTCATGACTCTTCAGGATCTCTCACTCCTCTCTGGGTCTCTCACTCCTCTCTGGGTCTCACTCTGCTGGCCAGTCACGCTGCCTGGCACCTCTCAGCAGCACCTGATCTCCTCTTCAGTGCAGGACAGGAGAACAGCTTCTCTGTTCACTGCACACACGCTGCTGGACTTTCTCCTTCTCCTCTCTCTGCCTGAGTCTCACCCTGCTCCCAGCATGTCTTCTCACTCTCTGCACACTTCCTCCCTCTCACCTTGCTGCTGGGATCACCTCTGACCTCTCAGCTTCCTGTCACAAGTGCAGGGGAGCTGGGACACTAGCTGAGTCTGTTAACCCCTCACAGCCAGTGTTCCCTCTAAGCTGTGCGCGTGTGCGCGCGCACACAACTCGCCGAGCCCGCGCACAGACATTACAACTGAGCGCACAAAGGTTAATATCTTGTTTTAGTGTGCCACGAGTTTAATAAGGTTGAAAATCACTGCTATAGTCTATATGTGTGGTGTGTGAAGTCTGTAAACATTCAAATTGCTTTATTAACTCAACAGAACTCGAAACCTAGGCCTGTATACGTTATGTGACGCACAAAAATGTACATTTCCTTCCAAAGTTGCACAGCCAATATCTTTTTCTGCACAAAGCCTTCGTAAAATTAGAGGGAACATTGCCCTGCTGTTTCTATAAAAATGCAGTTCTTTCTCTGAGCAGCATTAGCTGCAATTGACCTTCTTTGAGGGCACAGGGACACCTCTGGGGTGGACTGCCACACACACCTAACCTGCCCCCCCCCCCTCTTCTTACCCGTACCTGCACCCGTCTCGCCCGGTTCTCTGCCGGGACCTTCCTGACCGTCACGGTCCCGGCCGGCTCCTGCTGCTACAATGAAAACTGCAGTATGGGGGCAGCCATTTTCTAATTGTCAGTTTTCATTGCAGCAGGAGCCAGCCGGGACCGTGACGGTCAGGCAGGTCCCAGCAGAGAGCCGGGCGAGACGCAGACCGCGGGTAACTATAGCCCCGCAGCCCCCCGGCGGCGCCCCCAATTTCTCTGCGCCCCCCCGCCACCGCAGGGGTTGCGGAGCTATAGTTACGCCACTGCTTGAAACCCATCCCTGTCTCACCTAGGCAGAATAATGACACTATAAGTGGGGGGATACAGTCACTAGGTCGACCACAGGAAGGTCAACATACATTGGGTCAACCACTGAAAGTCGATAGGCCTTAGGGCAACACACTCAAAAGGTCGAAATGGATCTAGGTCGCCAGGTTCATTAGGTCAACACAAGCATTAGGTCGACAAGTGGAAGGTCGACAATGAAAAGATCAACATGGGTTTTTCACGGTTTTATTGAGCCAACATGTGCCGACAGCCGATATTTCATGCCCTACCATCCACAAGGGCGTGGAGGGAGAATAATATAGTGTGCCTAGTGTAACGAATCACCATGCCCGAAGCATTGCGAACACAGTGATACAGTGTCCATATCGACTGTGTAGACATTCGGGACAAAAAACTTGAAAAACCCATGTCGACATTTTGACTGTTGACCTTCCCCAGGTCGACATAATGCTTGTGTCGACCTAATGAACCTTTTGACCTAGACCCATGTCGACCTTTTGAGGGTTCCGACCTAAGGTCTTTCAATCTTCAGTAGTCAACCCAATGTATATCGACCTTCCTGTGGTCAACCCAATGATCCCAACCCAGGAGACAAGTCACTTTGCCATGTTTATTAACCCCTTGGGTGGTATGCCTGGAAATTTTCCGGGCTCAGCTGCACTGCCGCAGCAGGCTGTCACCGAAAATTTCCGGGCACACCACTTTGCATTAGGTGCTCACCAGTGGTGCCTCCAGCAGAGCACCACTGGCGCACTACCTTTGGGGGTCCCCCCCATCTCTACCCCCCCTCCTGTAGTACCCCCTACCACCCACCCACCCCCTCTGCTCCGGAGATCTTACGCCAGAGCTCCCCTGCCGCCAGCCGCCATTCACTATTTGCATAAGTGACGTAGGCGGCAGACTCGGGGATGGTCGGCGCAGCTCGGGGGAGCTCTGGCGTAAGATCACCGGAGCAGAGGGGGTGGGTGGGTGATAGGGGGTACTACAGGAGGGGGGTGGTGAAGGGGGGGACCCCCAAAGGTAGTGCGCCAGTGGTGCTCTGCTGGAGGCACCACTGGTGCGCACCTAATGCAAAGTGGTGTGCCCGGAAATTTTCGGTGACAGCCTGCTGCGACGACCTGGAGATGGCTTTCACCAGCTGCAGGTGCGACCTAGGAGGTGCAATGCAATGTGGACGGGAATGCGCATTGCAACGCACCTCTTATCATGTACATGCAATCTTTAAAAGCACATACGAGCTGCTTAGGACTGCAAGCAAAGCCAAAGTCATATGTCATCACCAAAGAGCCATGTAAAGTCAATGGGGGAAATTTACTAAGATGTGTATTCTACTTCACATGTGATGTTGCTCTGGGCAACCAATCAGAATCTACTTCTTATTGGATCTGATTGGTTGCCCATAGCAACATCACATGTGAAATAGAATACACATCTTAGTAAATTTCCCCCCATGTGCCATACATTCTGGTAACACACCTGCCTATTTCAGAGCCTTCATTAGAGGCACAGTAAATGAGGATATATTTTATTTGCATCACCCCAGAGAATTTTTCTTCCTTATGTTTTTAGAAAACAACCAGCTGTTCATGTAGTTGTTTCTTTGTGAACAAGTAAACTTAGCAGACCCGCAGAGACCTACGCACTGGGCTTTTGACCCTGTCAGTTGTTTTTGGCAGAAATCTTGCAAATAAAAATATCCACTGTCGCTGACTTTGTTTTGTAGCAGAGACAGAGCTCAGCGTGACTCTGGCTTTCAGTCAGACCACCGAAAAACTGAAGCTCCACATCCAAGCACTGTGCTATTTCAGAATTCACCCTTGTGAGGAGCCATTTTGTCTGTTATTACGTCGTTCTCTTATTAAGAAGTGGTATGTGTGTGAGTAGGAATTCTAATAGAGCGTTAAATCTGAAGGAAGGTTAAGAAAATGTTTTGTAAAACCATATGGGGGTTTGGATGGATTTCTTTTTAGGTGGGCGTGGGCCTGGTGACATTTATTTATTTATTTGCAGTTTCTTATATAGCACAGCATATTCCGTTGCACTTTACAATTGGAAACAACAGTGATAAAACAAACTGGGTAGAAACAAACCGACATAGAGGTAGGAGGGCCCTGCTCGCAAGCTTACAATCTATAGACATGCTTCCGTTTGCTCCAGGGACCTTGCGCTGAGCTGGCCAGCATATGCACAGTATTAATTATGAGTGCAAGGTGTGTGGTATGAACCCTAGGGGGCTTAGGTGTAAAGGGGAATGATGTTGTGAGAAGAGGCACGGCCTCATGGGAAGAGGAAGGGCGTCACGGCCTGAACCTCTGTTTTTATCATTCCGTGTGTCCTGAAGATGCTGGGCGGCACACATATAACCAGCCCGGGGCTCAGTAAGTCAGTCTTGGTTCCCCAATTATGGTGAGATCTCCCGCATTTAAGAAATTACACCAGGCTCTTGGACCGATCCTGGTTCCAAAATATGGAGGACAAAAAGACTGTAGCGAGCGTAGCGAGCCATGCCAGGGGACGCGTTTTACACTTAGACAGTGTCCATGTCGACCTATGTCAACATAGACACCCTAAAAACATTAAAAACTCATGTCGACATTTTTACATGTCAACTTTTTGAATGTCGTCCCTTTGACGATGTCAACCTTTTTCATGTTGACCTTTTAACCATGTCAACCTTTACCTGTTGTCCTTTTTACCATGTCGACATTTTTCATGTCGACCATTTAACCATGTGGACGTTTTGCCTGTCGACCTTTTGACCCTGTCGACCATGTGACTGTCAACCATTAGTGGTCGACCATATAACTGTCTATGATGAGTCTGTCTATGATTTATACCATAACCATTACATTTATCTAGTTTCCTATTGAACTCATGAAATTAGGTACAAGTGAAGCTCATAGGTATCACAAATGAGGCTCAATGTTAGTTCAACAATTATCATTACAACTGTCAAGAAGGCTCAGCAGCGGTTGTTCTTCCTGAGGCAACTCAAGAAATTCAACCTCCCGCAGGAGCTGCTGCTCATCTTCTACAAATGAGAATGACAGATGAAGTTTGCAAAGAGTGGTGAGGATGGCAGAAAAGATCTTGGCGGACAAGCTACACCCTGGCCACAACCTGTTTGAACCCCTTCCGTCAGGCAGACGTTTTGGGGTGAATTTACTAAAGGAAATTTGTAAAAAAAAAGTGTATTTGTATCCAGAAATACACTTATTTTTGACATTTACTATCCCGAAAATATGGCAATTCGTAGTCGTATTGATGTGCTATCAATACGAATACGAATTTCCGTATTTTCGGAAATGTAAATGTCAAAAATAAGTGTATTTCTGGATACAAATACACCTATTTTTTACAAATTTCCTTTAGTAAATTCCCCCCTTTAGGTCCATCCCAGCAAAGACGACAAGAACTACAAAAGGCTTCTTCCCAATAGCTGTCCACCAACTAAACAGTATTGAACGTACCAAATACTAAATACTAACTCGAACTTTTCTAGATACATGTGAAATGTATGTGATGTATGTTGATGCCTCTCTTCCCACCCCCCTTGTGTTCCCTGCTTGATGCTGCACTGTTACCACAAAAAATTCCAAGCATACGCAAGTATACCTGGCCAATAAAGATGATTCTGATTCTGTTTCTAATACTTGCAATACCCCCAAAAAATCTATATCTAAAAAAACAATAGTGTGATATTGTAACAAACTTAAAAATCATTAGTTATTGATTGGGGTTAGCTTTTTAAAAATCGTGCGTACCCCACTCACATAAATCACAGTGACCAGTGAGGTGTGTAGATAAATGTCACTCTTTAAACCCAAAATAAATTGTGTACCCCACTCATGAGGTGTGCAGATGGAACCAGACACGTCAAGGTATCTTTGTTTATGTTTACCATTAATATATAGTACAACACGTATTTTGGTCCTTTTTCTAGTTGACTCACTCTTGCGTGAATTTGCATGGTGGACCAATGTTTTGAGTATGCACATGCGCAGCAGCATTTCTGCGCATGTGCATGCGTCAGGTGAGTGTGAAATCACTTTGCTGGGTGCATGCTCCCTGACTTTCGAGCAGGGGTGGAGAGGGACGTGGGGTGCCGGTCAGGACCATTAGCATATGTGAACACTCAGCATTTCATGGGCGTTCCCATTAAAAATGATGGGCGTACACATGCTAATGCATTCATGATGCAGGTGGGGGGGGGGCGGACAGGTGACATAACTGGATGTCAGCTGCACACCCTATTCTCTGGATTTCTACACGTGCATGCGCCTTCAGCATCATTGATGGGGGAGGTTCCCACTGGCATGTGAATGGATGTTTATGTAAGAAAACATAAATTCATTTGCAGGGCGGGTTCTGGTTGACTTGCAAGGGTTCGAATTCGTGCCCGAGTGAGTCAACCAGAATAAGGGCCTTTGTGTATGATGTACCCAAATAAATAATAAAGGGTATTAGTGCATGTAATTATATATATATAAAAAAGTATTACATGCAAAAAAAAAAAGGTTTCACAGATTGTTAATTAAAAATTACAACAATAAAAACAGAAAAAATTGGGAGGCAGAACGAACCAATAAAACACCAAAATATTGTTCAGGACTATAAAGTGTTAAAAAAAGGGTCATGTTACCTCCTTAGAAAGTCTATGTTTCTATGTTTATAAACTGCTAACAGGCTAAAGTGGCTTAAAAATCAGTACTATATTGACAATTTCTCATTCTAAATGATCTGCTCCAAAAATGTTATTATCGCTATATTTAATTAGAAGAATATTTAGTTCTAGTATTTTAAAATCATAAAAGAAACGTCCGTGGAATGCTCACCCCAGCCCAGCACACAGCAGAGAGAGGCTGACTGCTGCCGCTCTCCCCAGTCCAGCACACAACAGAGAGAGGCTGACTGCTGCTGCTCTCCCTAGCTCAATATGTAGCATCACAACTACAGGCAGATAGAATATTATGGCAGGATGCACAACAGTAATGGGTGGATTGTGTATATGAGAAATCGAGACGCCAGCTTCTTTTCTCTGGGCATGAGAAATATTTACATGCAGAGATAAATGGCAGCTACTTGGCATATCTGGCCCGTACGGATATAGCTAGGAGCAATATAATACAAGGGATAAGGAAATCGGATGGACAGATATGCCGCTCAGGTGTGGAGGTGGCAGGGGTCTTTCGAGACTTCTACTCCTCCTTGTATGCATCTAGGGCCTCATACTCCGATACACAGCTGGAGGATTATTTGGAGACTATGAAACTCCCCCAGTTATCCAATTTGGAGGCTGAGGCTTTGGATGCTCCGTTTACAGTGGAGGAAATAGAAGCGGCTATATCTTCGCTTCCTGCCTCAAAGGCTCCCGGGTGCGACAGCGGAGGTGTATAAGATATTTAAGAAATTTTTTGTCCCGTACTTGCTGGATTTATTTCTTTCACTTCTTGAATGGGGGGCACTTCCATCTTCCATGGCTGAAGCAAATATTATTGCATTATTAAAACAGGGAAAGGAACCCTCACTTCCTGAATCGTATCGTCCTATTTCGTTATTAACAACAGATATAAAAATATTGGCTAAAGTGTTAGCGGCCAGACTGAGTGTAGTTATTAGGTCTAATCCATCCAGATCAAACAGGGTTCATGCCAGGGAACTCTACCGCCCAGAACTTGTGAAGGTTATTTTGTCATCTTTAGAGAGGATGGTGGAGTCGGGGGCAGTGGTAGTGTCGCTTGATGCTGCCAAGGCCTTCAACTCTGTTGAGTGGAGGTATCTATAGGGGGTTCTCCGGAAGTTTGCATTCGGGCCAAGGTTTATACATTTTGTACAATTGTTATACTCTAACCCTAGAGCAAGAGTGACAATAAATGGATATACATCAGATACATTCCCATTGGAAAGGGGGACTAGACAAGGATGTCCCCTCTCCCCCACATTATTTGCCATCGCGATTGAACCCCTGGCGTGCCTATTACGAGAAGCAGAAGGGGTCCGAGGTATAAGAATAGGAGAAGTAGTGGATGTAGTGGCTCTATATGCAGATGATGCACTTCTCTTCCTGCAAGATGCTGAGGGTTCTCTTATGGGCCTCATACATCAGCAATCACAATTTATGGATTTCCAGATACAGGGACTTTTTGGCCAGATAAATGGATTTTACAATCTATCTGACTTTGCCCACACATTACAGATTTATTTCAGTGATCGGCAGATTTTTCCATCTAAAGATTGCATCTTCATATCTGGAAATTGCCCAATCGATTGTAATTTCAGCTGTTTATAATGTAAATAGATGAAGAAGACGAATTGGGAATGCCCACACATATAAAAAAGATCCGCAGATAATACCAGATTATTAAACATGTTTAAAAACCTGATTAAGCAATTGATTGACGATTTTGATTGGGATTGCCAAAAGGGGGAGCCCACACATCTAAAATTAATTGTGGCAATCATCTCCATATCTGAAAATTGTCACAATTAATTGCTGATGTATGGGGCCCTTCAGAACTGCACTTCAATAATAAAAGGATTTGGTGAACTCTCCGGATTATTAATCAACTGGGAAAAATCGTATAGATTTCCTACTGTATATCTGGTCAGATTCCCGAAGATCGATCTATAGACCAAGTCCTAAAGTGGACAACTCGTTTCAAATACCTGGGGGTGTGGATGACATCTGAGGCTGCTCAATATGTAATACAAAATATAGATCCTATAATATTAAATTTTAGGGATAGGGCTCATGCTTGGAGGAAGCTGCCATTGTCGGTTTTGGGCCGTATTAATTTATTTAAAATGGCTATACAACCAAAATTTATATATGTACTGCAAAACTCTCCAATTTATTTATCAAAACAGGTATTCAATAGAATTGAGAAGGTACTGCTGTCTTTCATTTGGAACAATGGTAGGGCTAGAGTTTCAATTAAAACCTTTTACAAAACTCAGTTATCAGGAGGTTTGGGGTTATCTAATCCGCGATTGTATTATGTTGCTTCACAATTAGCATATTTATCTGAATGGGTAAAGGGTATAGCTGATCCAACAATGCTAAATTTTCTAGCCAAACAGGTGGAGTGTTCTCCTAATTTTTCCTTTTCCCCTCTTCAATTTTTACTCTTAGGTTTAACACATACTAAGCTGCCACATACTGTATACTTCGTCAAGCCATAATGATTTGGAGATTTACCCATACGCTCTATGAATGGTCTGCACAGGATAAATGTACTCCATTATGGTTTAATAACTCGTATCCAGAAATATAAAAAATATCCGAGGATAATATTTGGGTCACTCATGGCTTACTGGAACTAGGTCAGTTATACTGGGCCTTATTCTGGTTGGTGCAGCCGGCCCGTACGCGTACGTTCCGGGGTTTTTAATGACCTGCGCATGCGTACCATCTCCAATGCGCAGGCGCGAACACTCCACAACGCTTACGGACGGGTCTCTCCGTGCGAAAAAACCTGTACGCGAGAGTACGGGCATTGGGGGCGGCATAGGGGCGTGATGAGGGGAGCGGACGAAATAATGAGGGAAAATGGGCGTAAATATGGGCGTACACGGGGGTGTGCACCAAAAATGAACGGTGCTACTACCGCACGATCGGCTAAAGCACCGTTCATTTCGGACACAAAACAGGCGGCCGCCAACCGCCACCTCAGACAACCCCTACAGATACCGCATGCCAGCGTGCGCCTGGGTTTGCTAATTTACGCTGATTACTACTCAAACACATACACCTGAATGTAATAAGCAATGCTGCAGTCTATTAAGTCCAAACCATGATTTCACTACCTGCAAGCCTACACACAGCACTCAAACACATTGGAAGCTTATCTTTCTATACTTCTCGACATTTAAAGGTTTGTTTAATTTAAGGTAAGAATCTTTTTAAGACCTGCTTATATATGCTAAGGTAGGTATTTGTTAAACAGTTATACACATTCACTACGTGCTTTCATAGACTTTACACAGTAGCACACTCAATCTACACAAGTCGACATGTGTCAACGTGTTCACTCTAATACAAACGTTCACTCTAATACAAACATAGGTTTTGTATTTATGATACAATAACATAAACCACATCTAACACCTACAAAGGATGTTTCAGCAATGTTTTAAGCCCATGCCCACTATTTTGCACACAATCTTTGTATAGTACCCAAAATACAGACCTGTACCACTATCTGATCTGCTATGAATTGGATTTTACTACACTCTGGATGTAAGATGCCACCAATCACATTATTGCACTCACATCTCTCTAACAAAGGATTCCTACATCTGCTTATGACACTGTAAAATCATATATATGTACAAAGTTAAACATGTTTGTCCACAAGCAATTTTATCATGTTTGGCCGATTCACACATCTTTTTTTAGGGAGGACACATATGCATTCCTACACAAATGTCCCTTTTGACCCTTGTTTGTCTACCTCACCCACTCTATGAGGAAAGCATTGTTCTGGACCTGCTTTTACCTACTAATGTAGGAGCTACCTCACCTGCACACAAACTGCTTTCTCACCTATTAAGTTGCTCTGCACATGTGCTGACACAAACTAATTAGCAGGGAAAAGTTGGATAGGAACATGTGAATGGCCATGGAGAGGGTTACACATGGGAAACTTCTACCACACTTCAAGAAATGCTCAAAAATACCCTGGTCAGTAAGTACACATAAATGTAGTATTTTTTTCACACAAGAAATTACACATACAACAATTGTGTTTTAATTGGTAAAATAAATTTATTTGCTGTTCAGCATCACAGCTTATTTGACACTTTAATGTCATAAATCAAATAAACAAATAAAATATACACAAAAATAAAAAAACAGCCAGAACAAGAGGTTGCATATCTCCAAACATGTGTTACCCTGCAAATGCAATGGTGAAAGAAATGGGGACACCAGAATACGTACTGCAACAACCAGGGTGAATACTGAGCAAGATACACACCACCAAAAATTTATCCTGTATTTGTAGAGGTCAAAATAAGAACTTTAATGCCCATGGCACGAAAATGGATCGATGGCCAACTCAGGAAGTGGATGTCCAGTGCAATTTAAACATTTGGGGTCCAACCACAGAGGAAGTGAACCAGGTCTCATTATTTGGGCCCTTTTTTCCCCTTTTTAGATGGGGCCTTGGGGACAGGGGCCTTTGGCTCAGATGGCTTGCGGCGTCTTCCCCTAGTGGACACAGGAGGGTCAACAGAGGTGGAAGGTTGGGGAGCAGCTTGGGGTGGGCCAGCAGATGGGGGATTGTCCCTTAGGGACCTGGCGGTGGTCAGCAGCTCCGCAAGAATTTCATTCTGGCGGCTGAGTTGTTGGGCAATGCTTTGCATGCCAGCCGCCAGAGTGTCATTCGTGCGGTTGAAGGCCTCACACTGCTGCCTGTTTGTGGCCTTCCAATCCGCCAGAAATTCCCCAACCTGCTGCTGACGGACCGCAGCATCCACCCCTTGCTTCTCGATCCTCTCCAGCATCACCATCAAGCTGGCATCCCATGTGTCCTGTGGCTGGGGGTGTCGTCTTGGTGGAGGCTGGACCACTTGCTCCACCTGTGGCTCTGCAGAGGAAGATGCTGCCGGTTCATCCTGGGTTTCTGCTTCTTCTAGGATAATAATTGAAAACAATGTCACCATCACATACGCACTAAAAAATATCTTTCAAAATACAATGCATTACTGTGACTTACCATCAAAAGCAGCAGCAAAGACCTCCACCGGGAGCTCACTATCCATATTGGATATCCCCCTGACCTCGGCCACATCAATTACATCCAAGGCCTCCTGCTCCAGGGGGGTATATTCCAAGGTGTCTGGCATAGGCCCCCTCCCGGTGGACATGCTGTGGTTGTACCGGTCAGTCATCTTCCTCTTCAGTGTCGTTTTGAAGTCTGTCCACCTACAAGTTTAAAACTACAAATATCACCATGAGATATGTGCACCACTGTGCTAGTGAACATCATGACTACGTTACATTTCCTAGTGTGGGTGATCTTATGTTTTTTAGCCATATGTGTCCCACACACACATTAATGTCTCCATTAGGAGGCATTTCAGTGTCTCATCTCATTCATTAGGCCACTAAATGCACATACATAGATCACTATGCAGAAATGACATCATCCATGGCCAAATTATGCACCTCCACCTGTTGTGAAACTACACATTCCACCATAGCTTGACAGTGTGGTTATTATGGAGTCATTTAACTATGGGATGGCATACTGGGATGTGTAGTTTCTCACCAGCTACATGTGCACAGTTTGGTCATTCTTGTTTCAGTAGCATCATATGGAACATGTTACAACAACTCTTTCAAAAACACACTTTCTCTTGTCCCATCACATACTTCACATACTTCACATGAACAGAACTGTGCCCATAACCTCACATCACACCAATGGTGCATGTTTCATATATAAATGTGGGTTATTAGACATGGTTGTGTTCACATGTGACATTGAAGTGTAGCACTATCTACAAACACACCTTTCTATTATTCTCAAAACATACATGTAACATATGTACACACATATGACATTATCAGGGGGACAAACACACTTGCCTTTTCTTCACCGCTAGCCAATCTCTGACCACTGGTGTCACCTGGTTCACTTCCTCTGTGATCTTGTCCCAAAGGTTTCTCCTTGCACTGGCACCCGGCTTCCTGGTTGGCAATTCGATCCATTCGCGTGCCCTGGGCACTAAAATTCTCAATTCTGCCTCTACAAATGCAGGGTTTCTCTTTTTGGTGGTGGTATCCTGCTCAGTCCTCACCCTAGATGTTGCAGCTCGTTTTCTGGTGGCCCCAGTTCTCTCACCATGCACCTGCTGGGTCACACCTGTTTGGAGAGATGCAACCTCTTGTTCTGGCTGGTTGCTTGGCCCTTGTGGAGCTGGTGGAGTTTGAACAGGGCCTGTTAGTGAGGGGCCCGCTTGGTCTTGCAGGCTACTTCTCTCTTGGGCCCTCCTTCTCCGCTCCTGTTCCCTCTTCTGCAAAGCTTCAAGCAGGGATTCTGCTGTAGCTCTCTGTAGAGCGTCCTCAGCTGCGGAATCATCTGAGCTAGACATGTTTGCAGCAATTCTGGCCTGCATCTGACTGAATGTTTATATGGTAATCTCCCGCCATGAACAAGGGGGCGTATATTTTTCCCCGCAATGTAGTAGCTAATTTACGCCGATATTTCCCGGCGATAATTCCCGCTTAAATTACGCAGGTCTCAACGCACCTGATCATTCACCTGTATATGCACATACACAGGTTGTGGAGCATTGTGTGCTACAAGGTGAAATGTGTGCACCTGTCATTCCAATGATGAGTGTTGTCAGCTGGTATCTGTTGGAGTTCGTGTATGCTTTCTGAGTCACATTTCAAAACATCACGTTTTAATGCTTTCCTTACATATGTAATGAGTATGAAATTGTCATACACCAACATGTTGCATTGTGCCTTTTTTAGCAGCGTATTTATTAGTAGACGGTTGCGTGTATTATTTTCAGCACACTGTATATACAGTACGTCTCTCTATACATTGAAAGCATGCTGTTGGTTATGGTGTGTGTATATCAGAACGGTCCGCGTAAGTTTCTATTCGCATCCAGTTTGTTAATGTAAGAAGGATTAATAAAGTTAATACTAAACAAACAATTTTTTAGACCAATCAGCAAGCACCAAAAGTGATATATGTACCTGCAATTAATAACTGCGCCATTGCCAATATGACTTCAACCAGGGCTAGCGCGTTTTCTACCCAGGAGCTGGTGGCCTTGGTTGAGGTCATGGACCGGCGCCTGGGGCCCAGGGGCCCATATGTGTCCAACATGGACAAGCGGCGGGCATATAATGCTGCCCGCCGGCTAATATACGCCCGGACCGGCGTACAGAGAAGCCTGGCACAAGTCGAGCGGCGCTGGTCTGACCTGCGCCGGCGCCAGCCAGTGATGCTGAGTTCCATTCGCCGCCATATTGCCCGATGTAAGTTTTTATTAACTAGTATGTCTGCGTTTTTTTTTCAATGATTTCTGTACTTTTTATAAATATGTTCATGAGTATGTGGGTGTATATGGGTGTATAGGGGGTGTATAGGGGGTGTATAGGGGGTGTATATGGGGTGTATATGGGTGTATATGGGGTGTATAGGGGGTGTATATGGGGTGTATATGAGTGTATATGGGGTGTATATGGGGTGTATAGGGGGTGTATATGGGGTGTATATGGGTGTATATGGGTGTATATGGGGTGTATAGGGGGGTATAAGTAGTCGCTCTGTTTTTGGGTGTAGCATATCAATTAGTTAGCATGATAAATGTCTGAAATATAACAGCAATGATAATTTGTAAGGTTATGAGCATGACTAATGTGAATTTTTCTTTCCCCCATTTTTATGAAACCCAACCTTCGATTTCTATGCCATCAACATGAACATTTCAGCACGGGCAAGGGCACGCATGGAAGCCCGGGAGGAGGCAGCCTGGGAGCAGGCAGCCCGGGAGCAGGCAGCCCAGGAGGAGGAAGAGGAGGAGGAAGAGGAGGAGGAAGAGGAAGAGGAGGAGACTATGGGTCCTGCTGGTGACCACCAAATTTCAACATCCCCTTCCACCAGCCACTCCCCTACCCCCACCCCCTCCCCTACCCACACCCCCACCCCTACCCCCACCCCCACCCCTACCCCCACCCACACCCCTACCCCCACCCACACCCCTACCCCAACCCCCTCCCCACCCCATTTCCAACCCCCCTACACCTCTCCACCACCCACCCCCAAACCTCTCCAATCCCCACTCCAACCCACTACCTGTATCCCAAGTCCTATCCCATCCCCCTTGCTCCTGACCCCCCCAACCACCGGACACCCAACCAGCGGCGAGCAGGATGGCTCAACTAGCCGTAAGTATTTAATGTGTCTAATGTTTACCTACACATTTCTACACATAAACAATCACAACAACCACATATGTGTATCCAACATCAACATTAGTTGCAACATATCACTGCAGGGCGACCATGAGGTGTGGCCTGTCCTTCTCCAGGAACAAGGGTCCCCTTGGTGGTTTTTTGGAGTGTGGCCATGGCTCACCCCTTGAATAATTGACATAACAGTACATCCAATGAGATATCCGACATTAGTGGTGTTGTAGTTATGTGGGTCCAGGTGTTGGGTAACTCCACTTCCCAGCATGATGTGCAACATTAATTTATAGATTGTTTTGTTCATAGTGTGTGAGGCCATGCGGATGCATGCTTTACAAACATATTTTTAGGCCTATAATTTGTACAGCAATGTCCTAAATTTAAAATAGTAAGGAGTGCTTAAGACGCAACAATGTCATAACCCTTAAATAGCACAGCCTAATTGTGAGGTTAGAGGTGAGTCCCCCAAAACCAAACTACCAATTGGGATACAGCATACATTCATCCAATAAGGAGTAATTTTTATATTTTTATGTAATATGTACAGTATGTGTGTGTCAACAGAATAGTATTTTGGACCATGTTTACAGCATACCCATCTTCAATGTAGTGGAAAAATGTATGTGGCCTTCACACTTAACTCACAAATTCATATTATGTTACAATGCAATAAACATTTATGTATATGATATATTAATTATAATGTGTTTTTCCCCTTCACTACAGACACTGAACAGCACCAGGAGGAGGTGGCCCATATAGTAGTGGAAATGTTCCTGACCATCCTCTACCTCAATATTCTTTTCGGCCAACTGCAGGCCCTTCTTTAATTTTTTTCAGATTGTTATTTTCTATTCTTAATAAAAAAAGTTGATGTTCAGTTAGAAGTTGGCTGTGTTTTTAATCATAAATATGTGAGAGGGTTTGTAAGGGCAGGTACATACAGATGTGTCATGTAAGTTATATTGGTAATTTGAGGTGAGGGGTAATGAATGATGTGTGAATGTGTGTGTTTTGGGGTGAAATAACACATAGTGAAAAGGCATGATTTTTTATTGTTGTTAGATGAAAACATCACACATAACATCAGGGTAGGTATACATGTTAAAAAAATCAGATCAAACTAATTAGGGACATAATTTAGTACATACACACAAACACCAACATAAATTTATTTACAAGTAAAAGCAATGTGGGGACACATAGATAGTGATTAAAATGCCACATTAGAACATAACAAATATACATGTAATGAGGGTTAAAATGTTGTTTTATTAGGGTCTTTATTAAGGTAGACAATTGAGTTAATAGAAAACAATAATTGAATAACAATTAGAATAATTAATTAATTATCAGAATTATAGTTGAAAGGCAAGATTTGCAGGTCCATATATGTGAAGGGTATGCCAGCGTGCACGGACGTACGCTCACTCTCACGAGCGGTGACATAAGCTGAGTTTTCCATTGAAAACAATAGGGACCCGTCCGTGCAAGCTGGCGTACGCTCAGATAGCCGCAAGAAGTCGGTGGGAAGACGGACGAGAGACGTCCGTAAACGGTGGCGTACGCTCTGTTGTACGCCAGTTGTCGGAGTCTAAGGGGTGAGCCGTCGGTGTACGTTGGCGTACGCTCAATTGTACGCCACTCCCCTTCGACGTTGTTTCTGGCCGTACGTATGCGGCTGATTTGTGGGTGGACTTAACCTCAACGGCCGCGTACGGAGAGCGTACGCTAATATGGAACGTACGCACGTTTGGCCGCACCGATCAGAATAACCTCCACTGTGAGGATGGGTTTTTAACCTTTCAACAATTAAAAAATAACTTAGGAATCACGAATACTGCTCTATTTCAGTACTTCCTGTTACCGTACGCCATGCTGTGACAGCCCAGTCACAGAAAAAAATTTCACCGGTGAATCTGATATTATCGGGGGACCTTGAGGGACAAGGTCCCCCGATAATATCTGATTCACCGGTGAAATTTTTTTTACTAAATGTGGGGCAGAAGGGGATAATGTCTGCTATACACTCAGTTATAAATGATAAAGGCATCCCGGACCAAATCCTTAACCTTAGCAGTGGCGTAACTATAGCTCCGCAGCCCCCGCGGTGGCGGGGGGGGCGCAGAGAAATTGGGGGCGCCGCCGGGGGGGCTGCGGGGCTATAGTTACCCGCGGTCTGCGTCTCGTCCGGCTCTCTGTCAGGACCTTCCTGACGTCACGGTCCCGGCCGGCTCCTGCTGCAATGAAAACTGACAATTAGAAAATGGCTGCCCCCATACTGCAGACAGTTTTCTGTCTGCAGTATGGGGGCAGCCATTTTCTAAGAGTCCATTTTCATTGTAGCAGCAGGAGCCGGCCGGGACCATGACGTCAGGAAGGTCCCGACAGAGAGCCGGGCGAGACGACGCAGACCGCGGGTAAGAAGGGGGGGGCAGGTTAGGTGGGGGGTGGGGGGCGCTGAATAAACGTGCGGCGGGGGGGGCGCTGAATAGTTAGTTACGCCCCTGAACCTTAGAGGGAAATGGGAAATGAATCTTTGGCTCCTTACTGATGAGCAATGGAACCAGATGTTGGGCTCATTAAAAATACTACTCCATGTATTCGGTATAGGTAAATATTTTGGTACTTATGAGTTATCCGGGCGCCCGATTTCTAAATCGGGTCGGATCGGGCACATCGCATCGCATCGCATGCGACCATCGGATGCGATGCGATGCGATGACCCGATTTTTCCATAGGAATCAATGTTAAAATGGACAGAGTCCATTTTAACATGGAATTCAATGGGAAAAAGGGGTCCTTTTCATACCCCTACTATCCAAGTGGGCATGGAGTTGGATATAAACCTGTGGCGAGCGTAGCGAGCCACCGAGCCCGAAGCGTGGCGAGCGTAGCGAGCCCCGCGAGGGGACACAGAATATCGTCCCCTCGCGGGGCTCACTTCGCTCGCCACGCTTCGGGCTCGGTGGCTCGCTACGCTCGCCACAGGTTTATATCCAACTCCATGCCCACTTGGATAGTAGGGGTATGAAGAGGACCCCTTTTTCCCATTGAATTCCATGTTAAAATGGACTCTGTCCATTTTAACATTGATTCCTATGGAAAAATCGGGTCATCGCATCCGATGGTCGCATGCGATGCGATGCGATGCGATGCGATATCGTATCGCATCGCATCTGATTGTATGCCTTAACTTAAGGCATACAATCAAAAAATCGGGCGCCCAGATAACTCATAAGTACCAATATTTTTTTATATTTTTCATAGAGTATATTGGACTCCGGCATCTCTCCAAAGGGCAGGTCTCAGAGGTAACTCTGAATGCCCAAGATGTCAAAAGGATAATGCTGACTTTTGGCATATGATATGGAGGGCTGTTTGGAAGGATGTGAAATATACTGTCCCGATGTTACCTATGATAGACCCTCTGGTATGTTTATTCTGTATAGATTTGGAAGAAAAGTATTCGAAACAAATACATAGATATGTTTTATGCCTTAGTACATTGGCTAAGGTAATTATAGCGAGGGTTTGGTTTTCATCAGATTCCCCAAATATACATAAGTGGAGAGCACTGGTTAATGAAGTGGTACGCCATGAGCGACATATGTTTAAAATACAAGGGACCCCACTTAAATTTTCCGAAAAATGGGTCAGATGGTGCACCTCGGGAATAGGTAGAGATGAATAGAATAGAATATAAGAAAAGTTGCTGCGATATTGGTAGAAAGAGGAAGGGAAGAGAAGGGGAAAAGAAGGGGAAAAAAACAAACAAACAAAAAAAGCGATATATATATAATTGACCTATATTATAAAATAATAAAATAGGATATATAATTTTTGGAATTAAATTAAAGTGTAGATATATTTGTCAGAAAATACATAATATAGATAGATAGACGGCATAATGTACATGGACAAATTTGTTTTCTTTCTCTTTTTCTGTTTTATTTAAAGTTTTTTTTTTTTTCCCCTATAAATGCGTGTAGAGCTGGCTTGGCTTTCTCTGAGAATAATAGAAAGGAAGAACTGGGAGTAGAAGAGGGAGGGAATAAGGCGAGGGGAAAATTGAAGGGAAAATATTTAAAGGTATTTAATGATCAGAATAACCCTATTGATTGTGTTATAAAATTTGGCATGTATTAACTGTGAAAATTATTGTCCCAATCTATTGGGAACTCTGGTAATATTTAGGTGCATATAAACAGCTTGATATAATGTTGTAATGTCCCTCCACTAAATTGTTAATCTCCTAGCTGGAGAAGCAACTATTACAGCAACCTAACATACATAATGGTTTTCCCAGGTGTGTGTGCGTCTGTGTGTGTGTGTATGTGTATGGAGGGAGGAGAAGGGAAGGGGGGAGAGAGGGGGCAGAGGAGGGGGGGGGGGGGGGGGGTAGGAAGAGAAGGGAAAACAATGTCCATTAAAAAAATATTATTATTTATTTATTATTATTATTATTTTTTTGGGAAGGCTAACACAATACACTTACGACACGATTATACCGCACAAAGGGGAGGGGAAGGGAAAGAAAAGGGAAGGAAGGAAAAGAAATATCACATAAAAATAAAAATAGTAATAATGAAAATTCACGAACATTCACGAAAGCAGTTTAAATAAACTGCCCCTACACAGCAATATAACATATTGCTGCTTCATGCACAATAAGGAAATGTATTTATGTATTGTTTGTTTGATGTTTGTAAGGTGTTTTTTGCAGTGTTGTTCTGTCAAAAGAAAAGTATATACTGTAATAAAAAAAAATCTGAATAAAAAAAAAAAACAGGCTAAAGTGGCTTAAAAATCATTAATATATTCACAATTTCTCATTCTAAATGATCTGCTCCAAAATGTGTTATTATCGCTATATTTAATTAGAAGAATATTTAGTTCTAGCATTTTAAAATCATAAAAAAAGTCCGTGGAATGCTCACCCCAGCCCAGCACACAACAGAGAGAGGCTGACTGCCTCTGCTCTCCCTAGCCCTGCACACAGCAGAGAGAGGCTGACTGCTGCCGCTCACCCCAGCCCAGCACACAGCAGAGAGAGGCTGACTGCTGCTGCTCTCCCTAGCCCTGCACACAGCAGAGAGAGGCTGACTGCTGCCGCTCTTCCCAGCCCAGCACACAACAGAGAAAGGCTGACTGCTGCCGCTCACGCCAGCCCAGCACACAGCAGAGAGAGGCTGACTGCTGCCGCTCACCCCAGCCCAGCACACAGCAGAGAGAGGCTGACTGCTGCTGCTCTCCCTAGCCCTGCACACAGCAGATAGAGGCTGACTGCTGCCGCTCTCCCTAGCCTAGCACACAGCAGAGAGAGGCTGAAAGCTCCCGCTCTCCCTAGACCAGCACACAGCAGAGAGAGGCTGACAGCTGCTGCTCGCCTTAGCCCAGCACACAGCAGAGAGAGGCTGACTGCTGCCACTCTCCCTAGCCCAGTACACAGCAGAGAGAGGCTGACTGCTCCCGCTCTCCCTAGCCTAGCACACAGCAGAGAGAGGCTGACTGCTCCCGCTCTCCCTAGCCTAGCGCACAGCAGAGAGAGGCTGACATCTGCCGCTCTCCCTAGCCCAGCACACAGCAGAGAGAGGCTGACAGCTCCCGCTCTCCCTAGACCAGCACACAGCAGAGAGAGGCTGACAGCTGCCGCTCTCCCTAGCCCAGCACACAGCAACCGTGGTGAGTAATATTGACAAGTTGTCACTAAGGGGGAGTTCTAAATGCACGTGGTAGGAAATCTGTAGTCAGCAAATGTATTTAGATTCCTTATCAACGAATACCACCAGTTACATATAAGAATACAAACATTAACATTCATCCGGGGCGCCGAGAGGTCGGCCAGGCAGGATCAACATCACAGCCACACACAGAGGGAGAGAGGTGACAGTGCTGAGCTGGGAAGAGTGGCTGTGCTGTGGTGGCAGCCTGTCATCTCTCTCCCCACTGCCGCTCCCTGCAACAGGGGAGGGGGAGCGGGACCTGGGCTCCCACAGCAGACCCGGGCCCGGGTAAAAGTACACTTCCCCCCCCCACTCTTGATGCTAAAGACAATACTAGGCAGTACATAGGCAGTACCCAATGGTCCCATTAATGAATCCAAATACATACTTACATGCTAAATGTAGACATATAGAGTGATCTTCCTCTATGGGAGTTGTAAGACATGATATTCTGTATTCTGTTTTTAATTGCAACTGTATCTGCATAGGAAAATGTTATGCTACTGTGTTTTCCTGCCAAACACTGGCCCTTATTCTGGTTGGTGCGGTAATATCCGCGTGCGTTCGTGCCGCCGATGTTTTGTGTCTGCGCATGTGCAGAGGCGTCTCTGCGCATGTGCGAGCGGGGCGTACGGCCAAATCCCGCATGAAATGTGAACACTCCGAACAGGGGGTGGAGAGGGGCGTGATGGGCTATTTGGGCTCATTACCATATGCATACGCCCCGCGTTTCATGGGCGTTCCCATGCACACGCTGGGCGTACGTATGGTAAGGCGGCCGTGACGCACGTGTAGGGGGCGGACATATGACATCGCCGGATGTCAGCTGCCCGCCCAGATCCCTGCTTTTGCACGGAAAAATGTCCGTGTGGTCTGAGGTTGCGGGAGCTGGTGGACCACTCGGTCCAGCATTCGATGGTCTGCTACCATCGAATGATGGGGGAGGTTCCCTGAGATGGAGGAGGCGTATTCCATGAAAAATACACGTGCGGTCCGTTCTGCCAGCTTCTTACCGCGTACGGACGGAGTTGGCGATCCGTATGGAAGGCGGGGTTTCGCACGCACGGTCCTGGCCGCATATTCGGATCCGGCCGCACCGATCAGAATAAGGGCCACTGTAACAATGTTGGTATGCAGATACAGCCCCAATTACACACAAAACATGCAGTAAACATATAATTTTAATCAGCAGAATATGCTTATGCCTCCTATTTCATCTCTTGTATATAGGACTCATTTTAAGAGTAAAAATGTTCCACAATGACATGTACAGTGCATTAGCTATTTTGAATGATCAAAGTATATATTTTTTATTTTGAGGTTAGAGATTATTGAATTATTTGTTGCAAATGTGCTAAAATTGTGTAATTAATTATGAACATTGGCGAAAATAACCCACCCCAAAAAGAACAGCACTATTTACATATAAATCTATAGAGCTATTTTGTGTCTGACTTTCTTGCTCATTACATTGGACGAGTTGTATGTTAACATGGGCAAAACATTTGGACATTTTACCGGCCCCTCTTATTTGGTTCCCTAAAACTTACGACTTTCAATTAACTATTACATTGGGACTTTTGCAGAAAAATTGGATATTTCGCAATATCGGACCAAAATCCTCTCCCATTACATGACAGTTTATATACCAAAATTCATATTTATACTGTTAATGCAATTATTAAGGCAATTAGGATACTTTGGGATGTCATCCAGAAGAAAACAAAGGGAACTGGAGATTGCAAAGTTCCTCACAAGTATAACATTCCTCAGTTTTGAAAAGGCCTCAGGTTTCCTTAAGGCAGACAGTGAAAACAGAGCTGTATTGTTCTCGAAATGAGCAAAACAATTACTAAAGCCTTTTGAAGCCAGCATAAAACATCCACTTTTCCTCTTTTGTAAACTTTTCTAAAGCAGCCTAAAGGTTCATACACACGGTGTGGTAAAATGTGCGATACTGCTCAGTTTAGCACTTCTGAGCGATTTTGCTCATTTTATCGCAATGTGGCCCTCATTCTGGTTTAATGTTTGGAGCTATGCGCATGGTATATTGTACACATGTGCACGTGCATCTCCCCTTTGCGAATGGCTTTGGTGACTTGCATAGTTGCCGAGCCATTTGCAAGGATCGGGATGGACCAGGGGCGGACGGAGGAGTGGACTGGGGTTGCCCATGGGAATGCTTAGCATTTTATGGGCGTCGCCATTAAACCATTGGGTGTTCCCATGGTTACGTGGGCGAGCCGATGCCTGCCGGGGGCTGATGGTTGACATTGCAGGAAACCTGATGCAGCTCTATTGCTGCAGCTCTATAATCAATTGCACTCCGTACTTCCAGTACTAATTATCAGGGGCTGGCTGACTACTTTTAGTCTGGGGGCAAACACTAGCAAGTGGCCCTGGATTTTCCTCTAGCGCACATATCCTTCTGTTCAGGGCCAGTGTTAGGGTGTTTGGCGCAACCCTGCAAACTATAGATTTGTGCCCACCCATACTTTACAAAGAGAGAGTGCTTGCCAACGTGTAAACTGAAAAAAAAGGTGTATAATGCCCGTAGTAGTACTGCCTCTTATACACATAATGAGCCCAGTAGCAACAGTTTCGTAACTAGACACCTCGAGGAGCTGCACAGTGCGTGCACCAAAGATTTAGGACGTGGCTCCATGGGGAAAGGGGCATGGCCACATAATAGTACCATTCATTTTACACGACACAGTGGTGTCCATTATTCACATTACACCACATAGTAGTGCCACTTATACGGATTGCACCAACTAGAGCTCCTTAGGCAGATTGCGCCAGGTTGATTCAGTTGGACACACTGCACCAGAAATATACACACCATAATGCAAATTACACATTGTCACACACTGTATTGCCCATTACACAGTGGAGGTTATTCTGATCGGAGCGGCCAAACGTGCGTACGTTCGCCATTACCGCACGCTAGCCGTACGCGGCCGTTAGGGTTAAGTCCACCCACAAATCAGCCGCTTACGTACGGCCAGAAATACCGTAGAAGGGGAGTGCCGTACAAATGAGCGTACGGCAACGTACGCGGACGGCCCAGCCCTTGCACTCCGACAACAGGCGTACAAGTGAGCGTACGGCGCCGTCTACGGCCGTCTTTCCTCCGTCTCACCACCGCCTTCTTGCGGAGATCTGAGCGTACGCCAGTTTGCACGGACGGGTTCCTATTGTTTTCAATGGAAAACTCAGCTTATGTCACCGCTCGTGAGAGTGAGCGTACGTCCGTGCACGCTGGCATACCCTTCACATATATGGACCTGCAAATCTTGCCTCTCAACTACTAATCTGACAATTGATTAATTAATCTATTTGTTATTCACTTATTGTTTTATATTAACTCAATTGTCTACCTTAATAAAGACCTAATAAAACTACATTTGAACCCTCATTACATGTATATTTGTTATGTTCTAATGTGGCATTTTAATCACTATCTATGTGTCCCCATATTGCTGTTACTTTTAAATAAAGTTATGTTGGTGTTTCTGTATATGTACTAAATTATGTACGTAATTACTTTGTCCAAAATGTGTAACATGTATACCTACCCTGATGTTATGTGTGATGTTTTAATCGAACAACATTAAACATTCATGCATTTTCACTATGTGTTATTTTACTCAAAAACACACACATTCACACATCAATCATTACCCCTCACCTCAAATTACAAGTATAACGTACAGTACACATCTGTATGTACCTACCCTTACAAGCCCTCTAACATATTTATTAGTAAAAACACAGGCAATTTATAACAGAATTGAATCTTTTATTTGTAACAAACATAATAAGGGGGGGGGGATAAAAATAAATTAAATGAGGGCCTCCAGTTGCCCAAAAAGAATCAATAAATAGAGGAGGGTCAGGAACATTTCCCTCATTATTCTGGCGACCTCCTCCTGTTGCTGTTCAGTGTCTGTAGTGAAGGGATAAAAAAAAAAAATTAATATATAACATACACAAATGTTTGTTGTATTTGTACATAATAAAAAGTTCAGAGTTATGTGTGAAGGCCACATACATTTCTAAACTACATTGAAGATGGGTCTGCTGTAAACACAGTACTAAAAAATAATATGTTAACACACACATACTGTACATAGTAAATAACATTAATTCAATTACTCCTTCATCAATGAATGTATGCTGTATCCCAATTGGTACTTTGGTTTTGGGGGGACTCTCCTCTAACCTCACAATTAGCCTGTGCTATTTAAGGGTTATGACATTGTTGTGGCTTAAGCACTCCTTACTATTTTAAATTTAGGACATTGCTGTACAAATTATAGGCCTACAGCTATGTTTGTAAAGCATGCATCCGCATGGCCTCACACACTATTACCAAAACAATCTCTACATTTAAGTTGCACCAGTGGCAGATTAAGCCTTTGGGGGGCCCGGGGTACTTTAGAGCGGGGGGCCCCCTTGCACTTGTCATTACTGGCCGCATACTGCATGGGCGAATATTATACTGTCAAAACATAGAGTAAAGGCAGAATAAACTTGGTCAATGGTTACCTGCAGGGGATATATATATATATATATATATATATATATATATATATATATATATATATATATATATATAGACAGGGGGTTGGCGGCACTCGGAATAATAATAGACACCATATATATATATATACACACACCACATGAAAAGCCTGTGTTTGTCCCTCTTGCCCTTACTCTGGAGGAGACCTCACAGTCCTAGTGCTGCCTCTGATTAAAAACCCTCCTATGACTAAGCTGCTGCTGCTGTTCTCCATGGACCTTAGAAGCATGTAATGAGCTCCACCAATCAGAGCTCAGCACAAACTTCTCAGCCTCTGTCCTCTGGTGCAAAGTGTCATGGGACTTAGTCAACTCCCAGAAATGCACTGCACACTTGTGCAATCAGTGTGCCTTGCCTCCCGATGCTCAGCACCATAAATCATTGTCACATTGGCAGATAGGTGAAGCTGCAGCACTACCCCACCCATGCACAAAACATTTAGCTAAAAAAAAAAACATAACTTAAACATTTTATTTTTACAAAAAAAAATGACAACCACAGGGGGCCCCTAGCTAGAGGGGGTCCCAGGGGCACTGACCCCTTGCGCCTCCATTATAATCTGGCCCTGTGTTGCACATCATGCTGGGAACTGGAGTTACCCAACACCTGGAGCCACATAACTACCACACCACTAATGTCGGATATCTCATTGGATGTACTGTTATGTCAATTATTCAAGGGGTGAGGCATGGCCACACTCCAAAAAACCACCAAGGGGAGCCTTGTTCCTGGAGAAGGACAGGACACACCTCATGGTCGGCCTGCAGTGATATGTTGCAACTAATGTTGATGTTGGATACACATATGTGGTTGTTGTGATTGTTTATGTGTAGAAATGTGTAGGTCAACATTAGACACATTATTTACTTACGGCTACTTGAGCCATCCTGAGCGCCGCTGGTTGGCTGTGGAGTGGTTGGGGGGGGCAGGAGCAAGGAGGATGGTCCTGGTGTTTGGACCGAGGTAGTGGGTGTGACTGGGGAGTGGAGAGGTTTGGGGGTGGGTGGTGGAGAGGTGTAGGGGGGTTGGAAATGGGGTGGGGAGGGGGGGGGGTGGGGGTTGTGGAGGGGGGGGGGTTGTGGAGGGGGGGGGGTTGTGGAGGGGGTGGGGGTTGTGGAGGGGGAAGGGGATGGGGAAATGGTGTGGGTCCAAACTGCACCCTGGGTCTCCTCTTGTTCCTCCTCCTCTTCTTCCTCCTCCTCTTCTTCCTCCTCCTCCTCTTCCTCCTCCTCCTCTTCCTCCTCCTCCTCTTCCTCTTCCTCTTCTTCCTCCTCCTCTTCCTCCTCCTCGGCTGCCTGGTCCCGGGCTGCCTGCTCCCGAGCTTGAATGCGTGCCCTTGCCCGTGCTGAAATGTTCATGTTGATGGCATAGAAATCGAAGATTGGGTTTCATAAAAAAGGGGGAAAGCAAAATTCACATTAGTCATGCTCATAACCTTCACAATTATCATTGCTGTGAAATTTCAGACATTTATCATGCAAACTATTTGATATCCTACACCCAAAAACTGATCAACTACTTAAACCCCCCCCTATACACCCCCTATACACCCATATACCCCCCATATACACCCATATACCCCCCATATACCCCCCATATACACCCATATACCCCCCATATACACCCCATATACACCCCATATACCCCCCATATACACCCATATACCCCCCATATACCCCCCATATACCCCCCATATACACCCATATACCCCCCATATACACCCCATATACACCCCATATACCCCCATATACCCCCCATATACACCCATATACCCCCCATATACACCCCATATACCCCCCATATACACCCATATACCCCCCATATACACCCCATATACCCCCCATATACCCCCCATATACACCCATATACCCCCCATATACCCCCCATATACACCCCATATACCCCCCATATACACCCATATACACCCCATATACCCCCCATATACCCCCCATATACACCCATATACCCCCCATATACACCCCATATACCCCCCATATACCCCCCATATACACCCATATACCCCCCATATACACCCATATACCCCCCATATACCCCCCATATACACCCCATATACACCCCCTATACACCCATATACACCCCCTATACACCCATATACCCCCCATATACCCCCCATATACCCCCCATATACACCCCATATACACCCCCTATACACCCATATACACCCCCTATACACCCATATACACCCCCATACTCAGGAACATATTTATAAAAAGTACACAAAACATTGCTAAAAAACGCTGACATACTAGTAATCAAAACTTACATCGGGCAATATGGCGGCGAAGGCTGCTGAGTAGAACCGGCTGCCGCCGGCGCAGGTCGGACCAGCGCCGCTCAACCTGGCCCAGGCTTCTGCGGACGCCGGTTGTGGAAAATATCAGGTGGCGGGCAGCATTATACGCCCGCCGCTTGTCCGCATTAGATACATATGGGCCCCTGGGCCCCAGGTGACGATCCATCACTTCCACCAGGGCCAAAAGCTCTGATGTAGAAAAGGGCCTGGCTCTTGTAGAAGTCATATTGGCAATGGCGCAGTTATTAATTGCAGGTACATATATCACTTTTGGTGCTTGCTGATTGGTCGAAAAAATTGTTTGTTTGGTATTAACTTTATTTATCCCTCTTATATTAACAAACTGGATGCGAATAGAAACTTACGCGGACCGTTCCGATATACACACACTGTTACCATATAGGCATATAGATATTGTTTTATACCATCATTAATGTAATGTGATTTTAACCATAGTATATATTATGTATGTGTATATAAAAATAGGAATAGTTTAATTACTAGGATATCAGAGTTTAATGTTTAGACATCGTAGTATAGCTTTTTGTTTTACTAAATAATATGAATGATCACTTTGTAACATATCAAATGCAACTGAATTCATTTAGGAGACAAAATGTCTAAGGCATGCTAATTAGCAGATATAGATGTGTTGATTCCCTCAGTTACATAATACTTATTAACCAAGTATAAACAAAGTAATGTACTTCACACCCCAGGATGCAAATAACAGAACAATAAGACAAACGGGTATTTAAGGATATACTATTTAGCACAGACTGTATATGTCTTGCTATTGTCTAGTTATATTACAGGACAAGATACAACTGTTTATAGTCACACCCTAGAGGTGGAATAAACCAGGCGAGCTTCAAAGAGAACAAACAATGTCAAAATGCCATCAAACACAAGGTCCCACCATGCCCACATCCTAGAACATCTGAACAAACAGGAAAACCATAAAACTTGACATCTGGGAATATCAATAATGCCCCGAGAACAGGCAAACTCAATGGGTGAATCTGTAATATAAGGGAGGTATGGATAGTTAGTAGTCAGTTCAGATCAGAGGGACGGCTGAGAAGGAATGGGCTGGAGTGTTGGTTACAGGTAGCTATCGATATTCACTGGTCACTATGACCATGTAACTTGTAAGTATATAATTTATGTCAGTATCGTAGCAGTCTAAGTCTGTCAATTGTTTTAATGTCATTTTATGTAATATAAGCAAGGAGGAATATATATATAATAGCATATACATCAATTACTGTGTTAATGTATTCTGTAATGGTTTGTTTTGCCTGTAAATAAATATCAGACTTTCTGAGCTAAAATTACAAGTCTTGAACTCTCATATTTGGGGAATCAAATTATGACAAGTACTCTGCATATTGTATTGTAAAATCTATTAGAATATAATTGCAGACGTCAAATATATATGTTATTATATCAATACCAGATATAATAAATATATTTTACATAATATTTCAATCTCAATAACCATTATTGGGATAAGAGAGATATATGATTCCTAAAACTCAATAATGGCGACCACGGACGGGACTTGTACATTTTGGTATCTGATTGTATGATTATGATATTTATAAGGAGTAGCAGATGCGTGAAGCTGGCTACCTAACCTACAGAATCACAGTGAGGATGTATCTAGGAAATCGTAATACTATTGTGTAATTTTATCTTGCATTGTTTGTAGACCTAGAATAGTGTATTGGTGAAACAGAACTGATATTCCATTGTTACCATTATCTGGGAGTGCACGCTTAGATATTGATATATGGCATCATTCAGCAATATTTTTAACTGATACTATATTTACTAGGCTCAGCACAAGGGCTGGTTAGCCTGCTGACACATTGCAAGATCACAGTGGGGTATGTTACTAAATAGGCACATGATAATTGTAAGGCCTAGAATAAAATAGAATGGAAATGAGCATTTCCAAATAAATGATAATTAGTACCAGATATTAGAGTTAACTTTGAGAATCCGGACACTCTCATTGGGAGGATATCTTGTGTACAAAATATAAATATAGCATTGCAAAACGTGTGCAATGCTGAATTTACATAAAGTTGCAGTGGCATTCAGGAAAATGCCCAAAACTGCTACTTTAGGAGCTAAAGAGAAATCAGGTTCATGCCTTAAGAGCGCATGCCTGAAAATGAATGCAAAAATGCATTCATTGTTAAAGTCCCTTAAAGGGAAGAAAACCAAACATGAAAATATAGGAACAAACGCAAGAAGCCTGGCAGTTTGTAATCAAACTGGCAAGATCTCTTGTGAAGACATAATAGAAACACCCAACACTACACAGAGAAATAGTGTTGCTGTATGTGAGACTCTGTACACAGGGTCTACAGAAGTCAGGAATGACTTTATCAGACAAGAACTTGAAATGGAGAATGAAAATTACATGTTGCAGGATTGCATCAATGTGCAGCCTACAGAGGCTGTTATGGCCACACACACCATAAACAAACAAGCCTCTCTGATAGAGGAAGGAGGCAACACTGGGCAGGATGTATCCATCCTTAAAAGGCACTTTAACAAAAAGAAGGGAATAGCAAAGGGAGATGATCCCTATAATGATTTTAGCCAGTGGGAAGATCAGTGTAACGTCAGTGTAACTTATGTGGAGAGTTCTTCTACTGAGCACACTCTCAGAGTTCCCATTATGATGGAAGAATTTGTTCCGAAAGGAGAACTGTCAATGGCCTTAGGCACAGACATCAGCAGTATAGTGCACACAGGGGAGGAGCAGTTCTCCTTGATGCAAACTCCCATGGTAACCCAAGTTGTTACACAAATAAACCCTAAAATTGTGTTTTCACCCAAAAATGTGTTTAAAGGGGAAATCCATGAAATGAATCTGAACATGCATGTTCACACAAAAGGTTCCACCGCCTTTGTAACCCCCACACAGCAGTCAGAGCCAGCTAGTGGTGGAGCAAATGTTTGCAGTCTCTCAGAGAGACCAAATGCAGATCAATCTGAAAACACCACACCAAGGTTCAGCAATGATACAAAGTGTCACCAGGATGAATATGTTTTTGTACCCTGGAAACCTAACAATTTTGTTATAGATCTGGACAGGCAGAAAGCCCTCCTGAAACCTGCAAAAGGTATCCGGCACGGATTAACAAGTTTCTCTCCCCACAAGAATATTTTCCAGGGCTGGCAAAATTCTCCAAGGCTGAAGAGTCGCACTGAACAGCAAGCACTGCAGATGGAGAAGTGCTGGATTCAGACCACTTCAGGGAGTGCAAACACAAGTCAGACGGTGGTATCACTTATTTTACTTTTAAAACCCAATGTAGCCATTGTTTGCTTTGAGAGGATCTCACATGTTAAACCAGCCCAGTTTTCCAAGTTAAATTTGCCCAGCATCATATATGCAGCAGAGTTTGTGCTGTCAATGACACACAAAACTACAGAAAGTAAAGACTGCCACGGACCAGCAACCATTGCTAGTTATTAAGTCCTTAAAACCATAGTTATGGAAAATGTGCATCTGGCAGAATAGAGGAGAGAAATGGTACAAACCAGAAAACATGGCCAGCAATGTTGGACCAGCAGATAGCAGCATTGTCACACCAGTTTGTAAATAGCAATAATAGTAATTGTATTTCTTTTTGTTTCAATTTTAGGTTACAAGTTCTGCACAAGCAGCTTCAATACTAATGGAAGCAAAACCCCAAATAAAGCTCCAATTCACACCAAAGAGCAAAGTTCTATTAACCCTTTTATTGCTGCAATTATGCAAACAGCCAGTCTCCTTCACAGTCAGTATCTGTGGCCTAAGGAGGATCCAAAAACTGTCACATGGACAAAAATCAAAGGACTTTTGTTTTTATTAGTTTCTTTTTTCTTTCTTCAGTCCTTCAGAGAAGGAAAAGGCTTAACTACAGCAACTACTGTTTGTTTTCCGGACACATGCACACACCTCTTACCATGTGCATTCCACTGCAAGCATGCAGAATCCTTTTGTACATACATTTTTAATCGCCAATCAACCCACGCATATGATCTTCATTTGTTTTATGTCATTGTATATACCTTGTAAATATTTTTTTCTTCTTCTTCTTATGAGTATATGCTGATTATATATACGCTTCCTTCTTAAAAAGCTTCAAACTCATTTAAATATCAGACAAAGAATGGTATGCCTTACATCAAATTGGAAAAGAGAAACGTTTTGTTAGTTGTTGAGATGGATCATTCTCTTACTACAGACTTAACCAAGTCTAAGAGAATGAATAATAGCATAGATGGAATATTGTAGTTATTGTATATGCACATGGCTGCATATCACACAACACTGGATGGAATCAGATATAGTCAAACCCATTCTTAACAGATATCTAATATTTGTTTGAAGAAAAATCATAGTAATTTCTTGTATTGATAGGATGTTGTCATAGATATGTCAAATCAAAATATTATTGTTAGTTATTGGATTTAGCTGGTGTATGGTTATTTTAGTTTAAGATAAGATGGTATATAGGACAGGATAGGTAAGAGATCAGAGACTGAATGGTAAATTATTATTCAGTGAGGAAATTTAGTATAAATGGAGTGGATCCTTTAGAATCTACCCCAGACATTTACCTGCCAATGCCTGAAGATAAATGTTCTTATCAACAACTAAAGGAAAAATACTTGGTTAAAGTTTCAACTGCTGTATTCAACGTCACAAACTGTTTTGTTCAACACAACGAGGTTGGGGTTAGAGAGACATGGACACTTATCATGATTGCAGCGCGATAATCTTAAAGGACGCACAAGGACACTTGTCACGATCACAGCGATAATCGTAAAGGATATACAAAGCAAACTCGCTAAGGACTGCATTAATGAGGGTTATCAAAGGCCCCCGTGTTTTGCAAAACTGTGGTGAAGAAATTTATCAAGACCGCAGCACTCCAAGGGCCACACACATTCCCTCTATACATGGCAACATGGCAAGCAAGTCAACAGCCTCTATGAAGAATTCTACTTCTACGTCCACCATACTGCAAATGTAAAGTGTCTCCAAGAACTGCAACCCACACAGGTGACAGCCCTCAGCCAGGAAATCACTGTGAGCAACAAGGAAAGTGTCCTCACACATCGACCAAACAACATCTACAAGGCAAGCTGTGGCGTGGCATATAACTGTCTGTAGCAATGAAAATATTTTCCTCATGAATACTGAATATAAATAACCTCTGTCCCTGGTCAAATTTAGTTATTATAGGGTAAAATAGGTTAATTAAATGAAGGATATTTCATACCAATGGTTAATTTATGTTTAGGATAGTTTGAAAAAGAAAGTTTAGAAATATATATGAAGCAAGTATGGTAATTTACTGTGTGACCAATCAAAATAATTTCTTATGGTCACAAGCGGGGGACTGTTACCATATAGGCATATAGATATTGTTTTATACCATCATTAATGTAATGTGATTTTAACCATAGTATATATTATGTATGTGTATATAAAAATAGGAATAGTTTAATTACTAGGATATCAGAGTTTAATGTTTAGACATCGTAGTATAGCTTTTTGTTTTACTAAATAATATGAATGATCACTTTGTAACATATCAAATGCAACTGAATTCATTTAGGAGACAAAATGTCTAAGGCATGCTAATTAGCAGATATAGATGTGTTGATTCCCTCAGTTACATAATACTTATTAACCAAGTATAAACAAAGTAATGTACTTCACACCCCAGGATGCAAATAACAGAACAATAAGACAAACGGGTATTTAAGGATATACTATTTAGCACAGACTGTATATGTCTTGCTATTGTCTAGTTATATTACAGGACAAGATACAACTGTTTATAGTCACACCCTAGAGGTGGAATAAACCAGGCGAGCTTCAAAGAGAACAAACAATGTCAAAATGCCATCAAACACAAGGTCCCACCATGCCCACATCCTAGAACATCTGAACAAACAGGAAAACCATAAAACTTGACATCTGGGAATATCAATAATGCCCCGAGAACAGGCAAACTCAATGGGTGAATCTGTAATATAAGGGAGGTATGGATAGTTAGTAGTCAGTTCAGATCAGAGGGACGGCTGAGAAGGAATGGGCTGGAGTGTTGGTTACAGGTAGCTATCGATATTCACTGGTCACTATGACCATGTAACTTGTAAGTATATAATTTATGTCAGTATCGTAGCAGTCTAAGTCTGTCAATTGTTTTAATGTCATTTTATGTAATATAAGCAAGGAGGAATATATATATAATAGCATATACATCAATTACTGTGTTAATGTATTCTGTAATGGTTTGTTTTGCCTGTAAATAAATATCAGACTTTCTGAGCTAAAATTACAAGTCTTGAACTCTCATATTTGGGGAATCAAATTATGACAAGTACTCTGCATATTGTATTGTAAAATCTATTAGAATATAATTGCAGACGTCAAATATATATGTTATTATATCAATACCAGATATAATAAATATATTTTACATAATATTTCAATCTCAATAACCATTATTGGGATAAGAGAGATATATGATTCCTAAAACTCAATAACACCACAACCAACAGCATGCATTCAATGAAGAGAGAAGTACTGTATTTACAGTGTGCGGAAAATAATAAACGCAACCCTCTACTTATAACTACGCTGCTTAAAGGGGGCACGATACACCGATATGCATGGGGAGGAGTACTGTATATACAGTAGGCGGAAAATAATACACGCAACCCTCTACTTATAACTACGCTGCTTAAAGGGGGCACGATACACCGATATGCATGGGGAGGAGTACTGTATATACAGTAGGCGGAAAATAATACACGCAACCCTCTACTTATAACTACGCTGCTTAAAGGGGGCACGATACACCGATATGCATGGGGAGGAGTACTGTATATACAGTAGGCGGAAAATAATACACGCAACCCTCTACTTATAACTACGCTGCCTAAAGGGCCACAATGCAACATGTTGCTGTATGACAATTTCATACACATTACATATGCAAGGCAAGCATGATAACGTGATGTTTTGAAATGTGACTCACAAAGCATACACGAACTCCAACAGATACCAGGTGACAACACTCATCATTGGAATGACAGGTGCACACATTTCACGATGTAGCCCACAATGCTCCACAACCTGTGTATATACATATACGGGTGATTAATCAGGTGCATTGAGACCTGCGTAATTTAAGCGGCAATTATCGGCGGGAAATATCGGCGTAAATTTGCATCTACCTTGCGGGGAAAAATATACGCCCCCTTGTTCGTGGCGGGAGATTAACATATAAATATTCACTCAGATGCAGCCCACAATTGCTGCAAACATGTCTGACTCTGACGATTCAGCAGCAGAGGACGCTCTGCAGAGAGCACAAGCAGAATCCATGCTTGAAGCATTACAGAAGAGGGAAGAGGAGCGGAGAAGGAGGGCCCAAGAGAGGAGTCGCCTGCAAGATCAAGCGGGCCCCTCAGTAACAGGCCCTGGTGAACCTCCACCAGCTCCACAAGGGCCAAGCAACCAGCCAGAACAAGAGGTTGCATCTCTCCAAACAGGTGTGACCCAGCAGGTGCATGGTGAGAGAACTGGGGCCACCAGAAAACGTGCTGCAACATCTAGGGTGATGACTGAGCAGGATACCACCACCAGAAGGAGAAACCCTGCATTTGTAGAGGCCGAAATGCGAATTCTCGTGCCCAGGGCACGCGAATGGATTGAATTGGCAACCAGGAGGCCGGGTGCCAGTGCAAGGCGAAACCTTTGGGACAAGATCACAGAGGAAGTGAACCAGGTGGCACCAGTGGTCAGAACTTGGGACGCGGTGAAGAAAGGGTTAGTGTATTTGTCAGGGCAATTTTTCAGCAGTCTCCAGCAGGAACTGAGGCCCTTATTCTAGTTCACTCTTTCTGGCCAAAAATTTCTTAGATGGACAAAACCATGTGCACTGCAGGTGAGGCAGGTGTTACTTGTGCAGAGATAATCCGATTTGGGTGGGGTTTTACACCTGCCTCACCTGCAGTGCACATGGTTTTGTCCATCAAAGAATTATTTGGCCACACATGGCAAAAAAACAGAAGATCACCCACACTAGGAAATGTCACGTAGCTACGGGTACCACCTAGTCCCTTTAATTCCGGACACATATTAATTACACAGGTTCTGTGGCTGGCTGACTTCAAGACTCCACTTCACCTAATTTTAAACTGCCACAGAACCTGTGTAAGTAACATGTGTCCGGAATTAAAGGGACTAGGTGGTAAGCCTACACGTAGCACAGTGGTGCACATATCTCATGGTGATATTTGTATTTTTAAACTTGTAGGTGGACTGACTTCAAAAGTGCCCTGAAGAGGAAGATGACTGACCGGTACAACCACAGCATGTCCACCGGGAGCGGTCCTATGCCTGACCATTTGGAGTTTACCCCCCTGGAGCTGGACTCCTGTGATGTCATCGATGTGGGGGAGATCAGGGGGATCTCCAATATGGACAGTGAGCTCCCGGCGGAGGTCTTTGCTGCTGCTTTTGATGGTAAGTCACAGTAATGCATTGTATTTAGAAAGATATTTTTTATTGCGTATGTGATGGTGACATTGTTTTCAATTCTTATCCTAGCAGAAGCAGAAAGTCAGGATGTACCGGCAGCATCTTCCTCTGCAGAGCCACAGGTGGAGCAGGTGGTCCAGCCTACAGCAAGACGTCGCCCCCAGCCCCAGCCACAGGAGACATTGAGTGAGAGCCTGTTGGTGACGCTGGACAGGATCGAGCAGCAAGGGGTGGATGCTGCGATCCGTCAGCAGCAGGTGGCGGATTTTCTGGCGGAGTGGAAGGCCACAAACCAGCTGCAGGTTGAGGCGTTGAACCGCATTAATGAAACTCTGGCGGCTGGCATGCTAAGCATTGGCCAACACCTCAGCCGCCAGAATGAACTTATTGCGGAGCAGCTGTCCACCGCCAGGTCCCTAAGGGACAATCCCCCATCTGCTGCCCCACCCCAAGCTGCTCCCCAACCTTCCACCTCGGCTGACCCTCCTGTGGCGACTAGGGGAAGACGCCGAAAGCCAGCTGACCCAAAGGCCCCTGTCCCCAAGGCCCCATCTAAAAGGGGCAAAAAAGGGCCCAAA
The DNA here is from genome assembly GCF_055691185.1 of Crinia signifera. Classification (NCBI taxonomy): domain Eukaryota; kingdom Metazoa; phylum Chordata; class Amphibia; order Anura; family Myobatrachidae; genus Crinia; species Crinia signifera. The sequence continues at coordinate 45,224,825 of NC_139220.1, read as the reverse complement.
TGAGACCTGGTTCACTTCCTCTGTGGTTGGAGGCCAAAGGTTTAAATTGCACTGGACATCCGCTTCCTGAGTTGCCCATCGATCCATTTGCGTGCCATGGGCATGAAAGTTCGTATTTTGACCTCTACAAATGCAGGATTTTTTTTTTTTGGTGGTGTGTATCTTGCTTAGTATTCACCCTGGTTGTTGCAGTACGTATTCTGGTGTCCCCATTTCTTTCACCATTGCATTTGCAGGGTAACACATGTTTGGAGATATGCAACCTCTTGTTCTGGCTGTTTTATTATTTGTGTGTCTATTTTATTTGTTTTTTTGATTTCTCACATTAAAGTGTCAAGCTGTGATGCTGAACAGCAAATAAATTTATTTTACAAATTAAATCTAAATTGTGGTATGTGTCATTTCTTGTGTGAAACAAATACTAGATTTATGTGTACTTACTGACCAGGGTATTTTTGAACATTTGTTGAAGTGTGGTGGAAGTTTCCCATGTGTAACCCTCTCCATGGCCATTCCCATGTTCCTATCCAACTTTTCCCTGCTAATTAGTTTGTGTCAGCACATGTGCAGAGAAACTTAATAGGTGAGAAAGCAGTTTGTGTGCAGGTGAGGTAGCTCCTACAGTAGTAGGTAAAAGCAGGTCCAGAACAATGCTTTCCTCATGGAGTGGGTGAGGCAGACAAACAAGGGTGAAAAGGTACATTTGTGTAGGAATTCATATGTGTCCTCCCTAAAAAAAGATGTGTGAATGGGCCAAACATGATAAATTAGCTTGTGAACAAACATGCATAACTTTTAAAATATATATGATTTGACAGTGTCATAAGCAGATGTAGGAATCGTTTGTTAGAGAGATGAGAGTGCAATAATGTGATTGGTGGCATCTTACATCCAGAGTGTAGTGAAATCCAAATCATAGCAGATGAGATAGTGGTACAGGTCATAATTTTGGGTACTATACAAAGATTGTGTGGAAAATAGTGGTCATGGGCTTCAAACATTGCTGAAACATCCTTTGTAGGTGTTAGATGTGGTTTATGTTATTGTATCCTAAATACAAAACCTATGTTAGTATTAGAGTGAACACGTTGACACATGTCGACTTGTGTAGATTGAGTGTGCTACTGCGTAAAGTCTATGAAAGCAGGTAGTGAATGTGTCTGTTTATCAAATACCTACCTTAGCGTATAAAAAGATTCTTACCTTAAATTAAACAAACCTTTAAATGTGGAGAAGTATAGAAACATAAGCTTCCAATGTGTTTGCGTGCTGCATGTGTGGCTTGCAGGCAGTGAAATCATGGTTTGGAGTTAATAGACTGCAGCATTGCTTATTACATTCAGGTGTATGTGTTTGAGTACTAATCAGCGTTAATTAGCCAACTCAGGCGCACGCTGGCAAGCGGTATCTGTAGGAGTGGTTTTAGCTGGCGGTTGGCGGCCGCCTGTTTGGTGTCCGAAACGAACGGTGCCTTAGTCGATCGTGCGGTAGTAGCACCGCTCATTTCTGGTGCACACCCCCGTGTACGCCCATATTTACGCCCATTTTCCCTCATTATTTCGGCCGCTCCCATCAACACGCCCCTATGCCGCCCCATTACCCGTACGCTCGCGTACAGGTTTTTTCGCACGTTGAGACACCGGCCGTAAGCGTTGTGGAGTGCTCGCGCCGGCGCATTAGCGTATTTGCACATGCGCAGATCGTGAAAAACCCCGGGACGTACACGTACGGCCCGGACGCTCCAAGCAGAATAAGGCATTATGCCATACACCGTAGTGCCCCTAACACTATACGCCACACACTGTGATGCCTATTATGCCACACTATAATGCCCATTACACTATACGCCACACACCATAATACCCATTACACATTAAGCCACACATCGTACTGCCCATTACATATTATGCCACACACCATAATGCCCATTACACATACTGTAGTTATGCTGCTGACACCAACAATTTTTTTAAATACAAATGATGCCCCTCAGTAAGGCTAATTACTCTTTAAAGGGGTTTCATGGGATCTGGGAGTCAATCAGGAGTCGCCACTGCCTGAATGGCTGCCACACTGAAAATTCCAATTAGCTTGCAGTAGGCGGCGGCACATTTGAAAGAACAGCAGCGCTGTTTGTATCAGCAGCTTCCCGGCACGGCGCCCTCCTGTCTGTGGCAGCCTTCTAGTTAGGCCAGCCCTGCTCATTCCCGGCCACACATGGCTAGCCCTGGAGCTGAATAAATCTACTGGCCTGGGGGGCATGTGGCATCCTGCCCCAGGGCCCAGCCCGCCACTGCTAATTTGAACTTATTTTCTTGATCTGACATAGTTCAATTAATAACAAAAAAACAACAACTCAACAGCTCTATGCAGCTTCTCATCACAAATGACTTAGGAGATGGTAAGCCACCTACATTATAGTTGAACGACAACTAATCAGTAGCAAAAACTAGAACGGCAATTCCTAAACTACATTCAATTTTACACCGACACACGGCGACAAAGGCGGATTGATTCCCATACAGCCACAATACCATCTCCCTACCATCTTAGGCTCAGTGCGGTGCAGTTTTCTACAATACCATCTGCTGACACACTGGTGTGTGATCACAGTTGGCGATCACACCAATCATTAAGTGGGACTTTGTGGCTCTCCTATTAGTCACACTTAAAACTCATTCCGCCTGGAGTTACTGGACAGTTTATTAACAGTAACTCAAATACACAATTAAGGAACTGTCAGGAACTGGAACACTTCAGATTAATTGACACACTCTAGCAAACCTATAGCAAAATCATTAATTGAAGGCGTAACGCAGTGCTCTGTTTTAATATATGTGTACCATTTATTGCTGTGTTGATCATACATTTTATATTGATTATATTTTTATATAAATTGTTTTATTTGGGTAATACATTTATTAATTTGACTCCGGCAGGGGGACGAGTGCAATGAAGCCCCTTGGGGGCTCGGTGGCTTGCTTCGCTCGCCACTGGTTCTATTCTCCCTTTATAGGGTTTGTGGAACCCCACTAGGGAGAATTGTCCCTGTCAATCAGAATCCCAACCGTCGGGCAGTTAAACAGTCAGGATTCCGATGTCGGACTACTGTCCACCGGAAATCCGACTATCAGGTCGTCATCCAGCACCCGTGGGGGACTAGGGTGTGTGTGGTTGGGAATGATGGGGAGTTAGTTGTGTATTTGGGGGGTTGTATGGGGTTATGAATTATTGGTTATTGGGTACTGAGTCAGAGGCTAAACTAGTGATGCATTGCTCCAGGGTCCGTCACAATGAAGGTGGTGGGATTATCTGCTAGGGGGCATCAACAACAATCTTGCCTAGGGCATCAGATTTGTAATGGTTGGCTCTGTGTGGCACAAGAATTATCTCCACTATTTCCGCTTTTTACGTAAGTTTATGACAGATTAGCATGACTATTGCCTCTAGTTTATTTGGGGTATTCAATGCTGTGGGCGAGTGGTGACAGCGAGCAGAGCTTCCTGCTCGCTGTCACCACTCACCCTGACACTATTCAACACAGCCCCCTCATACGCCAATGTCCCCTCGCTCCATTTTTTGAGCCAGGGGAAATTGGCGTATACGGCTCCAGAAGCAGCGAGACTCGCGGCTAAATACAGCGAATTTCCTGCATTAGCCGCGGGTCTCGCTGTTTTGGGGAATTCTCGCCGTCCTGTGACGGCGAGGATTTCCCCGGAACGTTGAATAGAGCGAGCGGCTGGCGCGGGGGTTAAACAGCGAGGATCACTGGTTTTCTGCAATCCTCGCTGTTTAACCCCCTCGCCACGGCATTGAATACACCCCTATGTGTCTGTTATAACTCTAGTTTATCACTAGTTTTACCTCCACTTTTATATCCAGATGAATTCCAGTTTTGCCTCAAGTTTATCAATAAATTTATTTAATTCAAGCTCCAGTTTATCGTTTCCTCCCTCTCTCACTCCAGCAGCTACTCAGTGGGTTCAGTTTCCCCCACCACAGGGAACTCTATGGAAGAAATTTACTAAGACGGGATTTCTATTTCACATGGGATGTTGCTATGGACAACCAATCAGAATAAACTTATCTATTTAGCAACTTCTAGAAGATAATAGATAGTTTCTGATTGGTTGCCCATAGTGACATCACATCTGAAATATAACTCCCATCTTAGTAAATTTTCCCCAATGACTTTACCAAGTTTTTTCTCTCCCTTCTTCCATTTTCTTTCTTCTGGATTTACCACACACCAATGTGTGTAACTAAGTCCTGGCTCAGGTCTTTCCATCAGTCTTGGATCCGAAAACAAAAATAAAGTCCCCTTCCTAGCATCGGATTTATGGTGTTTTGGTCCTGAAAGTTGTCTCACTTCTCTTTGTCGGATCCAATCAACAGCCATTACCGTGGTAACAAGCAGCTGGTTGGTTGAGAATGCCAACCAGTGGCCTGTTACAATGGTAGTAGCCGTCCAGCTCTTCCACTACTATCCTGCTAAAGCATCCTGTTCGAGCGGCTGCCACTCACTCCAGCTGGACTACAACTGTAGCCTATAGCCTCTGGTTCCTGGTGCGCTACCTTGCAGAGTCCTGTTTTTCCGTCTGACTGGGCTCATTGCCCAGGGAACCTATGCGGCCTTGTCCTGCAGCGTGACTCTCCTGGCTCCGGCACCTGTCTTTTATCTGGAAGCTGTGCGGCAGCTGTCCTCCTCCTGCTTGATGGACCCGACTGCTCTGGCTGTGGCATCTCCCCGGTGATTGGCCCACCCGCCTTCCTGTGGATTTTAATGACTGGGGCCCCGACAGCTGTGGATGTGCCCTTGTGTGTTCAACGGAGTGCAGGCTGTGACCCACAGCCATTTTGTGAGCTCCTGTCCTCATGGCAGAATTATTGGTGCAGTGTGGAGGTCAGGGTGCACATGTTTGCATCTTAGATATTATTTTGGCTCTCCAGTGCTATTCTCCTCATCAACCTGCTGATTGCTATTCTGCTATTACATTTATGGTGGCGGTGAGTGTTGGTGGCGTGCTAGCCGCCGCCATCTTGCTGCTGGTGTATTGTACAGTTAACGTTTGGACGCCGTGAAGTGTCGATTTCTATACAGTGGGTCATCCTTTTGGCTATATTCAAAACCATGGATGTTTCCGTGCATCAAATCCTACTGACTCTACAAACCTCTATGCAAAGGCTACTTAATATGTTCGCGAGTACACAAATGGCAATTTCTTCTCCATCCTGTACCTATGAGCAAGGTGAATGGGGACTGATATAGCTACATCTACTTTCTATACTTCTACAACACGTGTGCATCCTGAAAATGGAGACATGGCAGACCTAAACTCCTTGATTCTTAAAACAGAAGATGGACGTTATCCTTGGTCTGGATCTTACTGGGATGCTGCAGGACATTCAGTTTACTCCTGAACCTCAGATGGGAAGACTACGGCTTCGGAAGTTGATGTCAGTGATCACGGGACTTTACCCTATCCATTCTCATACTCCTTGGGATGTGACTGGTATCATATATTTGCTAAGTATGGGCTTTGCAGTTTGGCCAGACTGATGCTATATTTGAATAATATGTCCATCTTCATATGGTGGTAACAAGTATTTAAGTCTGAGATCCTATGTATCCTATATAAATCTGCTTAAAGTGGGAGAGCTGGGTTTGAGGCCATTAATACATTGTCCCTAATTTGGGGGGGGGGGCAGAGGGCATAGGGCATAGTTTCAGTGTTAGTGGGGTAAGGTCTACTCCTTTCATTTCCTTTATTTTGGCAGGGATATCCGTTTATTGACGGATCAGGTAGTTAGTGTAGTTAGCGGGGTAAGGGCAGTTTATGTTAGGGGATCTAAGTATGCCTAAGTTGGGGGGTGGGTAGTAGTACAGGGTGGGGGTTTTGTGGGAGGTTTGTTTTGGGATTTATTTTATTTTGAGTTTTGTGGGGTTTTTTTTTTATTATAGGTAGCTGGGTATATATATATATATATATATATATATATATATATATATATATATTTCAATCCGCTCTGTTGCTGCACTGTACCTTGATGTAAACCATATATATATCAAATATGTGAATGCGTATTGTTTACCCCCTTCTAAGTCTAGTACCTTAGTCTATACTCCTCGTATTTCCATACATGGTCGTGCCTGTATGGCGCCTTTGGGCATGTGCTACATGTTACAATTGTGATCCAGTGGAAATTTGAATATCCTGTACTGTGATGCATATACCCTCCAAGATACATATCATTATATATTTCTTTATTATTTGATGTCATGTGCAGCCTTTATGTACCCTCAGATGCTACTATGTTGTTTAATTTCTCAATGTTTTAATATGCAAAAATCTAATAAAAAACATTGAATTTAAAAATGTTAGTAATGGTTGAATCTGACTCAGAGGCGGAACTCCGTCGGGCACCAAGACTGAGCCGGAGGAGAGAATGTATTACATAGGGGATTGCCACCACTGCTGCTGCTGTGGGGCAGGTAATGCTAGTGTTTCCTTCCTAAACCCCCCCCCCCCGCCATGGGTTTGGTTCCCACCATGGCTCTAAATGTGCGGAGTTTGTATATTCTCCCCGTACTTGCGTGGGTTTCCTCTCACAATCCCAAAAATATACTGGTAGGTTAATTGGCTTCTAACAAAATTAACCTTAGAATGTGTGTGTGTGTGTGTGTGTGTGTGTGTGTACATGTGATAGGGAATATAGATTGTAAGCTCCTCTGGGCAGGGCATGCTGTGAATGGTCAAATATTATGTTTAAGGTGCTGCGGAATATGTGTGCGCTATATAAATAACTGGCAGTAATATTATGACAATATCCTCCATGCATCCTTATCTATTGTTTCCTCTCCAGGCATATGCTCCCCAATGTGTACTAATAGCCCAAGTCCCCTGTTATCTTCCTTGCAAACAGCTGATTCTGCCTTGTATTATTATAGAGGTAAATGTAATAAAGCTTCTAAAAATGAAAAAAGAGATTCAGTCTATCATTTTCTAGGATGCAATAGATAAATGCTAGACAGACAATGGTTGCTATGGGCAATATCTAAACATTACCTTCATACATATTATATTACTAGTTTATGCCGCACCTCTCAAATTCTATGAAGTTGAAACCTAAGTGGTTATGGGCGTGGCCTCACAGGGAATTAGGAACCAGTGGGCCACATCCATTTTTGTAATGCTGGGGGCTTGACTATTGCTGTAGGAACAATGGACAGCCTCCATCCTATCCCAGAGCTGTCACAGTTCCATATTGATGTCAGAGTGTCCCCTCCAACCTCCCTCTGCCTGCACTGAGGGAGGGACTATCCCCCCAAAAGCCCCTCTCCTGATAAAAATGGGATAGTTGGGAGCAGGGCCAGATTAAGCCTTCAGGGGGGCCCAGGTCACTATAGACAGGGGGGCCCTCTTGCACTTGTCATTGATTGGCCGCAAAATGCAAGGGAGAATTTTACACTGAGACCCTGTTCTCCTCCGAAGATGGTCGCTGCCTATTTGGAGACAGATACTAGAGGTGTTCCTTCACCCCTACCATCTGACAGTGGAGCACAGGGTGTCCAGCACTACCTCCATGAAACGAATACCAGGAGTGTGGCTGCGTTGTTCCCCTGCAAGCAGCCCCATGACAACAAGCACTCCCCGTGACAATGAGCAAATGGGCAGCTATTCGCCTGTGGCAATGTGCATGTAATCCCCCTAGGCAACTAGTATGTAATTGCCCATGGAAAATGAGCATGTAACCCCTTGTGGCAACAAGCATGAAACCCCCTGGCATATATAGCATATAACGCCCAGCAAACAAGCTTCCAAAGTAGGAAGATTACAATAGCATACCATCAGCCTGGACTTAGCCTGGACTTAATGTGATATAATGCCTGTCTTCTTCTTCTCTTTTCATTGCAGGTAAAAATACCATTACATGCTACTGCCATTATTGAACTAGGATTGCTCTGATTTGCATGCTGCATTGTCCTAGGTAATTGTACACATATATTTTTTAAAATTAGAAAGTGATTTAGAATTGACTAGTGACTGGGACATAATCTGTGACCTCACAATTTGCTTATCTCGGTTTTTTTGCTCACTTTCTATAGTGGGAGAGGGGCACTGGGTGGGGTCTCAATCAATGAACTTAGAAACAGCTTTTACAGACCTACTTATTAGAGTATAGGAAGCTGACCAAGCCTTGGCTGGCCATAGAAACCTGACTGTAGAAATTTAGTCAGAATCCAAAGTAGAAAGCTCCTAAGAAGGAAGATTACAATTGCATACCATCAGCCTGGACTTCGCCTGGAAATAAACTGAAGGAAACTGACAACCCACTTGGTATCTTGGTATCGAAGTGAAACAGAAGGACCAAAAACAACTGCAACTCAGAAAACCAAAGGACTGCTTCATACTCACAACATACTACTCCTGGCTGTTTAATCTGGCTATTCAGCCGTAATATCACCATTTGTACATCTGGGAAATCTTACTATCACTGTTAATACTTGGACTTGCACTGTCAGTTTTGGAAATGCCCAGCTGTACCTCTAATGACTTCACCTCTCCTGCTCTTCCATTAATAGTAGGTGCCCCCCAACATTTTATTCTTGGCCCTCTTCTTCTCTATCTCTATACATCCTTTCTGGGTGAGCTCATTTTCTCACTCGACTTCCACTATAACATCTATGCTGATAATACTGAAATCTACCACTCCTTTCCTGATCGCTCTCCCTCTATCCTCACTCATATCTCCAACTGTCTCTCTGCTGTCTACCCTTGGATGACCCAGCGCTTTTCTAGACTTAAACTATCAAAGACTAAGCTGACCTCTTCCCACCCTTCTCAATAAAACCCACCCATCTCGCATCCTAACCTTCTGTTTATGCTCACTTCTTCCCCTTCTGTGTCACCCCAGTCTGTCTAACCCTCCCCTTTAGAATGTAAGCTCTCACGAGCAGGGCCCTCTCTCCTCATGTGCCTTTCTTAGAATATATAAACCTCTGCCACCCAGATGATTGCTTCAGTGTCCTGTCCCCTGATGCAACTATCCATATTTACCATGTACTTGTCCTAAATTGTCTTGTACTGTAATTAATTATCTGTTTTTTCTCATTTGTGTATTGTTAGGTGCTGCGGAACCTTTGTGGCACCATATAAATAAATGATAATAATAATAAATCCCTGGAAATGAGCATGTAACCCGCTGGCATTGAGCAATAAACCCATAGCAACAAGCAATGAACCCCTGGCAACAAACAATAAAAAATACATGTGGATCGTAAATGACTGACTGGAAGTTGATGTTTGGGGGTGGAACCTGCCATCTTCTGGGTGTGGCAGAAAAAAAGCAGGTGTGCCCAGGCATTTTCAGGGTGGGTCTGTGACGTCAGTGCTGACCACTTCCTGTCTGTCTCAGTCGCAGATTAGTGGAAGCCTCAGTGATACTCAGATTTGCACCGACGCCAAAGTTTTTTTAATGTTTCAGAACTCACTGCTGAAATTGCTCCTGGGTGATTTCCAGGTATCAGCGCATTCTGGTGTGTGCATGAGCACTTAAACTACTGTACGGTCTTGCCACTGGAGGACGGTAGTGAGCTGCACCCGGCCGGCAGCAGCAGCAGCAGGAAGCTAAGCTACAGCAGAGGAGAGCCCGGAGGAACAACTAGAAGATGCTGCCTGCAGCGTCAGCGATCATCTGCAGACTTGCAGCAACAACAAGCAGCTATTAGGTGAGTAAGTTATTCGGA